>NC_090927.1:927992904-928295935 GCF_040938575.1 Ambystoma mexicanum | reverse complement strand
TGGTGTGGAGCAAATTAGGCCATTCTCCATGAAGGAGATTGTCATATTTAACCTGCTCAATATGTCCCTTCCAAGTATGTTCACTGGCGACTCCCTTGAGTACAGGAGTGGGACAGACATGTCATAATCTCCTATCGATAAGGAGATGTTATCAGTAAAGGGAACCAACCCTCTAGCCCCAGAAAATCCTTGGGTGTTCACGGCCTCACCTGACATTTTAAATCTACCCTCCCTTATGCAAGACCTGGTTGCCCCAGTGTCAACAAGGAAGGATACTTTTTAGTCACCTATCGTTACCTCAATGCGTGGTTCCTCCGCACTATTAGGTGTTATCAACAGGATGGGACACACCAAGGACGTCTGTGGGCTGTCCCATTGTGGGTACAGTGACTGACCGCTTCCTGTGTAAGGGTAGTGTCCCAAGATAGTCACCCTCCCCAACTGTGTTTATTGTAGCTGTGTATCGATGGGAGTTAACTTATGGTCCTGTATTTGAGTGAGCTGTTGCACTGGTTGTACTTGGTGGTGTTGTGTTATTGCCACCTGTTGTTGCGGTGGTGAGTATGTCTGCAACTGTTGTTGTGTTGCTAATTGCTGCTGTGTGCTGCCCTGTTGTGTTCCCTGTGGTTGTTGGTAACCCTGCTGCTCCCTCATAGGTCCTTATGGTCCTTGTTCCCCCCATGCTGGTGGGGAGGGTCTCATTCTACACGTACGCGACATGTGTCCTAACATTCCACAAACCCAACATACAGGTGGTTCCCTGGTCTGCCATGGGAAACTTCCTGCATTACCTTGGTACCCTGGTTGCCCATTGGGGTAGAAACTCTGAAATCCTCCCCCTTGCTGTTGAGCAGGTTGGCCATATCCCCTCCCTCTCATCATTCCTCCCCTTCCCCTGATGTTGTTATAATACCCATTTCCTGGTAACATATACCCTCCTCCCTTGGGAGCCGTGTATGGTGGGGGTGGTGGCATCTGTTGTGTTATAAGTCGTGGTGGTTGTGGTAGTGGTGCTATTTGTAGTTGTGAGGGATCCTGTGCAGCCACCACTTGGGTGGGGTTTGGTGTCATTGTTGTTGGTGTAGTTATTAGTGCTCCTTCCATCGTATACTTAGTTAGTTTTTTCTGCACTAATTTTGCCTCTTCCGTTTTCCTATCTTCTTCCTTTTGTTTCATCTTTTCTTGCCACATCCTTCAATGGTGTACTATTGTTAATTGTATTTCCGGCCAGGCCTTAGCTTCCATCCCCACTATCTTCTTCAATTGTTTTTGTACTGCCTCCGGAAGCCCTTGTATTAGTATGTGGTAAAAGATTGCCGGTGTCCTGTCCCATTGCTCTCTAGTTTCCATGCGCCACTTCTCCTGAATCTCCTGGATATAATCAACAGGATCTTCGTTCTCACGCATCTTGCCTGACGTAATTGCTCCTATATCTGAGGTGTCTGGATACTGTACCCTCAGAGCTTGCCATAATGCATGCCTGCAGTTCGCGAATGGCGCCCCGTCATGTGATGTGTTTGTTATTGTAACTCCGGGGAATCCTGCCCTCTTCCAGATGTCGTCTGCCGCATCCCCTAATATTGATATTAATAGGCCCTTCAAGTCCCCTACTGCTAAGTTCTGTCCTGCAGTGTGTTTTTCCATCTCATATATCCATTTTCCCGCTCCTCCATTTAGTGATGGGAGCCTGTACTTTATATTTTCCTTATCGGCATGCTTCCAAGGGACGTATTGTGGTCTAACCCCTCCCCTCTCCAGTAGTGGCATTAGATTGTGCCCCATCTGTCCCCCCAGTTGTCGCGGGGTGGAGACTGTATACTCCCCCTCTTCCTCTGTGTAGACTAGATAATCTGCCATGTCCATATTACCGATGCTTGTTGTAGCTTCTCCTTCATTTCTCCCCTTTCTCCTATTGCTTTCTTTATTTACTGCAGGTGTGTGTGTCCGTTCTTCCTGCCTGCGTCCCGGGAGGTCTCTAAGCCAGCCGGCGTATGGGGTGTGTTCAGGAGCGGGTGTGGGTGGGCATGCTGGGCGGAATGACGTGGGTGTAACTGCACGTGTTTGCCCTCCCGCCACTTCTCGTTCTTGCTCCGCACTTCCCTTCACTTCTTCCTTCTTTCTGCATGCCCATGGTGATTGCCTGTTTGTGCGTGTGATGTACAATTTGTCTAAGCTTTCCCTACCGTAGCTTCTTCCTTCTCCCCCCACTCCCTCTTCTTCTTCGCTGCAGAATTCATCCAGGAGCGACACCCCCCAATCTGTCCTTTTCCCCCTGATCGTCACCGTTTTTAAGTCTATTAAATCCGTTCCTTCCTGTTCTCCTTTACCAATTGCTTCCCTTTGCGCTGATGTTGTGGCTACTTCTGCATCCCGACGTACATATGTTCTTACCCCACTCCCCCCTTTCCTCTCTCTTCTTTCCTCTTCCCTCTTCTCCACTATTTCACCACCTATTTCCTCTCTTTTCTTTTTCAATTCCTCCATCACCTCATTACTTACCTTCTCTAATATCCTTTCTTCCTTTTTCCTCCTTTCCCATTTCTCTCTCTCCATTTCTAACATGCTTTCTATTACTTTACCTTCTTTGTATTTCCTGGTGCTCTCAGAGAGTATTTTCTTCTTTCATAGTTCCATTTCCTTTTCTTTCTCTTCTTCCTCTCTTTTCCTGTCACGTTGTGCTGCTCAGGATACCCTTTCTGCTATTGCCTTCATTCTCTCAGCTTCTCCCTTCCATTCTTCAGTTCGTTCCCTCATTCTCTCTAACTCATCCCTACTTTCCTTCCTTTCCCGCCTTCTCCCTTGTGCCTCTTTCTCGAGCTGTTTGATCAGTGCATTTTGCTCATTCCTTAATTCGACCAATCGTTCCTCCAACATCTCCTCCTCTTCTCGTGACAGCTCTCCTTCTCTCGTGTTACCTTCCTCCCCTCTTATTTCAGTGCTACCCTCGTCGTCCTTGTTCATTCTCTGTACTACCTCCTTTTCTTCTCCCGTTAGTGACAATCGCAGTTTTAACAGCGATTGTGCTGCTACCCACTTGTCGTGTCCTATATTTGGAATGGGTTCTTCGCTGTTCTTCCCTTCCCTTGCATGCACCTTCGTACAAGTTGGGCTTACCGTGCTTGTCACCTCCTCCCCCCCGGGTAGCTACATGTGGCTGTATATGGTGGTGGGCTGTACGTGGGGTTCAAATATCCCTCAGCTGCCGTTAGTTGTTGCCTTGCTGCTTCTTGTAGTTCTGTCACAGGATATAACCCCCCTTCCTCCTTCTTCACTACTTTCGCTAGGGGCATGTCATTGGTCCCTTCCTTCTTTACCTCTACTTCACTTACGATGCCAGGCTTTTCGTCCCCCTTTCTGTCTCTTCCCGCGCACTGTGCGCTACCAATCTCCTTTTCCCCGATTCCATCTTCCTCCTTAATCTTCTTCCCCTCCTTCGTTTCCTTCACAGTGAATATCCCGGTTGGCCCTGGTCGGGACCTCTGGAACATCCTCCATAAGTTAAACACCTCCATGTGATGCGCCAACTTCTTCCCTTTGTACGTGTTATGTATGTGTGTCAGTAGTGACTGTTGGACGTACGGGTCGAAACTGCCGTTAGGCGGCCAGGGTGTCGTCATTTTGTTGTCTATCCCTTGTGTCCATTCTATGCTGTATTTGATCAGTTTTTCCCTATGGGGTGATAGTGTTTTACAAATATGCTGGAGGGGGGTAGTCAGGGTCTTCCCCCACCCTCCCGATTCTAACCCGTATGACATGGCTACACTGTGTTTTTAGCTCCCTTCAGTACAGTTGTCGTTACCTGGCCCCGTAGTTTGGGGACTTTCAACCGTCCGCTAAAAGAAAACAGACAAATGTAGCAATTGCAAATATACAGTCTTTTCCTGTGTTTGTTTTCTTCCTTAATACTGTTACGGCCCCCTGCGGCCACGGTGCACGAAGCCCCCTGCGGCTGCGTGCCCTGTGTGATGTGCTTATACAGCCATCCCACTTTGTCTCCGCCCCTCCTCCTTCCACCTCACTCAGCGTGGCCGGCGTTCTCTGTGCGCGGTCACTTCCGCCTCTCCACCTGTCCCATATTTGGGGTGGCCGGCGGTCTCTGTGCACACCCCCTGACCCCACCTCCGTTTCACTGCCCCTGTCCTCTGTTCACTTCCCCACCACCCTTCAACAACGCTGTGTGGTCAAGGTGTCCTATGAAGGCCCTACGGGTGACGTCACCAACCTTTTTCAACAACTACCGGTAAGATCTTTTACACTTCAAGAGAGCACGCAATAGGTTTTAACTGCTTGTCCTCGTTATCCCCACAGCTGTCCTCTTGTTATGCCCGGAACAAGGTAACCAAAAATACACTCGTATAATCGGACTGCGCACGCTGCGTCGCTTCGCGTGTGACACGCCCCTCGCCGTAGGGCTTAACCAGCCAATTATCTTCCGTACTTGGCAACAATCTAGCTACCTCCTACAGGAAAACGTCATCTATCTATCGAGTTTCACTGCCCAATCAATAGGGATCCTCATCTACTCATTGATCGAAAACGCCAATTTGTAGGAAAGCCACACACAAACACACCCCCCCCCTTTACAGGTGGCCACGACCTAGGCCAATCAGTGTCTACGAGCAACCGCACTTGGTGCTTTCTTGCTCCACCCACCCTTCTTCCGTGACGTTGTAGCGGACAGCTGTCGCGCCTGTCCCGCTACCACTCACTTCTCCGTCAACACTGATTGATCAAATCTTCGCCGCACACCTTAGTAACACCTCCCGCCGCCCTTATTACAACTCCCCCACTCCCTCACAATCTCACATTGCTTGTTGGGTGTGACATACTCGCCAAGTTCTCTTGATACGGGGCCGCTCGACTGCGTGCACCCCTCCAAGCGGCTCGCCGCCTCCCCTCGTCTGGACCACGTCTAGACACTCGCCAACCGCGGGCGGGATACTTCTCAACCGGCTCCCGAGGGCCAATATCCAGATTGCGCTGTCCGGTCTTCTCGCAGTTCTGCGATGGTCCTGTAGTCCTCAAAATGGGGGCAGCAGCAGAGCGGGCTGCGCCGCCGGGCCTCCCCGCAACGAGAGGCCTTGGAAAAATAAAAACTTAAAAGGTAGACCTTAAACAGATCTCAGCAGTGCCTCCAACTTGCCGAGGTGATTTTCCCGGGGTCGGCTGAGCCGTCCACGGACCTCCGGGCTGGTAGGCCCCAACTCCTCCCGTGCTTCCCAAAAATGAGTATGAGACACACACAAGGAGCAAGGTGGTTCTGCTGTTTATTATAACAACGGCAGGGATGGGTCTAGGATCGTAGGCATCCATCCAGACTCTCAAAATTCGTGGGGCTCGCAGGCCCTTTTTACCGCATTATGACACGCTACTTGCGTCACCTGGGAAAGTTAGCGATAAACCTATTGCCACTTCGGATTGGTTCCTCGAGTGGTAGGGTTAGTATAGTATACATATAGAGAGCAATATTAGTGGTTAAGGATGAGTCAGGTGGTATACTTGGGCTGTCCCTTCTATTAGATACTTGAAAATTGTTACATGAAGACCCCTAATGATTGGCTTATGTTAGTGGCGTCAGTGATGAGTCCCCTCATGTTCTGATTGGTCCTCCCGCGAGCCCCCAAGTCTGGGACCATCGTCGTTCCCAGCTCGCGGTGTACCTGTCACTAGCAACAATGTGTAACAATGTGTTTGTGCAGACAATGTGCGGGTTTGCTCATAGGCCTGAGAGCAGGCCATTCCCATCGCCGTAGGTGTCCATCTTGTCATTTCACTGTTGCAACCTGTGTCCCAGACGTGGGACCCAGGCGACTTCTTCCTCGTGGGTCTGGCACCTTGTCAGGTCAGCTTGGTCACGTGTGGAGAGACCGTAGCGGGAGCGGAATTCTGCACATTTAAAGTTGTATTTTGCTTCTGTGTGCTTGGCTTTGCTTACAGGTGTGACCTTGGCGCCGACTGGTAGCATACGAGTTGCAACATCGCGCCTTGGCTATGAGCTCTCGCTGGGCTCGTTCTGCGTGATCAGCACTTGTACTCTTGCTCATACAGTGTTCATGGCGGTTCTTGCTTGCGGCCTACTTGGGCCTAGCTCATGGGTGGGAATGCATAATGCATGGTACCTATGTCGCGGTTTGACATGGCCTCATAAGCAATATTATGTCTACATTATGTTCTCATCACGATGCGAGAGGTGGGAGAAGCGTCAGCAAGCGCATACGCGAGTCCTTCAGGCGTCTTGCGTTTCTGCATTACTATAAAGGGGCCTATGTGAAAAATAATAAAGATGCACGTCAGTGGGTGTATCCGTCACCTACGTCATAGTACTGAATATATTCTTCGTGTAGGCTGGTGCGTGAGTGACCAGTGTGCATGGTGGCACGTGTGTTCTTGGCAGTTGGCTAGGTCATTGTGGCATCTCTAACGATGTGGGTGCTCGTTGTTAATGTCTTAGTCGAGTTCATCCATGCCGCAGGTGTCGGCTTGAGTGGGACAGGCTGGTGGGTATATCCTTATGTTCTTGAACCAGGGTATTTTGTCATCTGGTAGATAGGCAAACTCATCTCATGGTGGATGCCTGGGCCGCGATCCTCTAGGCCATGGTCGCGAGGAGATTGGGGGGAGCTTGTTTTCCCATTCTCCCACTTCAGTCCCCCCTCTGGTCAACTTGTCGACCACAAACATATCCTTTTCTTTATCTCCTCTTACTCTCCATATTTTAGTTATTCCGCCCAAGTGTCCGTTGTGGTTGACATGGTCTTCAAATGACCAGTACATATAAACACAGCTCCCTCCTGGTTTGCACTATACCCATCTTCCAACATAGCTCCTCGGGTTTCTTGGGTTCTCCAACTTTACAGATAGTGGGTCCAAGTGGTTGGTGATGATCTGTTTGTGCAGTTTCTCTCTTTTCTTTATTATCAAGTCGGTGTGCTGGTCATCATCAGTTGGCATCAAGGGGTGCATGCCAACCATTTCGATCATTTCGTCTGTAGTGCGTGCCTTCCTGGCCTTCCAGAACCTTATTACAATCAACACTGCTGCAGCCAATATTATGCATCCAACTATTACCTTCAGCCCGTCTGACAGCCATGATGGCATCCATGACCATAACAATGAAAACCAGCTATTATCCTTCTTCACTCCTTTACTTTCTTCCATCATTTTGGAGTGCATCTGGGCCAGTTGTGATACTGCTTCAGTAAGTGTTCCATTATTTGCATCGTTAGCAGGAATAAATGTGCAGCATGATTGTCCTATTTTTGCACAAACACCTCCTTCCATTGCTGTGAGAAGGTCCAGTACATATCTGTTCTGCAGTGCTTCCATTCTTACTGCTCGCAGCTCCTCTTTTATGGCATTGAATCCGTTTACTGTTGAATTAATTGTCATCATTAGTTCCCATCGGGTGATCTGGAGCCATTTCGCATTCGCATATGCTTGTAGTCCTGGGTGTATTACTGACGAGAAGAACATTGCAGCCCTGCTGAATAATCTATGTTCTGGTGGAATGGAGGTGAGTGCTGTTTCCGACCTTCCCCACAGGTAGTTTCCTGTCAGGGGTTCTCCTTGTCTTTTCATTCTTGTTAGGATTTTATTGTTGTTGTTCTCTCCCTCTTGTGATTGTACGGACGGTCTCTTCCTCTTGTTTCCTTCGTCCATTTTGGGGAAATTGGCCATGTTCACATGTTTTTGGGGCACCACTAGTGATGGTACATTGATGTGTACCATTGTGCATATACCATTCCACAAGGGAGGCAAGGTGTGGTATGCCTTATCTCCGCAGGCCCAATAGGGATCCATTATTACTGCCGTTCCGGCACCCCCCTCTGGTAGTTCTAACACGCTTCCGCAGTTGGTGTTATATCCCACCTCCACATCTCCTTTGTGTTGGTAGCATAACTTGGGTGCGGTCAGCGTTAGTATGCTTATTGGGTCTTCATCCTTCTCCATCCATGTCAGCATGGGTACATATTTGCCCCATGTCGTCCAGCATCTGTCGTTGTGTTCCTGTATGGTGGTAATATTTTCTCTTGTTATCATGTTGCTACCAACCACTCCTATTTCCCATTCATTGTTCATGTATATCTTCCCTGTTATTGTTATCAATGGCCTTTCCCAACATCCCTGTACACCAGGAACTTCAGTGGCGTACCAATCACAGGGCAGGTATTCTAGCATTACTTTCTTCGTTTCTCCTTTATCAGGGCCACTCGTCATGTATCTGAATGCCTCAGCGTGTAAGCTGCTCTTATGGTAGCTCAAATATGACTTGAGGAAGTTGTTTTCGTATGGGTATGTGTCCCTTGTCTCCCACTGCATCGTCACCACCGTTTCTTGGAATCGCCCTCTCGTTTGGAATAGTGCCAGATATATTATACATTGCGCTGTTTTTTCCTGTATTTCTGTGGCAACGAATGTCCTTGAAGCGCTCATGGCGTATGGGATCAAAGAGCACACATAACAGCTATCTTCTGTTGTCTGCTTACCAATTTGGGTCATGTGCTGGTACCACATGTTGTTTGAGACTTGTGCTGAATCTGTTATGTAATTATCAATACCTTTGTTATCAGTATATGTGCTGCGTTTAACTCTACTTCCCTTATCCTTAAGATTGCTAGTACCACCTGACGTCATACCTGTTGCAGCCATGGGAGGGGGCATGTTAGTTTTGGGTGCAGCCATAATATTGATAGCATAACTTTTCTGCCATACAGAGGCAGCCAACAGACCAGTGATGACCAATACACCTATCATTTTTATTACAAGAGCTAGTCTCACCGGCATTTTGCTCTTACCTTGCTGCAGTCTGGCAGTTTATTCTTGCGACGTTAAAGGTGCCCGCCTGAAAATCCTCAATATGCTTGTTATTATTGTTAGTTGTTGTTATTAAGCTCTCCCTATCAAGTAATCGTTCAGTGCCCAGGCGAAGAGCTGTTCCCACGCTAATCTTAGAGATCTATCTCTTAGACCCGGTAAGTGCTCGTGAAGATGGGGAAATGATTGTTCTATGGCCAAAACAAATGTGGTGTAATCTACGCGTACCCTTCTTCTTTTTAGGCACTTTGGCCTTCTTATATGATATACAAATTGGTGTGATAGGGCTTCAGGGGTGTTATCATCCGTGGGCAACATCTACTCCTGGGCAGAGCACACTGTTAGTTACTTTATTTTCTAAACAGTACAATTATATACGGTACCTGCATGTGCGAGAGAAAAATAGAGGAAACATACAAGTGTTTTATGTGGGTGCAATATCCAAGTTTGTTACACAACGTCCTTCAATCGGTGGTGGCCTTGGAGGGGAGGGGGCTGGGGCTCGATTGGGCAGAAGTTTGTTTACTTTGTGATCTCGTGACCATGGGATGGTCTGTGGGCAATCGTTCAATGTCTATGGCAGTGGTTGCATCTGGGGAATCTGGGGGTGATCAAGTGTGGTGACACTGTTGTCCTCAGCTGTGGTCGATGTATCCTTCTCTGTAGCCGATGCTCTTGATGTCGTTGTTCTTCCAATGGCCCTGTCGTTAACGCTAGGGCGGGTCTGGAGTTTATAGATCTTTACGTCGTGTAGGTGATTCCAGGCGCGCTTATGCTGCAATTTCACTGCTCTGGGAGCCACCTCCTCTACCAAGTGAGGTCCGGTAAAGCGTGGGCCGTTCCACTTTCTATTAAAGTTGCGGAGTAGCACATGGTCACCTTTGGCAATAGTGCATAGTCCTTCCTTTCCCAGTTCCTTGGTGGTGTCTTCTTGTTGAGAACTCTTCGACCCGCCCCGCGTGCGCTCGAGCTGTTCAGATACAAAGGCGACACTAGGTATCAAAGAAGAGACATATTGATACATTTCGTCACCAAGAACAGTTGCAGTGTTTTCATAAACTGTGAATGCTCTTGATGTTGGCGTTAGAGGAAGGTGCATTTGACGTCCTGTCACCACCCGTGGGGAGTGAGGTGATGATCAGACCCTGGCCTATTCCTTAGCTCAAACAGAGCCAGCGGAAAGCAGTACAACCAGCTCTTCTTAGTTGTCTGCTGAATTTTTGCGATCTCTTCTTTCAATAGGCCATTCAGGAGTTCACATTTACTGTTGGCTTGCGGGTGGTATGCACATGCAAATTTATGTTTAATACCCAGCAAGGATGTGATGTGTTGAAACATTTCATTAGCAAAGTGTGGGCCGTTGTCCGACCGCAGCACTTCGCAAACACCCCACCTGGGGAAGACCTCTCTCACCAAAAATTTAGCTGCTCTGAACGCATCCGCGTGTGAACAGGGTCCGGCCTCGATCCATCTGGAGAATGGACATACCACTACAATCATATACCTATGTCCTTGACATACATTGATCATATCAACGTAGTCAATATGAAGGTGTAGGAAGGGTCCCTTGGGCCGGGATATAGTACCTTTTATCACTTGCAGCGTGTGACCGGCCGTAAACTGTTGGCATATGAGGCAGTTGCTGATGAAATTGGTGACATGAGAATGTAACTCGGGGCAGAACCAATCTTCCCTAATTTGTTCTGCAATCACTTCCTTTTCTGTATGTGCTGGATGATGGAGCTGGGCCAGGGCGGTGTTAAACAGTGCCAATGGCATGACCACTTTTCCGGTATTATTGTGACGCCACAGTGCGTCTGTTGGGGACATCGTACATCCTCTTTTTACCCATAGTTCCTTTTCTGTCATTGGTGCGGCTGCCTGTAATTCCATTATCTGTGTTGCGGGGAGATGAGTGTACCCTTCTTTCATCATCATCTGTTTTGCCATTCCCCTCCCTCTCCCTCTCTCTGATTCTGGGGGTTCCATATTTCACCAAAGTATGCTGCATGCTTGGCATGCGCGTCTGCTATTTCATTTCCTTTCGAGATATGGTCGTCTCCATTGGTGTGTGCCGGGCATTTAACCAAAGCTATCTCTTGGGGGTCATTCATTACTTCAATTAATTCTGCTAGTAAGACGGCATGTTGCACTGGGGTGCCATCAGCTCTTCTAAACCCTCTTCTCTGCCATTTTATCAGCCCCGAGTGGACGGTTGATGTGACATATGCGCTATCAGAATATATGGTAACTCTTTTGTCAACACTTTCCTTCAACACCAAAATCAGCGCAACCAATTCCGCTGCTTGAGCCGAATAATGCTGTGGTAACTGCATGCATTTCACCGGGACATACATCAAATCTTCTGTCATTTTTACAACTGCTTCCCCAGTTCTCCTTATCCCATCACTTTGGTCTATTGTTGACGAACCATTAATGTACAAAATCTCCCCACCTTTAAGTGCATACTCCTCAACTTTTCTAGTGCATGAGTACGTTTCAATAGTCTCTGTGCAATCGTGAGCATAATCACCTTCCTCAATAACTTCCGCTATAAATCTGGCTGGGTTAACTGTACTGCATCTGACAATTGACAATTCGGGTCTAGATAAGATGATCTCATAACCTGATGCCCTCTGTGTGGTTAGTGTGGACTTAGGCTTATTCAATATTGCAAATAGCGCTTGCTCCACAAATAGTGTGGTGGGGCACCCCATTGTAATTGATGATGATTTCTCCACCGCAAATGCAGCTGCGGCGAGTACCCTGTTTGCAAGGGAAATGTCCTAGCATAACACTGGTCCAAGTGACCGCTATAGAACGCTATTGGCTTGTGTCCCATGCTGGTTTTCTGAGTCAATACTGCTTTCATTACTGCTGAGTCACAATGTGAAAAGATGAAGAATTGCTGTTCGTAATCTGGGGTGGCTAGTACAGGAGCTGTGGATATGGCATGTTTCAACTCATCAAACGCCTCCTTCATTTCTCTTGTCCATCCCAATGTCTTGTCCCCTTTGTGTGTTTCTCTCCATGCCTCAAGTAGGGGTCCTATGTATGAGCTGTAGTCAAAACCCCATGCTCTACAGTAGTTGCATAAGCCCAGGAACTGCTGCAGTTCTTTCACTGTTTGTGGTTGTGGCGTGTTGGATATGGATTGTGCGCTTTGTTGTGCAATCTTTCTTCCGTGCTGGGATATTAGTTGACCAATGTATAGTACCTGTTCCTGACAGTACTGTAACTTTTCCTTGTCTACCTTGTACCCCTTTTCAGCCAACACTGTTACCATTTTCACTGAGTCCTCCATGCACCTTTCTTCAGTTGTGCTGCAAATTATTATATCGTCAACATATTGCAGCACCGTACTTTCCAATTCAATGTTCCCCAAATCCATCTGTATTACTCTGTTGAAAATTGAGGGTGACTCGCAGTACCCTTGTGGTAACCTGGTGTGTTTCCATTTTGTGTTCCTGTATGTGAAGCTTGTCAAGTCTTGTGAATATGGGTGCAGAGGTATTGAGAAAAAGGCATTTTTCAGGTCAATCACAGTGAACCGTGATGCCTCTGCCGGAATTCCACATAGTATTGTGGCTGGGTTTGCTGCTATGGGGTATTCTGCCTCTACAATGTTATTCAAGGGCCTGAGGTCCTGGATGAAACGCCAAGACCCTCCTTTAGCCTTGCGCACTGGGTGCACGGCCGTGTTACATGGTGATTCTGATGGTACCAATATGCCATTATTTATCAGGGCCGTTATAGTTTCGTATATACCCTCATCTGCCTCTTTTGATAGCGGGTATTGCTTCACTCTAGGTAGTATTGCACTCTTTTTCAGCTTTATCTTTACTCCTCCGATACTCTTTATGCAACCCACGTCATAGGGACTGGTGGTCCACAGTGATGCTGGAACCTTAGCCATATCTTCCTCGTAGAATGGTACTGGGGTAGATGCGGGTGCCTCGAGTGCCATGGCCATTTTCTGTGCCACTTGCTTGTATGTCACTCTTAGCCAGATATCTACACTCATCATAAATACCATCTCTCCTTCTCCCCTGTCTTCTGAAAAGAGCTCTTCATCAGACACCTGGGTGAGCCTGCATCCCTCAGCCAGGGCTATGACTGCTCTCCATGCTCTCCCTTCCCTGTCTTGGGCATGTACTGCGATGTAATCAGCAGTTGCTATGATACTCTCGATGCTCACCGAAATCACCTTCCCTTCTGGTTCACTAGCTGGTGTCTCAGGCCTGAACAAATATGCTGTTGGCCTCCTCCAAATCTTTCCTTCTATTCCTGGCATCCATGCAAATGCCATGTCTGTTCCGTACTGGAACAGCTCGCCATCCACAGGCTCAACTCGAGCTACTATCTGGCCACAGTACGCTTGTAGTATTTGTCGTGCAGTAAGAATGTTTATCCCTGGTGTGGAGCAAATTAGGCCATTCTCCATGAAGGAGATTGTCATATTTAACCTGCTCAATATGTCCCTTCCAAGTATGTTCACTGGCGACTCCCTTGAGTACAGGAGTGGGACAGCCATGTCATAATCTCCTATCGATAAGGAGATGTTATCAGTAAAGGGAACCAACCCTCTAGCCCCAGAAAATCCTTGGGTGTTCACGGCCTCACCTGACATTTTAAATCTACCCTCCCTTATGCAAGACCTGGTTGCCCCAGTGTCAACAAGGAAGGATACTTTTTAGTCACCTATCGTTACCTCAATGCGTGGTTCCTCCGCACTATTAGGTGTTATCAACAGGATGGGACACACCAAGGACGTCTGTGGGCTGTCCCATTGTGGGTACAGTGACTGACCGCTTCCTGTGTAAGGGTAGTGTCCCAAGATAGTCACCCTCCCCAACTGTGTTTATTGTAGCTGTGTATCGATGGGAGTTAACTTATGGTCCTGTATTTGAGTGAGCTGTTGCACTGGTTGTACTTGGTGGTGTTGTGTTATTGCCACCTGTTGTTGCGGTGGTGAGTATGTCTGCAACTGTTGTTGTGTTGCTAATTGCTGCTGTGTGCTGCCCTGTTGTGTTCCCTGTGGTTGTTGGTAACCCTGCTGCTCCCTCATAGATCCTTATGGTCCTTGTTCCCCCCATGCTGGTGGGGAGGGTCTCATTCTACACGTACGCGACATGTGTCCTAACATTCCACAAACCCAACATACAGGTGGTTCCCTGGTCTGCCATGGGAAACTTCCTGCATTACCTTGGTACCCTGGTTGCCCATTGGGGTAGAAACTCTGAAATCCTCCCCCTTGCTGTTGAGCAGGTTGGCCATATCCCCTCCCTCTCATCATTCCTCCCCTTCCCCTGATGTTGTTATAATACCCATTTCCTGGTAACATATACCCTCCTCCTGTGGGAGCCGTGTATGGTGGGGGTGGTGGCATCTGTTGTGTTATAAGTCGTGGTGGTTGTGGTAGTGGTGCTATTTGTAGTTGTGAGGGATCCTGTGCAGCCACCACTTGGGTGGGGTTTGGTGTCATTGTTGTTGGTGTAGTTATTAGTGCTCCTTCCATCGTATACTTAGTTAGTTTTTTCTGCACTAATTTTGCCTCTTCCGTTTTCCTATCTTCTTCCTTTTGTTTCATCTTTTCTTGCCACATCCTTCAATGGTGTACTATTGTTAATTGTATTTCCGGCCAGGCCTTAGCTTCCATCCCCACTATCTTCTTCAATTGTTTTTGTACTGCCTCCGGAAGCCCTTGTATTAGTATGTGGTAAAAGATTGCCGGTGTCCTGTCCCATTGCTCTCTAGTTTCCATGCGCCACTTCTCCTGAATCTCCTGGATATAATCAACAGGATCTTCGTTCTCACGCATCTTGCCTGACGTAATTGCTCCTATATCTGAGGTGTCTGGATACTGTACCCTCAGAGCTTGCCATAATGCATGCCTGCAGTTCGCGAATGGCGCCCCGTCATGTGATGTGTTTGTTATTGTAACCCCGGGGAATCCTGCCCTCTTCCAGATGTCGTCTGCCGCCTCCCCTAATATTGATATTAATAGGCCCTTCACGTCCCCTATGCTAGGTTCTGTCCTGCAGTGTGTTTTTCCATCTCATATATCCATTTTCCCGCTCCTCCATTTAGTGATGGGAGCCTGCACTTTATATTTTCCTTATCGGCATGCTTCCAAGGGACGTATTGTGGTCTAACCCCTCCCCTCTCTAATAGTGGCATTAGATTGTGCCCCATCTGTCCCCCCAGTTGTCGCGGGGTGGAGACCGTATACTCCCCCTCTTCCTCTGTGTAGACTAGATCATCTGCCATGTCCATATTACCGATGCTTGTTGTAGCTTCTCCTTCATTTCTCCCCTTTCTCTTATTGCTTTCTTTATTTACTACAGGTGTGTGTGTCCGTTCTTCCTGCCTGCGTCCCGGGAGGTCTCTAAGCCAGCCGGCGTATGGGGTGTGTTCAGGAGCGGGTGTGGGTGGGCATGCTGGGCGGAATGACGTGGGTGTAACTGCACGTGTTTGCCCTCCCGCCACTTCTCGTTCTTGCTCCTCACTTCCCTTCACTTCTTCCTTCTTTCTGCATGCCCATGGTGATTCCCTGTTTGTGCGTGTGATGTACAATTTGTCTAAGCTTTCCCTACCGCAGCTTCTTCCTTCTCCCCCCACTCCCTCTTCTTCTTCGCTGCAGAATTCATCCAGGAGCGACAACCCCCAATCTGTCCTTTTCCCCCTGATCGTCACCGTTTTTAAGTCTATTAAATCCGCTCCTTCCTGTTCTCCTTTACCAATTGCTCCCCTTTGCGCTGATGTTGTGGCTACTTCTGCATCCTGACGTACATATGTTCTTACCCCACTCCCCCTTTCCTCTCTCTTCTTTCCTCTTCCCTCTTCTCCACTATTTCACCACCTATTTCCTCTCTTTTCTTTTTCAATTCCTCCATCACCTCATTACTTACCTTCTCTAATATCCTTTCTTCCTTTCTCCTCCTTTCCCATTTCTCTCTCTCCATTTCTAACATGCTTTCTATTACTTTACCTTCTTCGTATTTCCTGGTGACCTCAGAGAGTATTTTCCTCTTTCATAGTTCCATTTCCTTTTCTTTCTCTTCTTCCTCTCTTTTCCTGTCACGTTGTGCTGCTCAGGATACCCTTTCTGCTATTGCCTTCATTCTCTCAGCTTCTCCCTTCCGTTCTTCAGTTCGTTCCCTCATTCTCTCTAACTCATCCCTACTTTCCTTCCTTTCCCGCCTTCTCCCTTGTGCCTCTTTCTGGAGCTGTTTGATCAGTGCATTTTGCTCATTCCTTAATTCGGCCAATCGTTCCTCCAACATCTACTCCTCTTCTCGTGACAGCTCCCCTTCTCTCGTGTTACCTTCCTCCCCTCTTATTTCAGTGCTACCCTCGTCGTCCTTGTTCATTCTCCGTACTACCTCCTTTTCTTCTCCCGTTAGTGTCCCTCGCAGTTTTAACAGCACCAGTGCTGCTACCCACTCGTCGTGTCCTATATTTGGGATGGGTTCTTTGCTGTTCTTCCCTTCCCTTGCATGCACCTTCGTACAAGTTGGGCCTACCGTGCTTGTCACCTCCTCCCCCCCCGGGTAGCTACCTGTGGCTGTATATGGTGGTGGGCTGTACGTGGGGTTCAAATATCCCTCAGCTGCCGTTAGTTGTTGCCTTGCTGCTTCTCGTAGTTCTGTCACAGGATGTAACCCCCCTTCCTCCTTCTTCACTACTTTCGCTAGGGGCATGTCATTGGTCCCTTCCTTCTTTACTTCTACTTCACTTACAATGCCAGGCTTTTCGTCCCCCTTTCTGTCTCTTCCCGCGCACTGTGCGCTACCAATCTCCTATTCCCCGATTCCGTCTTCCTCCTTAATCTTCTTCCCCTCCTTCGTTTCCTTCACAGTGAACATCCCGGTTGGCCCTGGTCGGGACCTCTGGAACATCCTCCATAAGTTAAACACCTCCACGTGATGCGCCAACTTCTTCCCCTTGTACGTGTTATGTATGTGTGTCAGTAGTGAGTGTTGGACGTACGGGTCGAAACTGCTGTTAGGCGGCCAGGGTGTTGTCATTTTGTTGTCTGTCCCTTGTGTCCATTCTATGCTGTATTTGATCAGTTTTTCCCTATGGGGTGATAGTGTTTTACAAATATGCTGGAGGAGGGTAGTCAGGGTATTCCCCCACCCTCCCGATTCTAACCCGTATGACATGGCTACACTGTGTTTTTAGCTCCCTTCAGTACAGCTGTCGTTACCTGGCCCCGTAGTTTGGGGACTTTCAACCGTCCGCTAAAAGAAAACAGCCAAATGTAGCAATTGCAAATATACAGTCTTTTCCTGTGTTTGTTTTCTTCCTTAATACTGTTACGGCCCCCTGCGGCCACGGCGCACGAAGCCCCCTGCGGCTGCGTGCCCTGTGTGATGTGCTTATACAGCCATCCCACTTTGTCTCCTCCCCTCCTCCTTCCACCTCACTCAGCGTGGCCGGCGTTCTCCGTGCGCGGTCACTTCCGCCTCTCCACCTGTCCCGTATTTGGGGTGGCCGGCAGTCTCTGTGCACACCCCCTGACCCCAACTCCGTTTCACTGCCCCTGTTCTCTGTTCACTTCCCCACCACCCTTCAACAACGCTGTGTGGTCAAGGTGTTCTATGAAGGCCCTACGGGTGACGTCACCAACCTCTTTCAACAACTACCGGTAAGATCTTTTACACTTCAAGAGAGCGCGCAATAAGTTTTAACTGCTTGTCCTCGTTATCCCCCCAGCTGTCCTCTTGTTACGCCCGGAACAAGGTAACCAAAAATACACTCGTATAATCCGACTGCGCACGCTGCGTCGCAATTATCTTCCGTACTTGGCAACAATCTAGCTACCTCCTACAGGAAAACGTCATCTATCTATCGAGTTTCACTGCCCGATCAATAGGGATCCTCATCTACTCATTGCGCCTGTCCCGCTACCACTCACTTCTCCGTCAACACTGATTGATCAATTCTTCACTGCACACCTTAGTAACACCTCCCGCCGCCCTTATTACAACTCCCCCCCTCCCTCACAATCTCACATTGCTTGTTGGGTGTGACATACTCGCCAAGTTCTCTTGATGCGGGGCCGCTCGACTGCGTGCACCCCTCCAAGCGGCTCGCCGCCTCCCCTCGTCTGGACCACGTCTAGACACTCGCCAACTGCGGGCGGGATACTTCTCAACCGGCTCCCGAGGGCTAATATCCGGATTGCGCTGTCCGGTCTTCTCGCAGTTCTGCGATGATCCTGTAGTCCTCAAAATGGGGGCAGCGGCAGAGCGGGCTGCGCTGCCGGGCCTCCCCGCAACGAGAGGCCTTGGAAAAATAAAAACTTAAAAGGTAGACCTTAAACAGATCTCAGCAGTGCCTCCAACTTGTCGGGGTGATTTTCCCGGGGTCGGCAGAGCCGTCTGCGGACCTCCGGTCTGGGAGGCCCCAACTCCTCCCGTGCTTCCCAAAAATGAGTATGAGACACACACAAGGAGCAAGGTGGTTCTGCTGTTTATTATAACAACGGCAGGGATGGGTCTAGGATCGTACGCATCCATCCAGACTCTCAAAATTCGTGGGGCTCGCAGGCCCTTTTTACCGCAGTATGACGCGCTACTTGCGTCACCTGGGAAAGTTAGCGAAAAACCTATTGCCACTTCGGATTGGTTCCTCGAGTGGTAGGGTTAGTATAGTATACATATAGAGAGCAATATTAGTGGTTAAGGATGAGTCAGGTGGTATACTTGGGCTGTCCCTTCTATTAGATACTTGAAAATTGTTACATGAAGACCCCTAATGATTGGCTAATGTTAGTGGCGTCAGTGATGAGTCCCCTCATGTTCTGATTGGTCCTCCCGCGAGCCCCCAAGTCTGGGACCATCGTCGTTCCCAGCTCGCGGTGTACCTGTCACTAGCAACAATGTGTAACTATGTGTTTGTGCAGACAATGTGCGGGTTTGCTCATAGGCCTGAGAGCAGGCCATTCCCATCGCCATAGGTGTCCATCTTGTCATTTCACTGTTGCAACCTGTGTCCCAGACGTGGGACCCAGCCGACTTCTTCCTCGTGGGTCTGGCACCTTGTCAGGTCAGCTTGGTCACGTGTGGAGAGACCGTAGCGGGAGCGGAATTCTGCACATTTAAAGTTGTATTTTGCTTCTGTGTGCTTGGCTTTGCTTACAGGTGTGACCTTGGCGCCTGCTGGTAGCATACAAGTTGCAACATCGCGCCCTTGGCTATGAGCTCTCGCTGGGCTCGTTCTGCGTGATCAGCACTTGTACTCTTGCTCATACAGTGTTCATGGCGGTTCTTGCTTGCGGCCTACTTGGGCCTAGCTCATGGGTGGGAATGCATAATGCATGGTACCTATGTCGCGGTTTGACATGGCCTCATAAGCAATATTATGTCTACATTATGTTCTCATCACGATGCGAGAGGTGGGAGAAGCGTCAGCAAGCGTATACGCGAGTCCTTCAGGCGTCTTGCGTTTCTGCATTACTATAAAGGGGCCTATGTGAAAAATAATAAAGATGCGCGTCAGTGGGTGTATCCGTCACCTACGTCGTAGTACTGAATATATTCTTTGTGTAGGCTGGTGCATGAGTGACCAGTGTGCATGGTGGCAGGTGTGTTCTTGGCAGTTGGCTAGGTCGTTGTGGCATCTCTAACGATGTGGGTGCTCGTTGTTAATGTCTTAGTCGAGTTCATCCATGCCGCAGGTGTCAGCTTGAGCGGGACAGGCTGGTGGGCATATCCTTATGTTCTTGAACCAGGGTATTTTGTCATCTGGTAGATAGGCAAACTCATCTCGTGGTGGATGCCTGGGCCGCGATCCTCTAGTCCATGGTCGCGAGGAGATTGGGGGGAGCTTGTTTTCCCATTCTCCCACTTCACAGCGCATCCATTTTGGGCTGTTTCCTTCACCATTGCAGTAAAGTGATGTAGTGAGGCACATTGAAATGGGTCAAGATATCCCACAGAAACTCCTCCACTGACTTCGGCTTGCCTTCCAGTTATGGGGAAGTCTGGCAATTGGGATTTTCTTTCGTTTCGTGAAAAACAGAGGTTTATTCAGGTGTAAGTTCTTCTTCCATCAGCAAATGATGAGACACGCTCTCCTCGCCGGCTCTGGTCGGAATAGGAATGATACCCCCGTCTTCTCTCAGGCTTTCCTTTCTGGTGTGGAGCAACAGTCCGGATTTCTTTGGGTTTTTCCTTCCGGTTCCCCGAGGAGGTCCTCTGTGGTTGTTAGGTATAATCAGTGCAAATCTATAAAATAGAATACAAACCAGTTATGATAATTCCCCCCCCTACTGTCCTCCAATTGGGATTTCAGAAGTGGGATAGACGCATGCATTCAGTAACAAATTGAAATATTCCATGCATGTATTCAGTGACAATTTGAAATACTCCTATGTTTCAGAATTCTCTCTCAATGTGTTTTCTTTGGACTCTTCTATTTGCCGCGAAGTGTGCCTGGGGTTGGAACTCTTTAGCTGTAGATGAGGCCTAGGATGGTGACCTCTCCTCTATTTCTGAACTTCCATTTCCTACTCTATCAGTGGGGCTGACCGGAAGGCTTTCTTTAGGATGGCCATGACCCTGAGATTTACTCTCCAGTTGGGACCGGGCTTGGCAATAACTGGGGTCCAAATTAATC
Source organism: Ambystoma mexicanum (assembly GCF_040938575.1). Taxonomy (NCBI): domain Eukaryota; kingdom Metazoa; phylum Chordata; class Amphibia; order Caudata; family Ambystomatidae; genus Ambystoma; species Ambystoma mexicanum. The sequence goes on along the minus strand of NC_090927.1, from coordinate 928,275,493 downwards.
TAGAGCCAGTTGAGGATGTGACTGCCCATGTAAAAGGTGGAAGGAACACATTTCACGACCCAACACTTATGTACTATGCTTTTATCACCTCTAGAAATTTTGATCATACAACTGCTAAGCAGGAGATGTTGGGAACAGGGGATTTCCAGGCCCCATAATCATGGATACACTGACTCATGGGTAAGGTCTGATCTTTTGGGAGTTTCCTGAATAATACTTTGCTAATGAAGCTTTCTTCGCTATTCAAGTGAACTCGGGTGAGGACAGACTCCTTCCCATCATTTAACTGAATCGGAAAGAAGAGCTGTTCGCCCTTCTACTGAATGCCAGCTAAGCTTTGTGCTAGTTGGTTGTCAATTCTGGCTATGGAATTAGGATTTTCCGATTGTGAATTAGTTTAGAATTTCAGAGTATTTCCTTCCAGGGTGGAATGCCACTTGAGACTGGAGGGAAGGTTGATTTGCAGAAATGGAGAGGAGTTCCCATCACCAGTTTGTTGTCCCACAGCAATTATGGTAACGTCGGGTGTTTCATTATTTTGAAGATGAAACTTAATTTGATCTGGTTTTTGTTCAACCATGTGGCATGTGCCATTAAGACTAACATGGTTGACACTCTATTTTAATTTGATTGGCCTGTGAGTCTGGGTCCAGAGTACCTTATTCACAGTCTATTAGGGGAGACAACCTAAGGAGGATGCCATTCCCTAATAGACAGGGGGTTGCCTCTGGCGCCACGACTATGACCGGGTGCTTCATCTTGTCTCGCCCAATTTTTATTTCCAGCTCTGCAGACGCCTCGACAGGAATTTCCTCCCTGTCGAAGTTCTGGAGTTGTCCCGGAACAGGGGTGAGAGGGATCTGCTATCTCTCCTGCCTTCCTGAATTTAGCTGCTCAAAGGTCCTCTTTGACAGCAGAGTTGCTTGGGATCCAGTGTTCACCAGTGCTGGAATTGCACATTGCCCTTGCACTTGGATGGAGGCATAGAATCTACTTTCTTTCTCCTCCAATGGGCAAAGGTAATGGGCGTTCTTGGTAAACTGGGTGGTCAATTTCCTTATTTCTGACTCCGACACCGGGATAGTTGTGTTAAGAGTCGGTGTTGGAGTTGGGGAATCTGACAGAGAATTTTGACACGCCGCTATTTGGGGAGTTTCGGTCTGCCCTTTTTCTCATTCTGGCCTGCCCTCCGTTTTGGAGGCTGTCAACAGAAGTGGTTGGTGAGGTTTGGGGTTCCTCTTGTTCTTGTTCTGGGCTGCCCCCCTTCTAGGAGGCGGTCCCCAGAATTGAGTTGGGTAGTTTGGGAATCTGAACAGCAAATTTCACACTCAGGTATTCGAGGAGTCTCAGGCTCCTCCCTTCCTGATTCTGGGCTGCCCCCCGTTTTTGGAGACAGTCACCAGAATGGCTTTGGGGAGATGGGGAATCTTCTTTTTCTGATTCTGGGCTGCCCCCCCTTTTTGGAGGCAGTCACCAGAATTATGTGTGGGAGCTTGGGGGTCTGCAAGAAAAATATGGCATTTGGATATCGGGGGAGTTTTGGGCTTCCCTGGTTCTGATTCTGGGCTGCCCCCCCCTTTTTGGGGGCAGTCCCCAGAATAGGTTTGGGTAAGGTGGTTTTCTGGATTATCATTCTGGGATTCAATGATGGGCGATCCTAACTCAGTCCCCACATTCACCCAGTCTTCATTAGGATCTCTCGGGACCCATTTTTCTTTGGCAGGAGTTCCCCCATCCCTGAAGGAGAAGATCTTTTTCCCAGAGTCCTCTGAGGACCCCGCTCCTTCAAATTGGAGGACGCTTACCTCCTCCACAAAATGGGTCTTTTTAGGTCCTTTATTTCTCCTACCCGCCCTCTGTTCCTTGGGTTGCAGACTTTTGCAGGCAGGAGATTTTGGTTCCGGTTCCTGGGTTTCCAGGGGCTTTTCACAAGTGGGGAAGGAAGCTTCCTCTAAGGCTTTACACCCCCCGTCCCTCCGCGCTTCCTCATTTGGAACCAGTGAATTGTCAGGGTTCTCATTCTATCATTGTTCGGAAGCACCAGACCCTTGGTTTGTGGAGTACTGAGCCGCCATGTTCATCTGAGGGTTCTGCTGAGCCCTCAACATGCGACCAAGATCCTGGGACAAGTTCTGGACCTGGTGCTCCAGTTGGGACACCCGCTCTGACTGGTACGGGGGTCTCTGGTCCATCCTAGGTGGATCACAGGAAGGGTAACTGTCCCTTCTCCCATAGTACCCTGGGTTTGGAAAATTGGGGTAACCCACCACCCTGACTGGAGTTGGGTGGCTGCATGCTTAAATGTATGCAAAAAGTAGCGGATACCTGTCGCAGACAGGGTTTCTTCTGACAGCATAACATGTGTTTCTTGGAACCTAGGGGCTTTGCTCATTTGTTTGCTCCATCTGGTTCACTAATATTTAAGGTCGACATGTTCTATTTGTAAGAATCACGGCTGAGAACTCTTCCCTCAATTGATGGCTATGAATGCTTACTTAATCCCGCCTATAAAGGTGATAAAGGGAGACCAGCCGCTGGCCTTCTCTTTGAGATCCGGAATGACCTGGAAATCTCAGCTTCCAAATACGCAATGCCTAACTCTTTTGTTCAGGTTATGGAGCTGGAATCGGATAATCTGGTCTATCCGGGTAAGGGATCTCTCTAGTTCTTAATCTCTATTGGCATTCAGGAGGAATCCAGCAGGAAACTTTTCTCGATTCTATTGAAGAGATTATATACAATTTTGCAAGTCAAAAGGGACTCGAATTCTGTACTAATTTGTGGGGACCCCAATGCATCTTGTATCACTTGTGCCGAACTGAGGGAAAGTAACCGGCAAAATACTTCTGTGCAGTATGTGAGGTGCTTTTGGATGCCTGGGTCCTCTGCATGCTGGATGTTAGTGTTATAGGGGACATTCCATCAAACTTCACCCGGCCAGTGGCATAATTGACTTTTTGTATCAGATGACATCTTGCAAAAGGTAAGTTCCTTGTCAATTCTTCATTCTGACCTCAGTGACCATAATACCCTGACTCTTACCTGGAGTGTGTAGAGTGCTGGTTCCTATGAGCCTGCTTTGAATATCAATGGCGGGAAGAATAGAATTGTTTGGAATTCCAAGAACCTGCACAAGTTCTATTCCACGCAGGATAGGCTATTATTGTAAGGGGAATCTCGTGTCCTGGCTCCCTACAACCCCTTATCAGGATGTACTGGCCAGAATGTACACTGAAATGCCATCTCCAAAGCGTAGGATATGCCAGGTAAGGAATCACTCTCACGATCCAATAATTCAACAGAAAAAGAGGGAACTACAGAGGTCACTTAAAACTGGGAATAACCTCTCCCCCCTGGCCTGTAGATCCCTGAAAGCTGCCTATAGGTGCTGGATGCACCTGTATACGCATCAGATCGTGCTGAATGATGCAACCAGGACACTATCCTTAATTGGGTATAGGAATATAGGAGCTTTCTGGTGAGCAATCACTGGTGTGGCATGCCCTAATTCGTATGATCTAATCAATCCCTTGAGTAAACAAGATTGTGTGACCCACTATTCGGAAGTGTACAGGGAGGTCTCTGCTGATGCCATCCGGGTGGAGGTCCATCCAGAAGTGTCTTGGCATTTAGAATTGACTGAGGAAGCAACTGAGCACAATATTCTGTGGAGCAGAAGCAAAAAGCTCACGGGCGCCCACCCTCGATAGTCTTTCTAAATGATGGGTTTGTTTATTGAGTATTCTCTTCTAGGGTATTCTGGAAAGAGCATTGCTTCCAGAGAGCTGGAAAATGTCGATTATTGTTGTGAATTCATATAAAAAAGGTCCCAAGAGCGATCCCTAACAACTATACGCCAGTTGCGTTGCTTGATGTTCCCTCGAAGATTTTTGCATCTTTGCTGTTGAGGGACTTATCTGGCTGGGCCAAAGGTTTGGGTAGACTGGATTTTCTGCAGATTGGCTTCCGCAAGGGAGTGGGGACAAATGCTAACATCTTTCTGCTGGGACGTTAAAAAGGGAGGCCATGGAGAGATCCAAACCAGTACATGCAGCTTTTATGGACTTCTCCATGGCCTTCAACAGTATTGACAGGTTACTCCTATGGTCTAAATTGTGGGCATGGGGCTGCCCGGACGTACTTTTGAATATGATTGTGGCCCTTCAAACAGACACGTCCATCAAGGTCTGGTTGAACGCCCAGGGCAAAATGTCAGCTGCCTTTGAGACTACCAGAGGCATAAAGCAGGGCTGTACTTTAACCCACTCCTTTTCACCCTCTTTACCTCGGACATCAGCGAAATCTTTGAAAAAATCCATAGCTTCTCTCCTTGCCTTTCCACACTAAAGCTTGACTATTTGTTCTACGCTGACGACTTGATGTTATTTGATTATACACCAATTGGGCTCCAGCGTAAGATGGACGCGCTGGCAGCGTATGCTAGCCTTAACAAACTTACCATCAACTTAAAGAAATCGAAGATCTTGATTCTTCGTCCAGGAATGAAGCACAAATATAAGACTTTTCACTGATGTCTGAACGGAGAGGTGCTGGAGAAAGTACAGACTTTAGTTTATCTGGTTGCCAAATTGCAGGCTTTGCAGAGTAGCTCTGAACTACAGAGCCATCTGTCCTCTAAGGCTAGAATGTTGGTGGCACAGGCTTCTGCAATTAATAGAAGATTTGGCTTTTTTTCTCTAACACCCGTCGTGGAATATTACAAATTAAAAGTCATCCCCATTTTCGGTTTATGGTGGGGAAAATCGGGGGCTTCCACTACCGACGTACTGGAAAGCGATTGAGGGCTTATTTTGGAGGAAAGTTCTGTTACTCCCGAATGGTGTCCAATGACAGTGATTCGCTACGAACTTGGCCTGCCTTCCATTAAGGTCTATATTCTGTCAAAGAACCTGACACTACTAAAAAGCATCTGGTGCGCTGAGCTACTTTTGGACTCTAAAACTTGGCCCTGCTTCAATAAATGGGAGCAGGAATGTTATTCAATCCTTGAGGATAGTGGCATCTCAAGGGATATGATCTTGAACTCCCTCTTAAAAAAGAGAAATCTAAAATAAAGGGAATGGATTTATACAATCGAAAAGGTAAGATCATACAAAAGGTTTAAAGATTTGCTAATTGATGTAAGGTTTGTGGGGGGTCACTGAACTATCTAAGCAAATCACCTAGCTCGACATGGCGTAGATTGGCGTAGATTGGCTATGAGGCTGAGGCTCTATTTATTGCCAACTAATGAAATTGAGGGTGCCAAATCGGGGAAACCCAAGGGCCTTGAGGATTTGCTGATATTGTTTGGAGAAGGGCCAAGTTGAGTCATTGCAGCACCTTTTGCTATACTGTGAGGCTTTAAATGACAGGCACCACCATTATTTTGACCACCAGATGGAAAAGTGCACTTTTGGAGGAGCAGGAATAGTGTGGCAACGAGTTATGAGCTCCTATGTACAAAATCACTGGTTGAAGGTAGCAATGCATTATTTTTTAAAGAGATTCTGAATTTAACATAATTTGATTGTCTGTGTACTATATGATTTAGATTTATTCTACTGCTTTTGTTTGTGATTCTTGATTGATTTTCTTTTTTGGATAACCATGAATTGAGTTATTTTAAATAATTGTGTTTTAAATTGTTTGATTAATTTTCTAAAGGTTAATCTTTTAAGCATATAACAATAAAGAAAAAAGAAATGTGAATACCAAATGCTGGCACTGGTAAGCAAAATTAACTTAAGGGTTTTACACGCATTCACTATGCCAGCAGCACTCTTCCAGTCAGAGCATTTCCACACTGAGGTGATACACAACATTTGGGAATATAACTTGCCTCTATTGCTTCATGTGACAAGGTCATATAGCAGTGTAGAGGAGGTCCCCGACATGGCCTGCACGCCATCTCCTCATTTTGAAGCCCCAGGAGTGTACTCGCCAAGGTATGTGATGTATGAGGAGCAAATGAATCATCAAAGACCTGCACTGGGACTCTGCCCAGTATACATCAGAAGATCCATACCTGTTAAAGCGCCCATAACCAGACAACCCTGGGCAGCACGTTACCCCATCAGACAGCTGTACCAGCGGCTGAGATGAAACGAAGAGTACCTACAGACAGTCCATGAAGAGACCAAAAGAGCCCTAATGGAAGGCCAGTGGAAATGACACAAGGGCCTGAACGGACCTGTGAATGAACAAAATGGCTATCGAAGATAACACGCCAGTGCGAGCAGTTGTCAAAACAGATGTAATGGATGCAGGAAAGAGACGATGTTAAAACGTGAGGAAACGCTGCTACAAGACAAGATGGAAGCAACCAACCAGTTAAACGTGTGTAAATAGGCTTGGAATGCAAGAAGCTAAGGATATCGATACTGCTTGCAATGCTTAGCAGAAGATTAGAGCGGCAAGCAGCAACCATATATCTACCTCAATAAGGCACATTATACAAGTGCAACTCCATTTTGTAAAAGCAGAAATGTACGCGGTTGCCAGGGGCCTGACAGGCCGAGTTTCAGAACCCAGCCAGAGTCAAGAGAAGGAGCGAAATTGAAACTCAACAAGAGCGGCTCATGCCGGGGAAATCAAAGTCAACCAGAGAAAGGGAGGAGAGAGTCAGTTAACAAGACTCAAACTTCAGAGCATACCAGCCTTCCCCATGAAGGTCAAGATAAGGGGGGCCCATGCAGGTGGTGAGGCTGAAACAATTAAATACACTAAAAGCTGGAAACTGAAGCAGATTCATGGTGAACAGACACGTGACCAGCCAGGCGCGAAGTGGTACCACCGCCTGATGTCATCCAGGACCCGAGGATGCCATACCTTTTCCTGATAAGAGGCTACAGTTTCGAGGCCATACCCAGCCAACTAATTGACACATAGCCCTAAGGTACTGATTGATGGAAGGGAGGCAGGGTGAAACTTGGGACACCAGGCACATGGGTGTCCATGCTGCATGCTGCTCATTAAAATGGGGATTTATGTCTAGGGGTGTAAAGTTATCAGGAGTCCTATAGATAGTAGAACCAATAGGACGTTGTACTTGTAGTGACGTCAATCACGTGTGATAAAGTGGGATGGGCATAGACGCCCACCCGATAAGAATTATCCAATCCACATGCTCTATTATCATATACAGATATAGCACCTATACTTAAGTTACCTTTCCTAACCAATTATATTGCATGTCGAGTTTTGTAGAAGTAGACGTCAATGATGAGGAATAGTGCCTATAAGAATTGCTGTTCAACTGAAGTTCGTGGAAGTTGGAGCGAGACAGGTGATCGCAATGCTGCTGATTTCCATTTGTTTCTCTGTTTGACGTACTTGTCATTAAACGGACCTCCCTTTGCCAAACTACTGAGCCCTCATTATTGAGTCGTGTTGGAGTAAGTGAATCCTGCACCCCCAGTCCTCACATGGTGCAGCTATCTTGCCTTACAAGTACAAGAGGGTGCGCACTGATCTATAGGCCCGTCAGTGAAACCCGCTCCTCAGTACACCAGGGTGTGGGTGTTGGGAGGGTCCCAGCGTTATCCCTTCTTTTTGTGCCTTCACGCATGAAACAATTGTCACATTGTCTTGGCCAAGGCCTGTACAGTACGATTCTCACCAGTACTTTTCTGTTTTCACTTGGAAACTTTGATTCCTAGAAGACACGGTGGTGTGGAAAACCGACCCGGGAGAGAAACTGCACAAGAGCTATAGGCATCTTTAACATGGGGTCAAACTACCCACTAGGAATCCTAGGGACAAATGAGCATTGAAGAGCTCCAGGCAGCAGAATGATCCAACCACCAAACAGGCAATCTCAGCATCCTGTGTGACCAGAATGCCAACAACGAGTACACCCAACCACATATTCCTCTGTTAAGGTGTGCCACACAGTCACCCGCAATGACAATGCTGTTACGGATCACAGGGCCACAGAGGAGTTCAGTTGTCAATCCAGCATCCCATACATGCTGGAGACCCCAGATATGAAGTGAGATATTGAAACTGGTGCTGCAGTGCCAAGAACTGGCAGACCCGCGTATCAGAAAGGGCAGGGCTTAAGAGCCCTTTCACTCATTTGCAACATCTCCAAGGGGGAAAGGGAAGCCAGTGGTTGGCCCTTGGAACCAGGTGAGAGGTAGCCAGTTGAAAGAGAAGGGGGGATAAGAAGAGGGACAGTAAACTGGAGGCTGTGGGATATTCAGGTGCGGTGAAAGAAGGAGGTGTGGTCAAGGAAGGAAAAGGAGGACCAACAGATCTTCTTCTTCTTCTTCTTTAGTTTTATTTCAGATTTCTCCATTAACATGCATTCAAACAAACAAACCGGAAATAAAACAAAAGCATAACTGAACTAAAAATAGAGTACATCATTCTCAAAAATAATATAAATATAATTATAATAATGATATCATACATTAGATACCCCACTTCTTTACTAAAACGGGCAAACCAAGCTTATATACATACCTTTTATAGTTAGTCTCTGCAAGAGGCAGCACCACATGTCTAGGTGCTGATGTGCAGTGGCAAATAACACAGTAATGCCATCACATTCTAGTTGAAATCTTTTTTGACTCATACTGTGATTGAGTGAATAATAATACTTCCTCACATGTACTGTCATCATAGGCAAAGAGTGCAGCCTCAAATTCATCAGTGATGAAAGCAAATGTGAGTTAATGCCTCTTACCCCCATATATAGAAATGTTTTTATATAGTGCAGTCTCAGTTGATCCCCAAATGGAAAGATAAGCCAGTTAATGCCTCCCATATCTGTCATAGCCATCATATCTTCATGCGCTGCCATCGTATATCAGCACAGACTCAAATGCCCCAGCATTGCCACCCTTTAACAGTTAATGCTTCAAATACCTTGCAAAGGTCCTCTGGGGAAGGCACAGTTTCAGATGTCCTGGTGTTTCCAACAACATATATGAAGTTTAGCCTCAAATCCCTGTTTGATGCGTCCAATTAGTTATGGGCACAAGATGAAGCTGAGTGCAAATAATGATGTGCGGGATGATAAAACCTGCTACAGCCCTCTCCCTTAGGGATATAATGCCATCACACTCTATCAAAATCACAAAACCAGGTCAAAACAGGCTAGAACCACATGACATTGTTGCAGAAATTGCTAAAAACCACTCTACAACAAACATTGGAATATTTACTAAGAGAGACACTGAGCATTGAAGCAGAATGTTAGAGGAAAAAGCTCAAGCTTTATAAAAGTGATTAAGACCCTCTATTGGCACCCTTTTTTTAATAGTGGCTTGCTAAATTTCTAGTATTATTATTAAGCTTTATAGACCTGGTCCGAGGGCTGTTCCAGGCTTTATGGGCCCAGCAGACCAAGTTAAAGGCCTGGGCAAAGCCAGGGCATTTAATGAGGTTTACGGCTCCATAATGCTCTGTATGGTTACAGAGTGGGAGTCTATGAGGCTGTTATTACCCATGTTGCTCTTCATACTATAGCATAGTTACTCATGCAGCCCTCCAGATGTGTTGGACTTCACGTCCCATGATGCCTAGCCAGCATAGTAAATGGTGAAGGACCATAGGAGTTGTACCTAACTCATTTAGGGGCCACGTAATGAGTAACTCTGCTATATAAAGTAGATCATTATATAGACCTGGGGCCTTCACCCTGTGGCTCTCCTGATGTATTAGACTGCAAAACTCATAATGCCTCACCATTTTATTAGGCTCGAAGTGATGGCATGTGTACCCCAAAACCTCTGAAGCGCCAAAGGTTGCAGATCCCTGATATGGACATTGTTAATATATATATATATATGTATATATGGATGGTTGCAGGAAGTTGGCTGTAGGGATGCGCATGATGCTGATAGTCATGACATTCTGAACAATCTGTGGACTATATGAAGCTATACTTGTTCATGCAGTCTGCAAATTGTCCAACAAGAACACTATTTGAGCATTCCAAGGGCTTTAAGGACAGTTTATACCTCACATGCCTGGGACAGTGCTAAATGAGGAACAGCCACACAAGTTCAGGTGCTGCCAACAACATATGCCAAGTGTTGCCTCGAATAACCCAGCACATTATACCAGTTAATGCATTATTCCCTGGGAAAGTCTTGTATGCAAGATGAAGAAGCAAAAAGGTCCAGGTACTGGCCCACACCAGACCTGCTGTTGCATTGAGGGCTGTTGCATTGAGGTCGCCTGACCTTGCCTGATGACTGGAATAAAGAAAGGATGAGGGGATGACTATTGGCTGTTGCAGGTGCTCCCATGGAAAGGTGGGAGATAGAACAGTGTTGTTTCTCCCCACAGCACCATCCCACTACACCACAAGGTAAGAAGGGACTGGGCAAAACCTACGCAGAGTGACACCACCATTTGCATCATGAGAGGGAGGTGATGTCTGAACTCTGCTTCACCATCACTCTGCTGGGGGAATGTTTGGCTTCTCTTGCATGGAGATGTAAGTCCTTGTCGCCTCTTATTTCCCAGCAGTGAATGGGAAGCTGCTGGGGGCTGTGGGTGGGGCAAGCAGTGGATGTGTCAAGCATTTAGATCACCCATACCCCCTGTGCTTTTTCCTATTGAATGCTGGGAAGGGACGGGTTGAAATAACAGAAAGTAAACATGATTCAGAGTGCAAACCCTGGTTTCTATTTGTTTGCAACATTGCCCCTGTAAACGTACCCAAGAGTAGAAAGGTAAGTGCCATGGGTGTCAAAGGGGAGGTCATGGGTATGAACTGATAACGCGTTTTGGGATTCCCTTCATCAGAAGCAAAATGACATCATTTTCCATCATTGTTCAGCGCATTTCAATATTCCTGTCCTACAAAGTAAATTAAATATATTTAGAAATGGAATCTAATAGATATCAACCAAATTATACCAAAGTACAAATCCTTTTACAATCTCCCATGGTCATGAGTAGTTATTCACCTGGATTATGGGGAGATTCAACGCTTGCTTTCAATTGTGTTCCTATTCGAACTGACAAACTTTTAATAGGACCTTCTCTATTGGTCGTATCACTTCCGAATATTGCTGTCACACTGTAAAGACAGCTGAAAATACAAAACTCACATATGTGACAATTTTCTGGGCACTTGATTATGGATTATCATAAAGGTCGCCTTACCTCTAATGAATGTACCAATTATATGCTGCTTTGGATGTTCAATCACCTTCTTATGCCCAGAAAGAGTACCTCACTAACGTGAAAAGACAGAGACATTCAGAATCTCTCTGTAATTGCCTAGGTGGATTAGCATCTCTCCAGGGGTCTCTGTCAAAAAGGGCAGTGGGAAGGCCCTCTGCGCACTTTTCCAGACCCTCACCCCTTCTTCAGTCCTCCTCTTGTTGGCTCCTGTGGCGCTGAACGATGACGGGACGCGCACCGGGAAGCCCGAGCCAGAAGGACGTGTGTGTGTGAGTCCTTTGTGTGCTGGGGGCTTACGGGAATCGCCGGGGGTCTGGACACACCCCCAACAGTGGCGACGAGTGGGGAGATGATGCCTGGGCCCGGCGGTGACAAATCTGCAATTCTTTTCTCTGAAACGGAGTCTTGCTGAAACTTCGTTTCGTGCCGTAGGCCGTGCATCACCCACGCGGCTGGCGGCCATTTTGAATACAAGGCTGTGGAACTTCACAGAGCTCCGGTTTGGGCGGTGAGTGGCATCCAGGCCTAATTTTTGGACACACTGCTAGCAGGCATTTATACCTGCATGCCTATGCCCGATTTATGATTTTTCTTCACATTTTGGGTCTCCTACATCGAGTGCAAGCAAGAAGGAGGGCTACAATGGCTGGGCCTGCATAGCCCACAATTCTTTCTTGACTCCATTTTTGGACCAGCTGAAGGCTGGGGGACTTCTTCATCCTCTTCATCATCAGACTGGTGGCCCTGTTCTTCTTCATCTTCTTCATCATCACGGAGGTGTGTTGCAGTGGTGTTTTTTCACTCATCAGACTGGTGGCTCTGCTGTTTTTTGGTCCTCTTCATCATCACAAGGTGTGTTGCAGCTGTTTTCTATGTTGTGCATCCTGGGAATGGTCAAACCCGGTGGCTGGGGCTGGACTGTTGGTGGTTGCTTGTGAGGGGTGAAATGTACTCCTTCCCATCTTCACTCCACTGGTGAACTTTCCTGTGCCTGGATGGGGTCAGAGTTTGAGTTGCGGCCCCAATTTCACATGCTGGGGTGCCTGTGCGCTCAGACTCATGAGTGACACTGAGGATTTAGATGGCGGACAAGCAGCAGTGGTGCAGCAGCCTCCCATTCAGCAGCCTCCAGTGGTGCAGTGGCCTCCAATTCAGCAGCCTCCACGTGCTCAGGCATGCCCCCCAGGTCCTCTAGCTGCAGCGCAGCTGGCGGTTGCACCTGTTGTCCAGTCAAGACTTCCTGCCATGGCCCAGGTACATGCTCATGCGGCCTTGCAGCCCATTCCGGAGTTTGATGTCTCAGGCCCGCCTTCTAGCTTGGGGCCCAGATGGAAGAGGTGGGTGGACCGCCTAGACATGTACTTACGAGCTGCTCAAGTGGCAGATGACGACAGTATGCTGGCAACCATGCTGTACTCGGCCAGGAAATCTTTGAATCATTTCCACCAGGGGATGGGTCTTAGGATCAGGCAAAAGCCGCGCTTCAAGCTCATTTTCTGCCTCTTGCCAACGCGGACTATGAACGTTTCGTGGTGTTGTCCCCCAAACAGAAAGAGGACGAGACTTTGGACACTTTCTATGGACGCCTGCGGCGCCTGTCGCTGGCCTGTGCATGGCGAGATGCGGACGACATGATCATCCAGGCGTGCTCCTCAGGCAAGCTCAGACGCCAGGTATTAAGGGAGCCCGGACTCATGCTCCACCGTATCCTTGAACTTTGGCGGTGCCACGAGGTGTCTGAGGCAAGGGCATCCAGAATGGAGGCTGGGTCGCGCTCCATCAAGACCGAGGAGGTGTGTGCCATGTGGCGTGGCAGCAGAGGTACCAGAAAGCCTAGCAGTGGACCCCGTGACAGAGCTGGAAGGGCAGGGGAGCCCTGCCAAAAGTGTGGGTACGACCTGCTCCACCCGACGGAGTGCCCCGTGGCAGGAAGAACATGCCGAAGGTGTGGGCTGCCGGATCACTTCTCGAGGGTATGCAAGGCGGCCTTGCCTGTGATGGTGCCACGAGGCCCGCCCCGATCCGGGCTTCTTTGTCAGGGTAGACCACCGAATGTTGCCCAGGTGGACCAGGGTGAAGAGGATGCCCAGGTAGAAGAAGCAGACGAAGAGGAGGAAGAGAACATTTTCTTCGTCTCCAGTGTGACGGTCCTGAAAGGAAAGAACAGGAGACAGCCGAGCTGCGTGGTGGAGGTCAACTGGTCTCCAGTCCCAGTCTTGGTGGACACAGGGGCGTCAGTCAACGTAATGGCCCGGGAACACTACGACGCCATGGTCATGCCCCCAAAGCTGGTTGCACCGAAGGCGCGCATATTCGCTTTCGGTGGTCTGGACCCCATCCCTCTGGACGGTGCTTTTGTGGCGAAAGTGGAACACAACGGCTCACAGATCACGGCACGCTTCTACGTGACGCCAGTGAGCACCAACACCTTGCTAAGCTGTGCAGCAGCGGAGGCCCTCGGCATCGTAAGTTTTGCGTACTCCGTCTATCTGGAGGACATTAATGACCTGCTGGAGAAGTATGCCGCATTGTTCAGTGGGATTGGACAGATGGCTGGTGATCCAGTAAAACTGCATATTGATGAATCCGTGCAGCCCATCGCCCTGAAACATTGCAGGGTACCCTTTCACCTTTGTGAACATGTGGACAAGGAGTTGGACAACTTGGTTGATTTGGACATAATTGAGAAGGTGGAGGGTCCGACTCCCTGGGTGTCCCCGATTGTGGTGGCACGGAAGCCCAAACAACCAGATGCCGTCAGAATCTGTGTCAACATGAGATTGCCGAATGAAGCGATCAAGAGAGAGAGGCACCTCACCCCGACGATTGACGACATCATTGCGGAGGTGCAGGGCGCTCGCTTCTTTTCGAAGCTGGACCTCCGTGCAGGCTATCACCAGGTCGTTCTTCACCCCGAGTCGAGGTACATCACCACCTTTACCACACACTGAGGGCTTTACTGCTACAAAAGACTGAGCTTTGGTGTGTCCTCGGCGGCGGAGGTTTTCCAAAACATCATCCGGGGCGCCCTGGCAGATCTGGAGGGCGTCTTGAACATCAGTGATGACATCCTGGTGTTTGCAAAGACTGAGGTGGACCACCTGCAGCGGCTGGCGAAAACGTTTGAGAGGTTGCAGTCACTGGGCCTCACCCTCCACAAGGAAAAATGCGAATTTCTGCGACCATCGATAGAATTCTTTGGCTTTGTGTTTGAAGAGGGCGGGGTGTCACCAGATCCAAAGAAGGTCCAAGACATTAAAAAGGCGCAGCCTCCAGAAACCGTGTCCGATGTGCCGAGCTTCCTGGGCATGGTTACATACTGCGGACGGTTCATCCAGAATCTTGCCTCCAGGTCGGAACCACTCAGAGCACTGACAAGGAAAGAGTCCACCTGGAACTGGGGCCCGCTTGAGCAGGCGGCCTTTGACGACATCAGGGGTGCGGTAACTGCAGAGGACACCATGTCGTTCTTTGACCCTGCGTTGCCATCGGAGATCATTGTCGACACCAGCCCGTTTGGCCTGGGAGCCGTGCTGACGCAGATTGATCACGATGGGGGTGTCCGCCCGGTGGCCTACGCCAGCAAGGCACTGTCAGATACCGAGCAAGGATATTCGCAGATTGAGCGTGAGGCGCTAGCGGTGCTCTGGGGCTGCAGACACTTCTGGCTCTATGTTCTTGGGTGCCCCGTGACGGTGGTGACGGACCACAAGCCACTGATTCCCATCCTGGCGGGGTCGTCGTCCAAGCCGCCGGCAAGGATTGACCGGTGGATGCTCGCTCTCCTGGAATACGGAGTCACCCTGGTGTATCGGCCGGGGGCGAACAATGCGGCGGACTATCTTTCTCGACACCCGGGTACGCCTGGGGAGGGAGACCAGGGAGACCATGACACATGTGCAGAAGAGGCAGATGAACATGTCCATGTGGTAGTGTAGGCAGCCACACCTAATGCAATGCCCCTCGAGGAGCTGGAGGTAGCTATAGCAGAGGACGAGTGTTTCGGAATCCTGAGGCACTCCATGCAGCAGGGCTCCTGGAAGTCGGTGCTGGAGGCTCTGGCGGGTCGCACACAGGAGGCCAGAACTGGTCTGGAGCAGCTGTGGAAGGTCCGGGAGGAGCTATCCTTTTCAGCCTCCGGCCTTCTGCTCAGAGGAGACTGCATTGTTGTGCCTCAAGCCAAGGTGAAGGATGTGATTACTCTTGCCCACCGTGGCCACCAGGGTGCCGCCAAGACCAAGGCCCGCCTCAGACTGAAAGTATGGTTCCCGGAACTGGAACAGAAAGTGGACGACTTTGTGGCGGCCTGCGTCTGGTGTCAGGCGGCGTCGCCTCTGCAACGTGAGCCAGTCATCGAAGCGATGCCACGAGAGACGCGACCATGGGAAGTCGTTCATGCAGACTTTAGCTGGGCACCCACTTTCTGGTGCTGGTCGACGAATACTCTCGATACCCGGAAGTGGAGTTTGTGGAGTCGGTGTCGGTGGCGTTTGAACACGTCGTGGTGGCCGTGGAAAAGGTGTTTGCGGCCCATGGATTCCCCCACACACTGTGCTCGGACAACTGGGCACCATTCCAGAGCGAGCGGTTCTCAGAGCTGATGGAGAGCTGCGGGGTAATCCACTGGAAGATCACAGCCCTCAGGCCAAGGGCCAATGGAGAAGCCGAGCAGCTAATGAGGACTCTAAACAAGACCTTTAGAATCGCCGAAGGCCAGGGACAGTCCCTCCAAAGGGCTCTCTATCAGTTCCTGAGGGTATACCGCACAACTCCACATGCCTCCACCGGGGTGGCACTGGCTGAGACGTTATTCAAGCGGTGCCCTCGTGGACTGTTACCAGAGGTGGGTGAGAAAGAACCGGGGTGATCGACAACCAGCAGGTCAAGGCAGACCGGCGAGCGAGGATCGAGCAGGAAAACATCCGGCGAGGGCTTTGACCGCAGCGGCTGGAGCCGGGCGATGAGGTCCTCATTCGAAATAGACACCCCCATGGAAAGCTGTCCCTTCCATATGAGCCGGAGCCGCTGGACGCCATTGCAGTCAAGGCATCTATGGTGACTGCCTCCGATGGAAGATCCGCAGTAACACGCAATGTGAGCTTCTTCAAGAAGCTAGGGGACCCAAGGACTGACCCGCCCCCCCGATCCGGATTTACTGGTGGTCCCTGAGGACGGAGGAGATGCACCTTGCCTGCCTGAATCCCCGGCCTGGGGAACGGCCATGGACAGATCACCCGTGCCGGAGGTGAGCGGGAGGTACCCCCAGAGGGCTGAGTGAGGGAAACCTGCTCACCTCAGCAACTACGTGTTGGGACACTTATTTGGTCGGCCCGAGGCTGATGACGATTAAGTAAGGGGACCCGGGTGGATGCGAATAAAGGGGTGTTTTGAAGTTGGGTGTTAAAGTTGTATTGTTGTTTTGGTTTGCAGTGTGTAGTTCTTAAATGCTTTGTTGTTTGTCCTCCCGAAAAGGGAGGAGTGTGGCGCTGCCCGATGACGGGACGCGCACACGGCGCCGTGACGTTGCACGCCGCCACTTGCAGTATAAATAAACGGGGCATTCCCGGCTGCAGCAGTGCGACCGGGAAGCCCGAGCCAGAAGGACGTGTGTGGTTGAGTCCTTTGTGTGCTGGGGGCTTACGGGAATCGCCGGGGGTCTGGCCACACACCCAACAGCTCCCATGGGCCATGCTGCTGAATACATCAGTTAAAAGCGTACAGCCAGGAGCATTGATCAATACAACAAAATGGACATTATTGGGACGAAAACATAGTTGAGGCTCCGAAACCTGGTCAATCCTGTATCTCATGCACACGAACAAACCCACCACCATACACGTATATCACACTAATAAAAACAAAAAAATCACATTTCTCACCAAAACAAATCACAGAAAGGAAGCATGTATGCCTATTCCTAAAACAAATTCTTTTTTTTTTTTAAAGGAAGGAATCTTGGAGAAAAATTGGTGGCAATCTGCATTTTCAAGCATAACAGCTTTTTATCGGATGCTACTGACTCCTTGTCCATGTTTTCAGAAAAAGGGGGTAGTGAAAATGATGTTTAAAAGCAAGGAAATGTTAGACTGAGGGCAACCCCAGCGGATATGCCGCCCTTGAAAATATGGGAACCCACTAGCTTCTTCAGCATTACCATCTGGCAGAGTGGCGCCATGTTCTTTGCCAAAATGAGGCCTGGCGAATTGTACACAAAAGCTTGAGTTTCAATGTAGAGTTTCTAGATTTGCTTCGAGTGAGCGTGCTTCTCCCGAGGTAAGAAGGACATTATTGCGTGTTTTCCTCCGTCCTTTTCCCCCTTTTTATACAGTGATGGTGTTGTTGCCTGTGGATTCCACAATTTCTAAAATGAAGAATTATGCATCACTCAGGAGTAGGAACTACAGTAGTTTGCAATGATGATCTGGATTAAATTGGTGTGCCATATCAAACTTTTGCGTGATACTTGTTCTCAAAACTAGAGTCTGTTTCTTATTTCAGTGGTGTTGTGTGTGTACACAGTCACTATGTCCGTCGTTTCCAGTTCAATGTGCATATGCTCTCATTAAGTCATTCTTTCTCTCCAGCCCAGGCATTCTGCTGATCAGGGCTTGTCTGGCATCTTTATAGAGAGTTGAGTGGTCATGTAGTATCTGCCATGATTGACAGCCATCTGTTCTTGTGATGCCTTCCAGTGGTTTCATGAACTGCAAATATTTCCACCGAGATACAGCATTTCCTAAATTTAACTCACAGCGCGCACTAAACTTCCACCATTGCCGACTGTGGCAGGGATGAGAAGCATCCCAATAGTGTGATGAAATTGTAAATCCGATGGACAAATAGAGACATACAAATAGCTCCTTGAAATATTGTATGAAACTTTTCTGCATATAAATTAAGGAAGATATTTTGATGGGTACAGCTACCTAAATGCTATTCGATACTTACTTGAGATATGAGGTTGAAGGCCGTCTCATTACCAAATTAGATGTGGAGTCGCGTTGTCACAGGAATCCAACATTGAATCAGCAATGCTTACAGCCCAATGTGATATGTACTTTCCTGATATTATAAAGCCATAAAAAGATCCGGTCGACGAAACACGTGTCTGCCACAGTGCGCATGAAACTTTATGAAACTTTGGTTCTTACAGTCTGAGATACAGAACTCTTAATTATTCATGGCGGCAGGCTAATTTGGAACTTTTGTCAAATGCGTGCTTGGTACCGTGTGTCTTACATTTTGAGATATAAAATTGATACCTATCTAATTGATTGGTTATTGAGTTTTGTTAAACAATTTGGAGGAATCTTGTTGGTGTTGAATGTAAACAACTATCATTTTACTACTGGCACACTAATTGAAATGATATCGAAATATTAAACATAAATGCATTATATTTCATCATTCCCATAGACTTCACCGTCAGATGGTGGCCACTCAGTGGAATGAGTGACAAAGTATCCCACACTGGACATTTCTTTCTCATAGAAAAAAAGGGACATTTCTGTAAGTTCATTGGTTAAAGAAAGATAATTCATTGAAAGCTGGCCCCAGCTGGCCACCTTATCTAGACAGGTATACATCTGCGAGCATGGAAGACCTCTGACAGTATCCACTGAAAATGATTCACAATTGCAGCGGTTTTGGACATAACATTTTCTGAATGCACACATTCTTCACACAAAAATGTGCCTCATTACGACCCTGGCGGAACGGGTTAACGGGTGCCGCAAAAGGATGCAGACCCGTTAAACCCATTCCGCCACATCGCGAGGTCCCCTCCCGGGACACAGTAAGCACGCCTGGTAAAACCAGACGTGCTTATGGAGTCCCGCGAGGGGAAAAGAGAGCAAACAACGGGCCACTCGTAATCGGCTCGTTGTTTGCTCCCTCTCCCATTCCCATTTCAGCCCCTATAGGGGCCGAGTCCGGGTCCTTGGAGGGAGGAATTACCGGGCCCTCCGAACTCGGAATGGCCCGGTAATTCCTCATTCTGGGAACCCGGACCCGGACGCGATTTCGGCGGCAGCCATGCCGCCAATAGCGGCATGGCTACCGCCGAGGTCGTAATGAGGCCCAATATGTTCAAAATATGTGGCACACGCAATCTAAAAGCAAAAGCCTGTAGGTTCAAACAATGATTCATGTTATTTAAGAAACATATTGAAATGAAAGATTTAAAAACACACAATTGCAAGCAGGGTGTGTTGTTTTGAATTTATCTGACATGGGTATTTATCAGTATTCTTCAAAGGCATTGTTGCGGTCAACCTTCTGTGTTTTCCAAATAAAACATTTGGCTGTATCTCCCTGGCACCCATATAGTTAGCCCAGGTGATTTCAATGTCTAATTAAGCTTAACAATGGGCCTCATTAGGCATATGGCGCTACTGTGACAATGGCGCCGGTAGTGCTACCGGCGCCGTTGTTACCGTACCGCCATACTACGAGTTCTGTTCGCGGGTGCCACTCTGCACATCTGGTCAGACCAGGCGTGCAGAGCGGCACCCGTGAGCAAAACTTGTGATTGCACCAGCACAGTTATCAATGGTGTCGGTGCAACCATGCTCCCCACCCCCATTCTGCCCTGGGGCAGAATGGGGATCGGGAGCCCGGCGATACCGGCACCTGCAAATGGGCAATTACCGGCTCATTCAACTCGTAATGGGCTGGTTATGGCCCATTCGCCGGTAGCGAGTTTGCCGGTAGCCGTGCCTTTAATAAGGGCACGGCTACCGGCAAACTCGTAATGTGGCCCAATGTCTCTTTGCACGACTGCGTATACTAAAGCATGAGGTCAGAGGCTTGTATGTGTGTTTTGTAGCCTCTTCTCATTATTAGAGCACCGTATTGTTTTCAATACAGTTCTTTAATCTTACTGGCTTACTCACACCAAATCCACTAGAGAATAGTTCAAAAATTCTAAATACGGCAATGTCCAATTACTTCAGTGTGTCTTAAGTGTGATAGTGGCTCTCAGGCTTGCAAACTATGTGGCGAATACAAAATACGTTACCCAAGCATGAATCGTGCAATGACCACTGTTATCTCAGTGTACCACATGCTCAACAATGGTTGCCACACAGTGATATGAGATGATAGGTTATTTATAACGCACTTAATAACCAGAGGTTTCTAAGCGCGGACACAGCGATTGAACCTGGGTTGCTCCGTGTCATCTTGCTTCCAAGGCGAGCATATTGCCCCTGAGCTATCCTCCCAAGAGATTAGACACTCAAATGTATTGTGTTCTCCCCAAATAGCATTTCTTAACACAGGTGTTCGATAGCTACTGTTGAGAGGTGGTGCTGGCAGGTTGTCTTCTGGCAGTTTTAATGTGATTGGCTTGATAGTTCTGGGTACAAAGTCGGCCACAGTGTGTCATAAATCTGGCATCTATGTTCGCACCACTGTTTTATAAGTAGAGCATCTTCAAGTACTTGACCTCTCAAGTTGTTCTGGTTGCGGTATTTGAGCATCATGTACAGTTCATGCCCTCTGTGTGAAGCGGTGACCCACTGGTGTTTCGGTTGTGTGGTTGGAGATAGTTTGTCTCTTTAGTTTCATATAAGACTTAGAAAACACCCTTCCTTGCAATGTTAGAATGAACCACATCTGCCAACACATCTGCGTCAAATAGGCCATAACAACTCACTGGACCAAACAAAACCGATAAAAGGGACATATAACTGCATATCCCATTTAATGCAAAAAATGCCCACAAGAGGATCTGCATAAAATAATGCACCAACTATCTCCAACTCTACATTGGAAACACCAGTGGATCACCACTTCTCACAGAATAGGCACACACTGCAGGGTCTGTCAGTGATGTTTTTAAAGGTGGCCTTTCCAATTCCTCTGCTCAGAAGAATGTGTGAGCTCAAGTACTTAAAGATGCACCACCTAAGAAAAAGAGGTCTAAACATCTATGACATAGTGTGGCCACCTTTGAGCACACAAGCATCAAGAGATCATCATGTACAAAAGACAACATGCCATAACCACGTCTCACAAACAGCTAGCATGAGACCCACTGAGGTAACAATCTTCATTGCACCATTTCAACTTTGGGAAAATATTTTGTAATGGTTCCATTGAATGCGAGTTAGTAAGGTTGACCAACCGTCCTTCCAACCATCACAAATATGCCCAGCTTCCCAGCAGTTTCACCACGGCGAACCTATCATACTACCTGACATAAGTAAGCTTGCGCATGCTGCTGCCGACAACAGCCTGTGTAGAAGCTTCACTGTCCATTCCAACACCTCACCCTACTTACTTTCTCCCCCCTTTCGCTGGCTCCACAAACATCCTTCTGCCACAATGGCTTGCTTGTACCCCATTGCAGGGCCAGACACTGTCTGTATAGATCCCCACGACCACCCTTCGCAGCCGCCTTTCCCCACACATCCATCACATACCATGAACCCTCTACATTTAAGGCTTTACCCTCCAGCCTACTCCAAAATCTCAAGCACGGCCTTCTACTCCTGCATTGCCCAAAAGTCATATCTCTGGCTCGACCATACTATGCACTGATATATGTGGACACACACAAATACACTCCTGCACCTACCTACTGCCTCCGCATCACACTACACTCCTCTCCAATCGAACTGTTACCTCTTCTTTTCCCTCTTTTCTTCCCACGCCACTTCCATCATACCAACATCTACCACTTTCTCTACCATCTCAAACTGACACTCCGCCTGTAACTAGACCTCCTCCACAATCTACACCACCCACTCACACCATCCCCCACTTTCTCTACCATCTCTCCCTGACACTCCTCCAGTCACTACTCCTCCTCCCCAATCTACCATCACATCTACATATTGAAATGTGCCCTCATCAATTCCCAGTCTCTCTGTGCCCACGGCACTGATGTCCATGACCTCATATTGGATAATAAACTTAACATGCTTGCAATACCCGAAACCTGGTTGCAAAATGCAGCTGGCCCTGCCCTATCGTTAGTTATTCCAACAGGATACACCATCCTAAGCTCAGATAGATGCTCTAAACCAGGCAATGGACTCGCCCATATTGCCAAATCCACCTTGCCTTTTAGAGCCTCTCCATTACCCCCACTACAATGCTATGAACATTTGTTCACCGAATTGAGCTCAACCCTCAAATCACCATCAACTTCATTCTCTTATACAGACAACGCAACAATCTAAAATCCCTCGACACTGACCTCCCCATTCTCCAAACTCCACTTATTAAACCCAATACCAAACTCATCGTACTCATTGACTTTAATTTAGGTTTCAATGACTCCGCTGATACCTAATCCACTGCCCTCACTACTACCCTATACGAAATGGCTCTCATTCAATCCGTCAATATCCTCACCCATTCCAAAGGCTGCATTCTTGATTGGATGTTGAACCTTAACATTAACATCTCCATCACAGCCGATGGCCGCCCCTTACCTGGACCGACCACTCCCTTGTCCAATTCAGTATCCTACACAACTAAACTGCTTCCTACAAAGATGGCAACCGCCTCCCATAAACTCCTGGCTCACTCACAAACTTACCAAAGAACATCTAGAACCTACCATCTGCACCTTCATTATTTTCCTCGTGCAATGCAACAACCCTCAAGTCATCATCACCTCTTACAATTCAACACTTCAAAATACACTTGACCTTCATGTCCTACTGAAAACGACCTTTACTACAAAATTGAATAACAACAAATGGTTTACGAAGAATTACCTACCCTCCATAGACACAAACAGGCCCTTGAGAACCTTTGGAGAAAGAAACCCTCCACAGCACACAAAGATGCTTACATCTCCTCTGCCAATGCCTACAAAGCTGCTATTATCCTCAGAAATCTAACACACACAATACCAGGATCACTGAAACTAGTTCCAACATCAGAGAGCTGTTTAAAATACTCAAAGAACTTGAGTCCCTGGCTCCTCCTACCTCCAGCTTTCCCAAAGACAAAGTATGGTGTACAGTCATCCACTCGACCCTTGCTGACAAAACCAGTAAAACTAAGAGATAAAACAATTTTAAAGAAATCCCTGCTGGTCACCAAAGAGCCCCCGCTGCCCCACCACCCACAAACATCCCCATCTTCCCTATCCCACTTCCATTACACCCAGTCACCCCCTCTGACACCTGTAAAATCATCCTTCACCTCAAACCCTCAAATTGCAAAGGTGACATCTGCCCTGCTCACATCGTTAATCTTTGTGCAGACCAACTCTCACCTATTATCTCCAAATTCATAAATGTGTCTTTTACCTCTGCCTCTGTCCCGACATCTATCAATGAACCCTGGGTTATGTCTACTCAAAAAACATTCAGACATAGACACAGCACAGAAGCTGTCCTCCTTAACCTTAATATTCAGCTTGACTGTATACGCGACTCAGGAGATCTCGCCATCCTTCTCCTCCTCGACCTCTCTGCTGCTTGTGATATTGTCGACCATGACATCCTATGCAATCATGTTGTCTCCAATTTCCACTTCTCAGAGGAAGCTGCCAGATAGGTTAAGTCCTTCCTCAGCGACCGTTCTTCCAGGGTCTGCATAGGTGCCAAAGCGGCTGATCCCATCCCTCTTCCTTAAGGTGTCCCACAGGGTTCATGCACTTCCCCCACACTCTACAACATGTACAATAAACCCCTATTTGACCATTATGCCACACTTGATATTCCTTACACCAACTTTGCGGATGATACCCAAATCGTACTGAACCTCACTGGGAATCACACTCTAGACTCTGCCAATATCAATAGTGTTTACAGCATCCTCCAGACCTAGATGGCTGAGCACTATCTCTGCCTCAACGATGTCAAAACAGAGATTCTCATTGTGGGGCCCCCTCATGGACTCAAATCACTGCACCCTGCTTTTTCCTTCTTCTCCATTGATGGCAACTCCACCCTTGTCTCCAGGCATGTCACAACTCTGGGTGTTTACCAATATGCGGAACCTTCTATGCACAGGCGCATTAATGCTATTGCTTCATCTGTAGCGTACTCCACCAAACTTATCAAACTAAGCAGAAAACGTCTGTCCCCTGAAAATTGCCTCACCTTGGCCATCATTGACAGTAAACTGGACTACTGCTACATTCCCCGCTGTGCCACCCGTGCCAAAAACATCTCCAAACTACAACTGATTCAAAACATTGCCCTTTCGGGCTGCCTGGGGTATGAAGCGCACTGACCGCATCTCGTATGCCAGGCGGGATGCCTGGATTGAATTCAAAATCCTAACGATTACACATCACTGCATCGATGACGCACACCATCCTTCCTCAATGAATGCATCTCTAGAAAGACAAGCTCTCCCTGTCTGCGCTCTTCCTCCTCCTTGGTTCTGCTCACCCCCGGATACAATAGAAAGCGAGCAGGGGGGTTCAGCTTTCTAGTCATTGCCCCCACCATGTGGAATGATCTACAGCCATGCATCCAAGAGGAACCTCCATACCTAATTTTCAGAAAACATCTTAAAACATGACTGTTTAACAAATATGCTTAAGGCCTTTATTGTCAGACTGATCTCCCTTTTCTCTGCATCAGAGTGTATAACATCTGCCTACCTGTCTATGTACTAGTGCCGTGATACCTCTGGGTTTGGGCGCTGTTAACAAATGAAATAAATACATACATAAATAAGGTTGAGGTGTTTTATTGGCATCACTGCAGAGCCTTGATACTGCAAAAAGGCTGCAAAACATTAAGCATAATTTGGACATTGAAACCACTTTAGGTAGATATATGGGTGAGGCTGGCAGGGAGAGCTAGGTGTTTTATTTAGGTGAACTGAAGGTTGGTGCAGCAATTTATTTTATGAATACCTACAAACATATTTAGGCTCTATGTTAGGTAAATGCAAAATTAAACAAACGGCTTCCAAACTGTATTTTTAAATATTACTTTTAAAGATGATTATAAAATAACATTAATTTTAAAACTTACTAGTTCCCACTTTAATATTAATTGTGACTAATTATGTGAACGTGCAGCAGTCTTATGTGCATAATGTGTGCCTCCTAAAATGTTATTTCCAGCAGAGGTAGAATTGTGCATCTTTTTCAAAGGGCACTGTTAAGTGTGTTTTATGCTCATAGATATATATAGATGCCTCTGCAGACAAGGTGGACGTCCCAGGCCTGCATTACATACATGGTTTTCTATGAGAAAGAAATGTCCAGTGTGAGATTCTGTTTCTTATTTCACTCTGCGAATACGATCTGATATGGGAATTTGGAAGATAATGCATTTTACTAGTGTCCATTGCAATGGGTATTTCTTTAAAAAAAATGTTTTATTTGAATCTGGTTACAAAAACCTTTTACAAAAAAGAAACAATACACACAATATTATCTTAAATGGAAGACTAACATTAATAAAATAAGAGAGGTATACAAGCAAAATAACAAGCTACTTAGCATAACTCTCTACAACACATAACATTTGCAATACACGATTAAGAGGCATAACGAGACAAAAGAGGATAGAGAAAAAAAAGAAAAAAAAAAGAAGAATACAAAAGTTTTAAACTGTAAATGGATATTTGAATTTCATGCAGTCTTTGTTAATGGAATAGGCATATCTTTTAGCTTTGTTCTAAATTGTTCTTGACACTGCTGGAAAAAATGGGGTGTAAAAGGCTGCTAGGGTTATCAGCTGGCAACAGCTGGTGTGTGTTTTGTGTTTCATATTTTAGGCTCTCGAGTGGCCTCGAGAATCTCCCTGCTGCACCTGAAACTGTATATGAACTACCTGAGTTCAAATGATCATATCCTAGCGAAATGACCTGAATTTATATACTTTTAATATTGTTGTGCCTTCCACCATATACTGTTTTCTGGGTTTACGTGGGAACATTTTTAGAGTGGCTTCACGGTCTATTCTTATGTAATTAGAAACTGCTACATGAATGATTTCCAATGTTTGGCCATGTAGTGTAGATGGTAATATTGTTTTTTAAACCCCTACAGGCAGTGGTGGAAATGGAAAATAATTGGTGGGTGATCTGACAAGAGCCGGGGTGCGGGCAGAGTTTGGGGGGTGCGCTGCCTGAGGAGGCAGGGTTTAGGGGGGGCGAAGCTGGCAGTTAACCAAGGAAATGTCCAAAATAATAGTTTAAAATGGTGCAAATTCGTTCATGCTGCTTCTTTTCCAAACTATATCAATTCCACTTTAAACCACTTCCATGGCACTGGTGAAGAGTCCACTATGCGGATAATAGTTTTGACCACTGTTGCTGATTAAATATTCTTGAAAATGTACAATTTGCATCCAATTTTATTTTAAAAAAACTCCCCTTTCGGTACTATTCAAACAGGGGGATTTCTGTTCGCCATAAGCAACGTTTTCTTTTACTTGAACCACACCCGGAACAGCTCCTGCAGCTCCCCTCTGAAAGCAGTTGGGTGGCTGCATCGTGTGTGATAGTTTCAATGTTAATAGGGGTATTTATTCATGCAATGTTTGTCGGATACCTGTATATTTATTTATTCATGCAATGTTTGTCAGATATAGATATCCAACAAACATTGCATGAATAAATAAATAAATATTCGGGGTCCATGTATCTGACAAACATTGAATAAATAAATAATTAAACCGGGTTGTGGCAGAGGACCAGGTCATGGCTGAGGACTGTAACTTCCTCTAGTGACCCCTTGCATGGGGCACCACAAGAAGTTACAGTTTGGTCGCAGGTAGGTTTTATTTTTTTATTTTTAAGCGTTGACTCTGGCCACATCCCGAGATTCAGCTACCCATCTGGTGCCAGATCTCGGATCTGGCGAGAGCCTGCCCAATCGCCAGCACTGCCTACCGGAAAATAACGGTATCCAGTGATGTTACCGAAAAGAAAACAACAAATGAAATGTTACTGAAATAATACAGAAAACCAACAGGGTAATTCATAGAATTTCGCAGAAAAGTGTCGCAAGCGGCTGGCGCAGAGTGTCCGCGTGCGATTGTCTGCGCCAGGCACGTGCGCTAAAACCGATTTCCGCGCACAGCGTATTCATGGATTTCAGGCTCCCAAACCAGCCGTGGCGCAGAGTATCGCAGCGACCCTGCAGCAGCGCAAGTAACGCCCCCAAGAACGCCCTCGCGCAAGGAAAAGCCATCAAAATCGCTAAATCATCGCAAAGGGCTGCGCTAACCCTGGACCAGTCTACAGGGCTGCCAAACAAGGAATGCAAAGCGGGTAACGTGCATATCAGGGGTACGCGTGAAGTTATACACGCGATTAGCCAGGGTACGTGTATTACAGGGGTACGGGAAGTTCTACACGCGATTGGCCAGGGTACGTGTATTACAGGGGTACGCGTGAAGTTTTACACGTGATTAGCCAGGGCACGTGTATCACAGGGGTACGCAGGAATTATCACACGCGATTTGGCTGGGTACGTGTATTACAGGGGTACACGGGAAGTTCTACACGCGATTCGACTGGGTACGTGTATTACAGGGGTGCGCAGGAATTCTCACATGCGATTTGGCCAGGTACGTGTATTACAGGGGTGCGCGGGAATTATCACACGCGATTTGGCTTGGTACGTGTATTACAGGGGTGCGTGGGAAGTTCTACACGCGATTGGCCAGGGTACGTGTATTACAGGGGTACGTGGGAATTATCACATGTGATTTGGCTGGGTACGTGTATTACAGGGGTACACGGGAAGTTCTACACGCGATTCGGCTGGGTACGTGTATTACAGGGGTGCGCGGGAATTCTCACACGCGATTTTGCTTGGTACGTGTATTACAGGGGTGCGCGGGAATTCTCACATGCGATTTGGCCAGGTACGTGTATTACAGGGGTGTGCGGGAATTATCACACGCGATTAGGCTGGGTGGGTCCCTGTACACCCTCCACGGCCCCTGCAGGCAGCCCACAAAACAGGGGACTACCCTGCACACCTGCTCATGTCCCCCTGCACCCCCACCCCCCAGCAGTGCAGGGGCAGCCTCCACCAGGCCCCCACCCATGTCTCTCACCACCCCCACCCCCCAGCCACCAGGGGCAACCTCCACCAGGCCCCCATCCATGTCTCCCACCACCCCCACCCCCCAGCAGTGCAGGGGCACCCTCCACCAGGCCCCCACCAATGTCCCCTATCACCCCCACCCCCCTGCCACCAGGGGCACCCTCCACCAGGCCCCCACCCATGTCCCCTATCACCCCCACCCCCCAGCAGTGCAGGGGCACCCTCCATCAGGCCCCCACCCATGTCCCCTATCACCCCCACCCCCCTGCCACCAGGGGCACCCTCCACCAGGCCCCCATCCATGTCTCCCACCACCCCCACCCCCCAGCAGTGCAGGGGCACCCTCCACCAGGCCCCCACTCATGTCCCCCATCACCCCCACCCCCCTGCCACCAGGGGCACCCTCCACCAGGCCCCCACCCATGTCTCCCAGCACCCCCACCCCCCAGCAGTGCAGGGGCACCCTCCACCAGGCCCCCACTCATGTCTCCCAGCGTGCTACGTGTATTTCAGGGGTGCGCGGGAAGTCCCACTCGCGAATAGCCTGGGCGCGTGTATTTCAGGGGTGCGCGGGAAGTTCCACACACGAATAGCCTGGTCGCATGCATTTCAGGGGTGCGCGGGAAGTTTTACACGCGACTTCAGCAGGGTACGTGTATTTCAGGTATGCGCGGGAATTCTCACACGCGATTTGGCTTGGTACGTGTATTACAGGGGTGCGTGGGAAGTTACACACGCGATTAGGCTGGGTGGGTCCTCACAGGTGTTCCCTGTACACCCTCCACGGCCCCTGCAGGCAGCCCACAAAACAGGGGACTACCCTGCACACCTGCTCATGTCCCCCTGCACCCCCACCCCCCAGCCACCAGGGGCAGCCTCCACCAGGCCCCCACCAATGTCTACCACCACCCCCGCCCCCCAGCCACCAGGGGCAGCCTCCACCAGGCCCCCACTCATGTCCCCTATCACCCCCACCCCCAAGCCACCAGGGGCAGCCTCCACCAGGCCCCCACTCATGTCACCCTGCACCCCCATACCCCAGCCACCAGGGGCAGCCTCCACCAGGCCCCCACTCATGTCTCCCACCACCCCCACACCCCAGCCAACAGGGGCACCCTCCACCAGGCCCCCACTCATGTCTCCCACCACCCCCACCCCCCAGCAGTGCAGGGGCAGCAGGCAGTCGGGCAGCAGCAGGTGGGAGCGTGCTCGGGCTCTGGGGGGCAGTAGTTCGGCCTTCCGGGCAGGAGCGTGGTATTCCGTGTGCGTACGCGTGGCCAGCTTGGTACGGAGTGATTTTGCACGTGAAAATCCTGCACGTCAGCGTGAAAACTGAGGAAAGGCCCTCAGCGCGTAAGCGCGTCTGTGACGTGACCCGCACAGGTGTTTCCCACACAGCACGTGATGACAGAGCACACGTGGAAAGACTGCACGTCAGAGTGTAATCGCGTGTGATTGGTGGAAATGGCCCTACACGCAGAAGTGACAAAGCGTGTAATTGGTGGAAATGGCCCTAGCGCGTACACGCCGCGTAAGTGACGCTGGACGTGTGGGCCTGTATAAAAGGTACGTGTAGAACACGTTTTCCTTGTACGTGCTTTTCGTGGAGAGCGAGTGGGTGAATTCTGTACTTCTTGTCGTTTCACACGCGATTTACTTCACGGCGTTTCTAGTTCGTATTCCCTGTTACCTCTGACAGCTTTTTCTCTGTATTCTCCTTTACTGGTTTACCTGGGCCTGTTCCCTCAAACAGTGTTCCCTTCTACTGTTGTCCTGTCTCCTCAGACAGCGGACAAATCTTCTTTTGGCGGGGGTGTTGCCAACCAAACGTGCTCCTTTTACACGCTCGTTTACCTGGCAGACGGTGAGTCACGCACGTATCTAACATCTGTGATAGCCCCGTGTGTAGCCTACCCCTTCAGAGGTCATTCTAGGCTGCGTGTGACACGCATACGTTCATTCTTGTGTTTCTGGGTGCCACAGCGTAGTGCAGGTTTTTCTTTCTGCACACGTGGTCTAGGAGGGGTTGCGTGCACGTCATCTCCCTTTTTTGGGCCTCCTGTGCGTTGCGTGACCCGTCATCTTTCCCCAGGGGTTACATTCAGCCTTGCTAGAGCACTAGGGTACAATTACCATCTGGTACCCAACCCCTTTGACCCCCAATTGCCCAGGACAATAGTCTACATCCACTCCCATACGCACATTAACATCAGTGCCATGGCTGGGAGGCGAGGATTCCGTAAGGGTGTCAAAGGTGGAAGAGCCACAAGTGGTGGCCGTGGTGGATCCGGTAGGGGACGTGGTCGTAACTTGCAGGGTGAGCCTGTCCCCCCATGTGTGGAGGACCAGTCACGGGCACCCATAATCCCCCCTCCCCCCCTCCCATTGAGGCTGATGTGGCTGACACCATCCATGCTCAGCCCTTGTTGGACCAGCCCATTGTGGCACCAGACCTGGCTGACTCCATGGCTGACTTCCAGGTCAGCAGGGCTACGACACGTGCGCTGGTGCACGTTGATGCCATCATGCCACGTGGATCTGGGGCAGCAAGGTCATCTGCTGCACCAAGTAGGCAGGGCGGAGAGGCTGCAGGGGCAGCTGCGGCTCCATCCACCCCAGCCCCCACACACCCATCCAGGACAGTGTCGGTCCTAGTCCATGCTGCTGACATTCCCCCTGACACCATCACACTAGAGCTAATGCCTGCACCAACTCCCATGCTGAGTGTGCAATCCCACACTCCTGATACAGAGTCCACCAGGGCTCCTGCCCCTAGTGTCCAGAGCGGCGCAGGACACTCAGGATCACCACCACCTTCCAAGCGGAAGAGGAAGAGTGCTCGTCCGGCACAGGCTGATGCCCCAGACACGGCTACACAGTCCGGCCCGTCCAGGAAGCCCAGCTTCACGGATGACGAACTGAATGCACTTGTCGAGTATGTGTCCGGACATGACAACGAGATGGTCATTGTTGCAGGATCCAAGACCACACCTGCACAACGCCAGGCACACTGGCAGACCGTTGCGGACATCGTAAGTGCCCTTGGAATTGTGAGGCGCACAGCCAATGATTGCTATAAGTGCTGGAATGACCTAAAGCGCAGGGCAAAGATTAAGCTGGCCTCAAGTCATGCCGCAACTCTAGTGACTGGAGGTGGGTCTCCAGTAGTAGACATGGAACTCACTCCACATGAGTCAGTCGCTGGGACCTACGTCACGGAGGAACAGATCCAAGGCGTGGGAGATCTGGCTGATTACGAGGCATTGTCCGGTGAGTGCACATGCATGTGTGTGTCATCCATGTGCATGGTGTGTGTGTGAGGGCTTCTGTTCGGGTGCCAGGTGAGAGTGTGTGCGCCTGAGTCGTATGGGTCAGCCATGTGCTTCATGCAATCCTTCCTGCGCAGCTGCAATCCTTCCTGCGCAGCTGCATTTGGCCATAGCAGTATCCCTTCTGCCAACAGTAGACATCTAGCCCAACTGCACGCCAGTTGCCCTTGAAGTGTCACCTTGCCACAACATATTTGCTTCTTCTTCACTGTTCATTCAGTCAGTTTGTTTGCATTCCACCACTTTCACTAGGCATGTCGCTGTCCACTAGTCACATGTCTGACATGGGTATGGTAAAGTGGAGTGACTTTGTTACCTGGATATCATTTGTACACACATGTCCCTGTGCAATTGGACCATTTCAGACTGGCAGCTCCAGGTGAAAAATCTGAACTGTTAGAAATAGAAAAGCTATTACATGCGGGAACTGGACTGAATGAATAGGTGCTGCCCTCCTCTCCATCTTCACTCAATAGCAATGGTACATGCCATCTGTGTGATGGCATGTGTGTTTCACCTGCCAATCACAGGCCAATGTGTGATGCCACTGCCAGGCAGCATGCAGAAAATGTGTTCATCTTCCATCTTGGTGTCATCAGTGTGTGCCATTTGCCTGGACTTCATACGCAGTGAGGGTGCATGCATGGGAGGGTTTTAGTCATGTGGGACATGTGTCAATCAAGTACTGGTTCTCTTGCTTCTCAGCCCTCAATGTGTGCCATGGTGCTAATGCCTGTTTCCATTTCTTTGTTTTCATGTCTTTGCAGGGGAAGACGCACCTGATACTGCTGGGGTTGTGGAGATGGTGCAGACCCAGGAGGGGTCCGAGGGCCGACCAACCACCAGTGAGGGACGTGGTGTGGTGGTGGGGGAGAACCCACAAGTGCTGCAGGTCGTGCTCTCAAGGGGTGTCTCTGGCTGCACCTCCCCCGAGCTGTACTCAGGTGTTGATTCGGATGAGACCTACGTGCCGTCGCAGGTGAGTGTTCCAGGGAGGGATTCTGTTCTGTCTCACCCACCTGCACCAGGGTCAGAACCCTCCATGGGTATGTCAGTGTTGGCAGCTAAGCCTTCGGTGGTTACGGATGCAGGGTCACACTCCGCGACATCTGATCCTGTTCCTGGGCCAGCAGATCAGAGGGGGAATGCAGTCCTGCAGCCTCAGGCAGTGCCGGCACAGCAAGGCGCAGTTCGCCTTGCCCCAGACAGGTGTGGTGCCCGCCGACGTGGTGGCCGTACGCCACCCGGCAATACCGCATGGGAGCAATCCATTTACGGTATGGCAACCCAACAGGCTGCATCATCCAAGATGATGGCTCAGGCCATGGATAGGGTGGCCACTTCCATTGTCCCCCCAGAAAGGCTGATGGAGCGACTAGAGCAGGCAACCGACTCCATCTGCCAGTCACACAGGGAGGACATGTTGGGGTCCAACAGGGACAGGCGGGCGGCACTGGCGACTCTGCAGGAGGCCATCTCCATTGAGTCCCAGGGCCACAGGGAAGCCCTGAGGCAGGAGCTCCTTCACCTCAGGACGACTCTTGTTGAGCTTGAGGCTTCAACACACCAAAGGACAGAACAGCAGCTGGAGCGTCTCACCCGTACGCTCTCAGCTGAGATGCAGGCAACGAGGGCGGAGGTCCGGGCATCCCGTGAGTTGTTGCATGGGGACCTCCGCACACTCATCCTCCAGAACCAGACCTACCACACCCGCATGCTTGCAGCCATGGAGGAGCAGACTAGGGCCTTGCGTGGGCTGCCTCCCATAGTGCAACCACCTCCGGATGCAGCTGCACAGGGTGATAATAGCGACAGCAGTGATACTCCCACAATAGGGTAGCCGTGTGGGCCATGAGCCCATGGAGGTGTTTTATCTTCCCAGGATCCACGCAGGTGGGTTCTGGTGTGCATCCTGTCCTCGGACCTCCTGGGTGGCCTCCCCAACCCCCCCGGGCCCATCAATGGCCATTTTTGATTGTTTCTTATTTTTATTTTTATTTTGATTTCTTTTATTCCCAATTTTTTTGGGACGATCTGTTGGCTTCGATCTGTTGGCTTCGATCTGTTGGCTTCCGTGGTTCCTGTGGGCATACGCTGCATTGTGGCTGGGCACATGCAGGCTTGTAATGTATTTGGTTCAGATGCTTGGGTTTGAGTCACACACACCCCTCCTGCTTCCCGTTTCCATGGGCTTGCAAAGGGTGTGCCCAAGTGACAGTGAATTACACAGTGACGTTGGACTCCCATGAGCTGTGTGGCCAGTCTGTAGTCAATACTGTGTATACATTCATAGTGCATATTGCTGTTGTGTTGTACACTGCATGTTGCATTGATGTGTAACTCTTCTTCTGTGTCTACCTCCCAATTTGCAGGTCCCTTCCTCATGTCCACACAAGGACCTCTAGTCTGGAGATGGGGACCATGTTGGCAGCAGTGCACCTACAACTCTACATGGCAACAACACTGCACAGTTGGTAGTGGTGGGAGTGCAGGCATTTCCAGGTGGTGAGACTACTAATATGTAACATTTGTGATGTCATGTTAATGGTACTACGTGCTCAAGTATGTTGTTGGTCCGGCATTGCTGTGAGCATTTCAGGTGTTGCAGGTTTCTAATAGTGCCACTGTACATAGTGAGACTGATGTCATGTTGTGGGGATTACTTTGTTTACCTGCAATTAGCATGACATGGCACGGTGTGTCGTGTGGCGGTGCTGGGGTTGGGTTGGCTGACATGGCACTGTCCTCTTGTTGCATTTTGCAAGTGGGTATTCATTTTAGCTGCTTCAATGTGTAACTTCACAAAACTGCATTGGTGGTGTCTGTGTGGGTAGGGGTGCACACATTGTGACACTTCCAGGTGAACAATCTCAGGCTGACATGGTATTCCCGGTTCATTCTCCAGACATTCAGGATCAGTGTCAGGTTGAGTCATCATTGATTGTCAGATGGAATGTGCCAGGGCAGTGTGCACTCCACAGGGGTGTGATTTCTATGTGAAGTAATTAGCCACTAGCTGTGTACGGGCTGCCTCCCCCCGTGCCCTTTCCCCTCCCATGCGCAGCGGCTGTGCATGTGGTTGGGGATGTGGGGCCACCACCATGTCCACGGCCAGGCCCCGGCGTGTTGCAACGTTGTGCAGGACACATGCTGCCACTATGATCCTGCACACTACTGGGGGAGCGTATAACAGCTGCCCGCCAGAACGGTCAAGGGAGCGAAAGCGTGACTTTAGCACTCCGAATGTGCGCTCCACTATGCCCCTGGTTGTAATGTGGGCTGTGTTATATCTTACCTGGGGTGGCGTGGTGGGGTTCCGAATTGGCGTCATCATGTGGGGGCTGAGAGGGTAGGCACTGTCCCCTGTGGAGGTGGTGATTGGTATCATTGGTGGGGTTGTGACCTTGCTCAGTATCCAACATGCATGCATGTGCAGTGGCATACATACTCACCAAGCAGCCATGTATCGCCATGCCGCCCAGCTTCTAGGTCCCGGCTTAGGGTGGACATTCGGTAAATGAAGCTGTCGTGGGTGGAGCCGGGATAGTTGGCATATACTGAGGTGATGATTCCCTTGGCATTACATGCTACCTGCACGTTGATGGAATGCCAGTGCTTGCGGTTCCTATAGATGTGCTCAGATGCCTTGGGGGGACGTAGAGCCACATGGGTGCAGTCGATGGCACCTACCACTTTGGGGAATCGTGCCACAGCGTAAAAATCCAGGGCGGCAGCATGCCTTTCTGCAGGTGTTCTGGGCAGGTATATGTGCCTGCGGACTGATGGGCGTGCAGTCATGATGTTCAAGACCTGGTGTAGGCAGCGTGACTGGGTGGCCTGTGACACCCCACCCACTATGGCACTTGTCCGCTGAAATGATCCAGTGGCTAAGAAGTGCAGTACATTGAGGACCTTCTCCAGGGGGCTGAGTGCTTGGGAGCACAGGGTGGGTGATGTGAGGTCATCCTCCCACTCAGTCACCAGGTCCAGTATGATGTGTGGTGGAAACCTGTACCTCCCATACACCTGGTCATCAGGCATCCCGAAAAGGCTGGTTCTGGGTGTGAATATTCTGGCCCTGACTATCCTCCTCCTCCTCCTTTGGTAGCCCACTGCCACTGCTGCTAGGAACGGTATGTTCATCCTGGCGTCTGAGCTTGTTATTGTTAAAGTCCGCAATTTTATGCTTTGCGCGTGTTCTAGGCGAGCGTGTGACCCGCGCACCCCTGGAATCCAGTTCCCAGTCCAATAGCGTGTGGAAATTCACACGCACCACGGGATACAGCGTGTGACCCGCGCACCCCTGGAATCCAGTTCCCAGTCCAATAGCGTGTGGAAATTCACACGCACCACGGGATACAGCGTGTGACCCGCGCACCCCTGGAATCCAGTTCCCAGTCCAATAGCGTGTGGAAATTCACACGCACCACGGGATACAGGTTCGCTGACGTACTTGCGTGTGTAAGTGGCCGCGCACCCATTAAATACACGTACATAGGCCAATCGCGTGTACGCGCACTTTTGTCCAATTACACGCAATGAAATACACGTACATAGGCCAATCACGCGATGACACTCTGACGTGCAGTATTTCCACGTGTGTTCCGTCATCACGTGCTGAGTGGGGAACGCCCGTGCGGGTCACGTCAGACGCGCTTACGCGCTGAGGGACTCTGGTCCAATAGAATCGCGTATGCGTGCTGACGCGCTTACGCGCTAAGGGCCTTTCCTCGGATTTCACGCTGACGTGCAGGATTTTCACGTGCCAAATCACTCCGTATCAAGCTGGCCACCCGAAAACACACGGTACACCACGCTCCTGCCCAGAAGGCCGAGTTACTGCCCCCCAGTGCCCCGAGCAGCCTCCCACGTGCTATCTGCTGCTGCCTGCCTGCCTGCCTGCCTGCTGCCACCGTGCCCTGCCATTTGGTGCCTGCACATCAGCCATCTGCAGGGGTCCAGTTGCTGTGTCCACCCCTGCTGGAACTGAAGACTCCCAACTGGGATTACATCGCTCCACAGCCCAGCCCCAGGACCCAGTTGCCCACCCACACCTGCCTCTGGGGTTGCCATGTCGGGCACTTCCACATCTGGCACCAGTGGCAACCCCAGGCCAGAGGGGCAGAGGGGCACCAGCTTCACTGCCACCGAAGTTGGTGTCCTGGTGGAGCATGTCCTGGGGCAGTATGATGCCCTCTTTGGATCGTCCCGCGCCAGCAAGGAAGGACGGGAGAGGATCTGGGCCGACTGTGTGGTTGCCATCAACGCGGAGGGGGTGGCAACCCGCAACGTCCAGAAGATCAAGAAGCGCTGGGAGGACTTGAGGTCCAGGACCCTTGTGAAGGCCCGGCGCCTCGTGGAGGGGGGCCGGGGCCGCATGAGTTCCATCCAGAAGAGGGTCCTGGAACGCGTACGCCCAGCGCTCCACGCCCAGGTCCTTGAGAGGGAGGCCCGTCTGGAGTTGAGCGGTATGTGTCCAAGCATTACTGTGTGAGACAGGGCATGTTGCGGTGTGCTGGTTCTATGATACTTGCCTGTATGTGTGCCATGGGCCATGTATGCATGTATGTGTGCAGGGACATCATGGTAATGCATGTGCGACCAGTGATGTGTGACCCACATGGTTGTTGCATGTGTTGAAATGCGGCATGGGGAGCCCTATGCAGATTTTGGACATGAGAGCATGCCAGTCTCTGTACCTGGACATGGATGGGGGTGAAGGATGGGTGCTGATGCCAGGTACATATATGGTAGCCATGTCTGTGTGCCTGACCTGCGTGTCTGTGACTTGTGCATGCCATGGATGCATGACACATGTGTGTGACAATGCACAGATTCAGTGACGCACCCAACTTACCCTTGTTTCGCCTGTGTTCGGTGTGTTTGGGGCCAGATGGATGTGACTGAGGTGAAGTGTGTGCATGTGATATGCATGAGCCATGATGCATGTGAGTTACATATCATTGAATGTTTCTAGAGTCCATTGGACATGCATGGAAATGTCCATGGCATGCACCATGCCTGTTACTGTGTGTGTTTTGCCTGGACTGACCCATGTGTTGTGGAGGGACATGATGGAAGTGTACTTTGACAGTGGTGCTCATCTGCTATTGCTTCCTGTCTAGGGGACCATTGTACAGTAGCCTGATGCTTGTGTCCTTTGTCTACCTCTACGCAGCAGCTAGTGAAGAAGAGGGCGGAGACAGCGCTGTGGAGCAAGGCGGCGGGGATGCCCCCACGGCTGCAGCGGAAGGGGTGGGTGAGCCCCCACAGGCGGGAGACGGTGCGGAGCCATCCAGGTTGGTGGTTTGCACAGAGGAGGAGGAGGCCGACACTGGTGCACACATGGGGCCTGGTGGGAGCATCCCTGCTGGTGCAAGTGGTGCAGTCCAGGGCCAGGGGCAGGAGGCAGCACAGGTCACCGTGGAGGGGCCTGTGCATGTCACTGTCCCTGACCCTGTGAGTGCACCACCATGCACCAGCAGGGATGCCCCGTCCC
Organism: Ambystoma mexicanum; assembly: GCF_040938575.1. Taxonomy (NCBI): domain Eukaryota; kingdom Metazoa; phylum Chordata; class Amphibia; order Caudata; family Ambystomatidae; genus Ambystoma; species Ambystoma mexicanum. Next base: position 928,237,524 of record NC_090927.1, on the reverse strand, counting down.
AGGCCCGTCCGCAGGTAGAGGGATGTCCATGTCACCTGACTCCCCTCCACCTGCGGACGTGGTAACCCCTGGCCGCGTGGAGGAGGTCCTGATTGGGGTCGCGATGCGCACGGCTGTGATTCGTGATGACGTGCGTGCTTCCCTGGAGGAGCACGCACGTCATCATGAAGTGCACCGTGCCGACGTGGCCCAATTGGGATCGGCCATGTTCGGGGGTTTCCTGCATGTGTTGGCCAATCTGACGGCCCTCTCCTCCTCTGTGCAGGCTATCCACCGGTCGTTCTCCTTGCCGTCTTCCGGCCCAGATGCCACCAGGGCCCCCTGTGGACCTGCCCCGACCAATGCAGCCAGCTCGGTGGGGATCCCATCCCTGCCACAGTTGGGAGTCGGAGGTCCAGCAGGGGTGGACAACACAGCAAGTGGACCCCAGCAGATGGAAGATGTGACGGCATCATCGGGCAGGGCACGTGCACGACGGCGTCGGTGGTTTCCATCAGCCTGGATGCCGTCGTGCTGGCAGAGGCAGTGGCGTCGGAGGCAGCAGCGGGCTCGACGTGGGAGGCATCATGGCTCGGGGCCATCAAGATCAGAGGGGCAGGCATCGGCCGGAGGGCAGGGCAACCCTGGGATGGTGGTGTGTTCCGTGTGGGAGGAGTTTGGCCAGCGGATAGGTGCGGAGCGGCAGCGGGCGGAAGAGGAGCGGCTCGCCATGGTCAGGGCGGAGTTCTCCATGCGTCGGGCATTGAGGCGGGCTGAGTGCCTCGAGGAAGCTCGCAGGGAGTTTGAGGTGGACATGGGGTTGTCCCTGCGAGACCTCGGGGCCAGGACAGAGTCCTGCCTCCAGGACATCGACATGGAGTTCGATGATGCCCTGGCCAGCAACATCACCAAGTGAGCCGCAGGACTTGCCCGCTGCCTTTGTATATAGTTATTTAGTTAGTTAGTTAGTGCTAGGTTTCCTTTATTTATTTTTATTATTTTGGACCGCTCGGACAATGGCCACTTTTTTGTACATATATTTTACATTAGTTAGTGGTAGGTTTCATTTTTGGTGTTGGGCTCATGGACCCTGGAACATTCCTGTATATAGTTTGTTTTTTTGGGAGATACATTTTTTTAATTTCTTATTGTTTTCACCATGACGTAATGGTTTTTCATTAATTTCCTATGACATGATATTGCTTTGGACAAATTCATTTTAATTTTTTATTCCTTTGTTTTTTTGTTTATCACTTTTGTTCTCGGACATGGACCATTTATTTACTTAGCCACATCGTTGTATGTTTGAAAAGTTCACTTATTTTTGGTATTTAATACATTTTTTATATTTTCTTACACTTTTCTTACACTTGTGTTATTTTCTCATTGGTTTGTTACATGTCATGATATGGGTTTTGACATTCACTTGCACCCATTGTGTATGTGTGTGTGACGGACATGTGTTCTTTTGCATACTTGGCATTGGGGTTGTGTCATGTGATTGCATTCACTAGGTGGGTGGATGCAATCCTTGCCTGGGTGTTTGTGCTGGGTATGCTGGCCATTACTGCCATGATTGTGTATCGTCAGGACCTGGGGCCAGGGGGACATGTGTGGGGGCCTGCTGGCAGGTTCCCCACAGTGCTGGGGGGTGGGGGTGGTGGGAGACATGAGTGGGGGCCTGGTGGAGGGTGCCCCTGGTGGCGGGGGGGTGGGGGTGGTGGGAGACATGAGTGGGGGCCTGGTGGAGGGTGCCCCTGGTGGCGGGGGGGTGGGGGTGGTGGGAGACATGAGTGGGGGCCTGGTGGAGGGTGTCCCTGGTGGCGGGGGGGTGGGGGTGGTGGGAGACATGGGTGGGGGCCTGGTGGAGGCTGCCCCTGCACTGCTGGGGGGTGGGGGTGATAGGGGACATGAGTGGGGGCCTGGTGGAGGGTGCCCCTGGTGACTGGGGGGGTGGGGGTGGTGGGTGACATGAGTGGGGGCCTGGTGGAGGGTGCCCCTGGTGGCGGGGGGGTGGGGGTGGTGGGAGGCATGGGTGGGGGCCTGGTGGAGGCTGCCCCTGGTGGCGGGAGGGTGGGGGTGGTGGGAGACATGAGTGGGGGCCTGGTGGAGGGTGCCCCTGGATGGTGGGGGGTGGGGGTGATAGGGGACATGAGTGGGGGCCTGGTGGAGGGTGCCCCTGGTGACTGGGGGGGTGGGGGTGGTGGGTGACATGAGTGGGGGCCTGGTGGAGGGTGGCCCTGGATGGTGGGGGGTGGGGGTGGTGGGAGACATGAGTGGGGGCCTGGTGGAGGCTGCCCCTGGATGGTGGGGGGTGGGGGTGGTGGGAGACATGAGTGGGGGCCTGGTGGAGGCTGCCCCTGCATTGCTGGGGGGTGGGGGTGGTGGGAGACATGAGTGGGGGCCTGGTGGAGGGTGCCCCTGGTGACTGGGGGGGTGGGGGTGGTGGGTGACATGAGTGGGGGCCTGGTGGAGGGTGCCCCTGGTGGCGGGGGGGTGGGGGTGATAGGGGACATGAGTGGGGGCCTGGTGGAGGCTGCCCCTGCACTGCTGGGGGGTGGGGGTGGTGGGAGACATGGGTGGGGGCCTGGTGGAGGCTGCCCCTGGATGGTGGGGGGTGGGGGTGGTGGGAGACATGAGTGGGGGCCTGGTGGAGGGTGCCCCTGGATGGTGGGGGGTGGTGGGAGACATGGTTGGGGGCCTGGTGGAGGGTGCCCCTGGATGGTGGGGGGTGGGGGTGGTGGGAGACATGGTTGGGGGCCTGGTGGAGGGTGCCCCTGGTGACTGGGGGGGTGGGGGTGGTGGGAGACATGAGTGGGGGCCTGGTGGAGGGTACCCCTGGTGACTGGGGGGGTGGGGGTGGTGGGAGACATGAGCAGGTGTGCAGGGTAGTCCCCTGTTTTGTGGGCTGCCTGCAGGGGCCGTCGAGGGTGACAGGACCCACCCAGCCTAATCGCGTGTGTAACTTCGCACGCACCCCTGTAATACACGTACCAAGCCAAATCGCGTGTGGAAATTCCCGCGCACCCCTGAAATACACGTACCCTGCTGTAATCGCGTGTGGGACTTCCCGCGCACCCCTGAAATACACGCGGCCAGGCTATTCGCGTGTGGAAATTCCCGCGCACCCCTGAAATGCACGTACCCTGCTGTAATCGCGTGTGGACCTTCCCACGCACCCCTGAAATACACGCGGCCAGGCTATTCGCGTGTGGAAATTCCCGCGCACCCCTGAAATACACGCGCCCAGGCTATTCGCGTGTGGAACTTCCCGCGCACCCCTGAAATACACGCGGCCAGGCTATTCGCGTGTGGAACTTCCCGCGCACCCCTGAAATACACGTACCCTGCTGTAATCGCGTGTGGGACTTCCCGCGCACCCCTGAAATACACGCGGCCAGGCTATTCGCGTGTGGAACTTCCCGCGCACCCCTGAAATACACGTACCCTGCTGTAATCGCGTGTGGGACTTCCCGCGCACCCCTGAAATACACGCGGCCAGGCTATTCGCGTGTGGAAATTCCTGCGCACCCCTGAAATACACGTACCCTGCTGTAATCGCGTGTGGAACTTCCCGCGCACCCCTAAAATACACGCGGCCAGGCTATTCGCGTGTGGAAATTCCCGTGCACCCCTGAAATGCACGTACCCTGCTGTAATCGCATGTGGACCTTCCCGCGCACCCCTGAAATACACGCGGCCAGGCTATTCGCGTGTGGAAATTCCCGCGCACCCCTGAAATACACGTACCCTGCTGTAATCGCGTGTGGAACTTCCCGCGCACCCCTGAAATACACGCGGCCAGGCTATTCGCGTGTGGAAATTCCCGCGCACCCCTGAAATGCACGTACCCTGCTGTAATCGCGTGTGGACCTTCCCGCGCACCCCTGAAATCCACGTACCCGGCCAAATCGCGTGTGAGACTTCCCGCGCACACGTATTTTTTGTCAGCGTGTCCGTGTTTGTGGGTACCCCTTTGCACCTCATTTGTCCTGGAGGGCCACAGTATAGGACATTCATCATGGCAGTATATGGGTGCTATTTGTTGGCGCACCTTTTGGCGCACATTTCTTACAGCCGCTGAGACGCTACCGCCTGCTTTGTTGTGGCGGTCATGTTTGTGCCTGTGCGCTGGTTTGAGCGTGCGCTTTTTTGACCTATTCTATTCCATGAATACGTGTTGTAGGCGAGCGTGTGGGCGTTCTGCGCACTTTTACCCTGTGCTTCCCCCGTGACGCCCACATTTTGGCAAGTTGTTCCCCATTCCGAGTGTTACGCCCCGTGTTCCGCCTACTTTTGTTGCGTGCGCCGCGCTATGTGCGATTTTCGCTGTGGACTGTGCGATTTTCGCTGTGACCTGGCGCATGCCGTTAGATGGCCTGTGCGCCAACGTGCGCCGCGCACTTTCTTATCGCACGTCCGATGGTTTTCTCGCGCCCGGCCTTCCATGAATCGATGTGCGCTGCTTTTCGTGCGATTTTCGCTATTCCACTGCGATTTTCGCTATTCCACTGCGAATCGCACGTTTTTGGCCACTTGCGCCGCGCTAATTATTCCATGAATCGGCCTGCAAATATATAGAGGGTGGCATTAAAGAGTTAAAAGGTGAGGGGGTTGGTTCGGGGAGGGGCTAGAAGAGTGTCAAAAATAGGGTTTGGGGCAATCCCCAATTTAAAATAAAATCAATATTTTTGTTCCGATAACATTTCATTCTTTAACGTTCTTTTTCAGTAAGAACACATAGAATCAAAAATTACAAATCATACACTTTACATTTACAAAACAAGATCTATCGCCTTTGCTAGTGCTCATTATATATTTTTTAAATATATTTTTATTGTGATCAAGAGTTACATTGGCTGAGAGGCTCTAGAGAAAAGTTAACCAAAACACTTTGCATGTTGAACAATGCGATCACACAAAGGACATTTTCCATTTTCAAGAAGACAGATGTAAAGAAAGGACCCCGACCACTTGTAAAGCCTAAAGAGAGAGGTGGAGGCAGGGGTAGAGAAAGAATAGCAAAAAAGGATAGAAGAAGAAAGAAAAAAATAAGTGAGACAGAAAGCCCGTACCCTGAAACCACCCCTGCCCTCCCTCCCCGGGCCTGCCCAAGAGAGTCAGTGATCGATTAGCTGAGTATGATGGAGTTAAGAGAACATCAAAGTTGTTTGGCTTCATCAACGATATGATATGATATGGCATTTATAACGCGCCTATACACAAGTGTTTCAAGGCGCAACATGGGGAGTTTTTTTTTATGGGAGTATGAAGTGGGGGGCTCAGTTTCTTATGTTCGCATCTTCTGGGGTGCTAAACTGAGGGGAGCTGAAGCAAGTCTTCGGATACCGGGACTCTTCTGGTCAGCTAGCTGACAATGTAACATATGTGGGAAGGTTGATGCTGTTACAAAGCCGTGGCGTTTACTGGGCGGGTTGTCCTTCCCTGTAGAATTGGAGGAACGGGAGCCATTGCTGGTCTATACGAGTGTTTGATTCCTTTACAATAGCTGTGAGGCTTTCTATTTCGTATATTTCCTTTGCCTTGTTCAGCCATTCTGCTTTTGTGGGGAGGGAGGATGCCTTCCATTTCATTGTGACACAGACATGGGCTGCCACTAACAGATTTCTTGGCATGCGGGGAAGGAGCGTGAATCGCTCTTCGATGTGTTCCACTCCAAAAAGAACCAGGAGGGGTGATAAGTTCCTTTGAATGCCCTCGATCTTGTGTATGCACCCCAGGATCTCTTTCCAGAACAGCTGAATCTGGGGGCAGGCCCACCACTGATGCCAATACGTGCAAAACTGTGTACACCCTCGCCAACAGTAGGGGAGATGCATTTTTGCTAAACGTTGAGGGGTTAGATGCCATTGTATTAGTATACTGCAGTTGTGCATCTTATATTGCATCGCTATAGAGTATTTCCATACCTCTCTGTATATGGTATCCCATCCCAGCTGGTTGTCCTCCCACCCCAGTTCTTGGTCCCACTTGGCTTTGGTGTTGGGGGAGGGGAGATGTCCTCTATCTAAGAGTGCTTTATACATGCATGATATGACACCCTTGGAGCCTGTGTGTTTGTTCAATATGTTTTCGATGGCGGTCAAGGGGCGCTGTAACTCCTTCCACATCTGTCCCACTCTCACCATACCCTGCTCGTACTGGGGTTGAAAGTGAAGGGGGTCTATTATGGAGTCTCTGATTGGGGGGCCCCAATGCAGCTGAGCGGCGAATGCCATGTGGTGACTCCCCTCATGCCAAAGCTTTTCTTATTCCATAGAGCCCAGATGACCGACAGGACTGGATGTTCCCTTGCCCTACGTGGGATAGCGATTCAGGGTGCCCAGAGCCATTCTCCCATGGTTACTGGGGTAAAGAGTCAATTTTCTAAGGCAACCCATTGTTTGTTTTTAGACTCACTGATGTGATCTACCAAGACGCGAAGCACTACTGCTGCATAATAAAAGTGAATGTCTGGATAAGCGAGGCCCCCTTTGTCTTTTGCGAAAATCAAGGTTTTATATGCAATGCAAGGTCTGCCTTTATCCCAGAGAAATGATAGCAAAGAGTCTCTAACAGTGTTCAAAAACGTGCTCGGGAGAGTGATTGGCAAAGATTGAAAGAGAAAAAGGAGTCGTGGCAGAATAGTCATTTTAATCGCCGTCAATTTGCCGACCCATGACAAGTTGAGCTTATTCCAGTTACTGAGGTCCTACAGGATCATGGCTCACGGCATTTTGTCGCTGGATTGGAACAGGTCTTGAAGATTTCTGGTTATTTTTATTCCTAAATACTTTAAGTAGGTTTGTGACATTTGGAAGCCCCATGTCTGTAGGGCAGCTGCAAGGGGGGGGGGGACCTGGGTCCCTGAGAGGAAGGATTACTGTCTTGTGTCAGTTTATACTAAAACCGGATTGCGCCTCATAGTCCTTTATTTTGAGTAGGAGAACCGGTATCGATTGTTTGGGGAGAGTGACATATGCCAACACGTTGTCCGCAAATAGCGCTAGTTTGTATTCGATCCCATATCTATGGAAGCCTCTTATGTTAGAGTTTTTTGCCTGATGTTCTGAGCCAGCGGCTCCATGACTAGAATGTAGACTAATGGGGAGAGGGGGCACCCTTCCCTTGTCTTGTCCCTCTGGTCAGCCTGAACTGTTGTGATGCGACTCCATTCACCACGACTTTGGCTCGAGTATTCTGGTATAAGGCTTTGGCTCCTCTGATCCATTCTGGGCCCAAGCCCGCTTTGTGTAGGATGTCTGTCATGAACCTCCATTCCACGCAGTGGAAGGCCATTTCAGCATCAATTGAGATGAACTTGGGTTTTGTCTCGGAGGCGGGAATGAGGGCTTTGAGATCTAGCGTCTTGCAGACGTTGTCTGCTCCTTGATGGTTTAAGACATATCCTGCTTGGTCGCTGTGAATCAATTGGGGTAGGACCCTGCTGAGCTGTTTAGCCAGGATGCTGGCATATACCTTAGCATCGACGTTTAACAGTGAGATCGGCGGGTAGGAGCCACACTCTAGCCTATCCTTCCCCTCTTTAGGGAGGACTACTATTCTGGCTTCCGAGAAGGACGAAGGGGCCATACCAGATTCCATTATGCTATTAAAGAGACGCGTGAGGAACGGAGTTGGAGCGCCTTTGAATCTCTTGTAAAATGCCGGGGTGAAGCCGTATGCACCTGGCGCTGAGCCCACTTTCAGAGAGCAAATAGCACAGTCAACCTCTTCCGTGGTAATCAAGCCATTTAATTGGTCCCTATCTGCACTTGAGAGCAGAGGGAACGCCACTCTTGACATGAATTCTGTGATACTTTCAGGGGATGGTGGGGTATTGGCGGCATAGAGATGTTCATAAAATTGAGCGAACCGTGTTGTGATGTCTGCCGGGTTCATTAAAATTACATTAGAGGGTGACTTCACTTTAAAAACTGCTCTATCCCCTCTTTCCTTTCAGAGTCTCGCTGCTAGCAAAGTGTGGACTTTGTCGCCCCTCTCAAAGTATTTCTGTTCAGTGAACCTAAGGCTAGTCAAAGCTTTGCTTATCCAGATGTCTATCATCTCCTGTCTTAGGAATTTGATTTCTGCTCTAGAGTCGTTTGCCTCTCCCTTTTCTTTTACCAGGGCTCGTTCCTTTTCTAATATTAATTACTTGACCCGGGTTTCTTCCAGCAATTTCAGTCTTTTGACTGAGGCACCTTGCGCTATTATAAGTCCTCAAATGGTAGCCTTTGCAGCTTCCCAAACAGTAGGAATGGAGGTGTCACCGGCATCGTTTTTTATGAAGAAAATGTTCCAAGCTGGAGTCTAGTAGTACATAATCGCTTCGCATGAAGGTTTGGTGGGGATGCGAGTAGAATAAGTATGCTTTTCTGGTTGGGTGTGTTACACGCCAGGCATCTATAAGGTGGTGATCTAAAATTAAGAGTTGGAACGCTGAATTATCTGGGGGGATGAGCTCCAAGGCGGAACGAATGCCAATCCAAAGATGAGGCCATGATTGTGTTAAAATCTCCCCTGCAAATGAGAGGGCCCACTCTTTCCCCTTCCAGGGCAGCTGATAGGTCTTTGCTATAAGTTAGTTGCTGCGTGTTCGGGGCATATGCCGAGCACAGTGTGACCGTGGTAGACTCTAGAGAGCCCTGTATTATTAAAAATGCTCCATTCTTGTTTCTGCAGACACGTGTAATGTGGAGACCTAAGGTGAAGCGATATAGCACACCCACTCCTTTTTTCTCCGGTCCAGAGGCCCATAGCGACCCGCCCATGGTGCCCTCTTTTATTTCAAATTCCCCAAGTTGTTTATATTTTGTCTCCTGAACAAACAGAATATCTAGCTTAGCTTGCTGGAATGTCCGCTTTAACATGGATCTTTTCTGCGGTGAATTTAGCCCCTTTACATTCAGTGACCCCACTCTGTTTGCTCTACACCCATCATTATTGACATTGTGGTTTGTTGCCTGACCCCCGATGCCCTTTTTGGAAACCACGTTTTCGAATTGCTCAGATGCCTTGAACTCAAATTCTGTGGTCTCTACTAGCTGGTCAGGCCCTGCAAAGCCCACCCCTCAACAGCCCCAGAGAATAACAAAGAATGGAAAGGAAAAGAGAAGAATAGTAAGGGATGAATACATTTTCTCTGTAACAGTGGAGACACCCCAGGTGTAGACATAGGGCCACACAATGGGTGTCACCCCCAGAATCTACTGGCCAACTACTACTCAATAACTGCTATATATTAGTAAATGCTTAGTGTCTACTGATTTAAGTGCCCATCCCGGCTGCAGTTTTGTGTATTGCTAAACTTTCAACAATTTTTTTCCCTTTTTTTTAATCCTCTTTTTTTACCGACCCAGTCATGGAGTGTTTAGTCTCTTGAATTTTCTGCCACATCTGAACTTGCTCTTTTGTCTCCAGGGGCCAGTCGGTCTCTGCTTTGATTGTGACGAGGACGGTGCTTCCTCTCTTTCCTCTCTATCTGGGTCTGCTTGCATTCCCTTGAGTACTCCTTCAGCTTCTTCTCCCGAAGTGACTCTGAATTCCTCATTCTCATGTGTGAAGACCAATGCGAACGGATGGTTTCACCGGTATCTGATTCCTTTGTCACGCAGCCATGCGTGAGGGGGCGGCAGGCTCTTCTTTGAGCTAGGGTGGACGCTGCTAGATCTTGAAAGATTTTGATCCTGGAATTCTTGAAGTCGATGGTATCCAGTTCCTTCGCCTTTTGGAGGATCTCAACTTTGTGTCTATAATGGTGGCATCTTGCCAGCACCGATCTGGTACCTCCTGGTGGGCCTCCCGCCCTGTGGACCCTTTCGAACTCTAGTTGGGGTGTGATAGGAGCGGGGAGAATAGAGGTTATGAGGTCTCTAACTCTCCTTTCGAGTGAGGCTGATGTCTCACCAGGGGATTCTTTCAGGCCTTGTATTCAGATGTTCGCTCTTCGTTCTCTGTTTTCTAGGTCATCGACCTTTGCTTCCAAATCCCGATTTTTCTGCTCCAATTCTTGAAATTGTCCTTCAGTCCTCATTTCCAATATGCCTGCTGTCTGCTGATAGTTCTCCAGCACCTCCACTTTATCTTCGATCTTATGGATTTTCTCCTGTAAAACACTGTCGAGGTCATGCTCGTTCTGAAGGCTCGTATTTCCCCAAATAGGAGGCGTATGTCTGCTTTGGTGGACAGTTCTTGATCTCCTTCTGGAATCAATGGGGCCTCTTGGGAGCATGGATTGGCCATTTGTGAGGGTTCTCGCCTTTATTTCTGTAGTTTCTCGACTGAGGAGACAGTGGTGGTGGGCTGCATGCAGGGCTGTGGCTTAGGCTTCCCTCAGTCTGATTATAAATATGCCCCTGTGTGTTGTCTCTTTCCTAAGAATTCACTGCTCACACCTTAGGGGGCCCCTGACCTAGCCGTAGTCCTTGTCCTGCCGTTGCCAGCACGGTCTAGTGATGCAGAGCCTGGTTACTCTGACAGTAATTGCAGGGCTCCGGGATATCCCAGGGTGCACAGCTGCTCGGCCGGGTCTCCGCTGATACTACCCACCAGACTCTGTGGTTCCTCTGCGCCAGGCACGGGTTCCTCAATCTTTTCCGAGCCGGGCTGCCGCCCCTCTCTATACCGCTCCGGCACTGCTAGGTTGGCGCTTGCCTTTCCCGAGGGCTGCTCTAGAGTGCCCCTTCTACCGGCTATGCCGTTTTAGGGGATGCGTTCAGGCGCTTACATTCACCGGTGCACACTACAAACAACACTCACGGCCTCCAGGTCCAGACCGGGTCCTGGTTTTATTTGGATTTCCTTTTTCACTGGAGTCCTAGGTGAGAAAAGTTTTTAGGGGCCGACCCGGGGGTCTCTTTATGATCCCGGAGTGTAAGACTCAGGACCTCTGCTGGTGAGGGAGTCAATCCTTGCCTCCAGCGTCGGATCTTTACTCGCTGGTTGGAGCGCCCCCAGGTGACTCAGCTGGAGAACCGCACTCTTCTGCTTGAGGCCTCTGCAGTTGTCGGGGGGAGGGGGTCCTATACGAGTCGCGTTTTTGGATTCTATTCGTCCGATTCTGACCCCGGTTGGGGCTATCCGTGTCCAGGTCCCTCCGTGTATCACCCCACTAATCCTGGGTCTTTGCGGGCTGGGCAAACTGCCTTCGATTCACTTTTCACCGGAGGTTGCGGTGGAGCTTGACTATCAGGCTTCCATGCTGCCTGCGCCCCCTGGTGGTCTCCCGCTAGTGCTTATTTTTAAAGGATATCCTGGTCCCAATACAAATTGTATATTTTGTTATTGCTAACTGGGAACAGCCCCAGAGGATCCTCATTATAATGTTACAAGTTCTAACATATTGTTAAATATTTTGCCTAGACCAATATAATTAGTATTGTTTCATTTTCTATGGGTCCATCTAAAACCATGAGAAACGTTTATTAACACTTGTTAAATAATATTTTTAAAATTATAGATCCTGCAGGCGAGGGCAATATTTGTGTTTTAATGCCAACTCTAGTCGCCATTGGCACTACAAAAATACTATTTCTAATGTGGCTTGGAAGGAACTCCAAACAATCAAAGGAGATAGCCCTGCAGGGACATGCCCTTCAAATGACGTACCCTAGATCTAATTTTACACATGGTAATACAACTGTTTTAGTGATTTTTCCCAGATTCATTGAAATAGGAAAAATGCTTTCTATGGTTCTAGGAGAACCCTTTGAAAAAACGTTAATTGTAGGCCACCCCCTCTGCATTTTGGGCATGTTTGTCTTTTTTTAGGAAATGGAAAAGTACTTCACCTGAGGATGGTAAAAGAGGGGTGTACAGAGCCAGAACCAGATGCAAAGGGCCAACAAGAGGCACTCTCTGTACACACAGCAGCAGCAGACTCAGAACAATGTCCCTCTTTCCGATATAACCTTAACAGCTCTGAGAGAGTGGGCTAAAGCTCACACTAGCTACACCTACATGGGTGTACAGTGCGTTAGTCATTTTATTTGTGTCATTGTTGGGTTTTTCTTACCTTTTTTCATTTGGATCTTTAACGTTCCCTTCCTTTTGTCTCAGTGGCCGTTTCATTGAGGTAAAGCTGTAGGTATGGAGTTTATCAATCAATGGTTTTATTGCAAATGGCATTACAATTCACAAAACCAGACCAAAGTAAAATTCTCTGAATAAAAAATATAAAAATTATTAATCTTAAATCACAGCTACGCAGATAAATGCGCCTGCTCGTTTTTGCCCATTGGGTTAAATAATTGTCATAATGACTTTTGATGGAGGGGGAACTCCTGCTCTTCAGGCCGTAGCACTATGTATCCAGCTACTGCTCGCTGGATCTGCGGGTGGGTGACCAGTCAATTTGATTCTGAAATGGTTAAAGGCTCTTGAAAAATGGATCTCCTGCAGCAGCAGTACTGCGGTTGTTATGGAGAATTCTCATTTCTGTGCTAATTCCCTTCAACCATAGAGACCCCCAGCTCTTTTGCTGGACTTTAGGACTTTACAATTGTATCCTGGAGTGAGTGAGACTTTTGTCTCACACTCTCATGTGTTTTTGATCTGATTTGGACTCTGTGTTTCTTTGTTTTTCGGAGTCTGACAAACTCCATAGGCATCTACTTTTGTATGGTGACACGCAGCACCTTCAGTGCAGTGTCACAGAGAAGTCCCTTGGATTTCTCATATGGTTTAAATACCTTCTTTGTGGTGAACTACTGTTCCCAAGAGTAGTAAAGTGAAATTGACTTTACTTACCAGTTTTCCCTTTGTAGGTCCAGTAGACCCCATTTTATGTGGAAGTACTTTGGGGTTACTTAGTAGCCCCCATTCCTACTTACTCATGTAACAATTTTTATGTTACCCTCACGACTTTTAATGGCTGGTGGCAGTGGTTTAACTTTCCTACCATTGTGCGTTTCTACCGCAGGCTGAACCATCAGCCGCAGTAGTGCACCCATGGGTGCCCATTTTGTCAAAACAGCCCTTGTCTTTTTTTGCCATTTTTTGCTTGTGCGGTCTTCCTTGGGTTTTAATCTGCAGGCCAAACCAGGTTTAACGCTTTTGTTCATTTTGGCTTTGGCAGGCTTCAGTGCTGAGTCCCGCCTCTGGCTCCAGTATGTCTGGCAGGGCAGGAAGCGAGGGAGGTGCCCGAAACTCCCTGTCCTCTGTCTCCTTGGTTACTTGAATGCACCCAGTGCTGATTGGCTGGCTGGCTGTCCTTGCAGGACAGCCATCATGCTGTGTGGGTGACAGCTATGCAGTTCATGAATGGGAGAAACCTGCTTAAAAGGCGAGGATTCTTGGACTAAAGGCAGAGTCGACCACTGGATGAAAAATCTGACAAAGGAAACTGGAAGAGAAGATTGCTGCACCCTTCTGGACTGTTGAACTGCCCGGTGAAGCCCTGCTGCAGTGCTGAAGCTTCAACTCCCAATCGACTAAAGAAGCCCCGGAGCTGACAACTTCTTCCCTTGGGTTGGTGGGACCAGCTAACCCCAAGACGAACTTTGCTGGAGGACCTTCCCTAACTGGCTGCACTTCTTTGCTGCTGCTGAAACCAAGTGTCAAGGGTCGCGAAATCTGTAGTCGAGTGCATTGTCTTTTAGCTGCACCGGACCTCCAGGAAGATCCTGAGGACCCTCCCGGAGGAGGACAACCGAAATGCAGTCCCCTCACCAGAGTGCTGGACTCCAGAAGCAAAGGAAGCCCATCAAGTGACCAACTACCTCAGTGTTGCTATTTTCCAGAAGCTGAAACCGCAAAGTGCCGCTGATCTGAAAAGAGCCCGTAGCTGCTGCCAACTTTTGAACTGCAGTGCAGGAGTCCTAAAGACCTCCTCCCTCTTGTACCCACGACTGAGATCCAGGAACCCAGGATCTGCAAGACTGCAGCCAGAATAAAATCCAGCTGGATTCTCTTCTTCAAACCTAAGGTACAGTGCTGACTAAGGGGTACTTACCTCTTTTGTCTGTAGCTTGCATCCTCTCACTTAAGACTTGCAGTAGCTGCTTTTTACAGAGTTGATCTCAGCTCTGACCTTCACAAGCCTAACAGCTTGTGGCCCAACAGTGATTTATTACAAACTCTCTAACATTGTGCAAGACTTTTGTGCTATCTGAAGAAGTGCCTGGACTCCATAGACAATGTTCAAATTGACTTTGGCTGTCCTGGCTCCCTGCACACTCTTCTGACCGATTGACTTTGATTCTAACTGTCCCTCATAGGTGGTGCATAGGTTTAACTTGTATTGCTGGGAAATATCTGATCTAGACTTCATTGGGAGATTGAAAAGTGCCCTTCCCAAACAGGGATGTCATTTCACCAAAATGCCAGGGGTAGCGGAAGTGACATCACACGACCTTTGACCGCTGATGACATCACAGCAAGTGATGTCATTTGACCTCACCCGAAGTGATATCGTGGGAAGCGATGGAACACGACCTTTCACCTGTTGACAAAACAGGAAGTGGCATCACATAGCATTGTACACTACGAGAAATATCATTAAGATATCACTATAATGTGATGTAAATGTTTCCAAGAGTGGATCGCCATAGTTAAGATCAGTTTGTATAGGCCCATATTACCAAATTACTGTGATTGCAAGCAGACGTCTATGACCAAATGATAATTGATGTCTTATTATATAGCACTTACGCTTAAGCGCTTTATATAGAAAAAATATACACCCAATATCACCCAACCTGTGTTGGTACTCCCTTATCCCCTAATTGACGTCCCTGTTCCCTAACCTTTTATTTTTTCACAAACTCAGAATTAATTAAGTACCAAAAAGTGATATATAAATGCCAATACTGCCTAGTAATTGAAGTCACCTCAGGGTGTAGGAAGTTTATTGTCTGCATCTCTAACAAGGATATCATTGCTGATTCTAAATCTGAGAAAGTGGTATGAAGTGTATTTTGATTGCTGCATGTTGCCCTTTTTAAATAAGGCTTATTTAAAACTCACCGTTAAATACATTAATAATTATTTTACTAGAAAACCTTGAGTGTAAGTGTTATTTGGATACTTGTATGTGTCGATTTCGATGCTACACTTCTACAGCTCACATCTACCCCTCTTGAGATAATTCTGGCTGCTCAGTCATTCTATCAACTTGTGTAGTACAGACCTACACCAATAGGTGGGCTACTTAATACCACAAGGACAAGACTGGTGTAGTCTCCCACAGGGTTACTGCATACGATCTTGCCTAACAGCGTTCAATTGTGTAAAAATGCTTATTGTTTATATGCTGTCAGAATGACATGTACATGCCCTGAATGCTATTCCATCACCTTTTGCCTCACATAACTTGCTGTCACGTGCAAGAACCAATGTAGTGCTGTACATGGATTTCCAACTATAAGTGCTGGTCTCTGCCATGGGTATTTTTTGGGTTCTATGTTCATTTACCAATGTCATTTTTTCGATGGGTTTTTTACCAAATGTTTTGTTCTCCAAAAAACTCATTGGACATTTTCATGTTTCTTTTTGGGGGGTTCCCCCAACCTCCCTCCCCTATCTGTTTAACACTATCACCTACCCCACCCCTTTTATACCTTCTACACACCCCCCTATGTTTTTGATGAGTTTTTTTGAGAAAATAAAATTCTTAAAAAACCCATAAAAAATTACTGTTGGGTAATGGATGTTGTACCATTTTTTGCTGCTATGTGCACAAGGCCCGCCCCTCACTCCCCATCTAGTACTCATCCTGTAAAGGATCTTTGGGTCCTCACAGGTCCATAACTATCTCCCATCCTCTACACTAGATTTTATAATATGCTGCGGGTGGTGCCACATGTCACCTTCCCCTATTTTCTAGAGGATTTCTTTAACTTTTGGGGTTGTAAGGTAGATGCAGCTCCCTGTATCACAGGCCCTTTTAGAAATAACGGGCAATGGATAACTATTTCTAAAGTAGGCCCAATCCTGATCCGGTACTTTAGCGGATTCCAGGCCACCCACACTTCTAGCCCCATGCTCTGGTTTTATACAACTGATACAAGACTTCACCCCTGCAGCCCTATTTCTGTTTCAGTCCTGTGTTCCATTTTGGTGGCAGAAGCCAATCTATCCCTTGCCTCTTTGATAGTCCCGGGGGCAGACATTTCACTACTTCTTAAAAAGCTTGCTCTCAATCTTAACAGCTTCCGTTAATATGTTCTGTGTTGCCTTTGTGTAATGCTCTAATTTCACTAAGGTAATGTGTTATAATGTGTTGATTTGCACTTGAATTGTTATGTCATCGGTACGATGCGCTGTATGATTCTGGAACACTCATGTTTCAGAATCATACAGAGGCGTCGTTGAATTGTGGAGGATGCACCCACCCAGGGACCTCTAAATGTAAATAAATTACTAGAAATACCAGTGCTGTTCACGAGTGTTCATCGTAGAACAATGATGCAACATTGGCGACAAGGATTATACATTACCAAAGGAAGAGGAGGCCGCCAGCAAAGAGGTACGCCGCAACGCTGATCGGAACGAGTACTGTGAGCAGGTCAGAGAGCGGACATTGCGGCGCAGCGGAGCTGCAGGGCAATCATTGATCAGCGTCACAGCAGCAAGTAAGTCCGTTTTGACGAAGGAAGGAAAAAAAAATATATATATATAAATATATAAGGGCTAGGAAAACAGTTCACGGCCCAGGAGCATTTTACGAATTTAAGCGCGTGCGGCTGATCAAAACATTAGAGGAAAGGGCCTAATTATGTTTTAAAATAATTGATTGTAAGTTTAAGACCATGATATCTGTTGATGCCAGCAACATTGGACTGGGTGGTGGTCTTGAACAACTACAGAAAGGCACAGTGGTCCCTATTGCTTTTGCATCCAGGGTCCTTAAGGGTGCAGAGAGAAATTACTCCACCATTGAAAGAGAGGCCTTGGGAGTCAGATGGATTCTTAAACATTTTAAAAGTCTTATTTGGGGCATTCCAGTTAAATTGAAAACTGACCATAAGCCATTGATTCATGTGTTGAATTCTAAAAACTCGCATTTATCTTCACTGAGAATAAGGAGGTGGACCTAAGACATCATGCAATATAATATACAAGTCAAGTACATCCCTGGGAAATCCAATTCCATAGCAGACTGTTTTTCCAGACTTCCCTGGGATGACGAGAGTGGCGAAACCAGAGAGGATGAAACAACACGAGAACAAGACTCTGAGTGCATAGTGGCCCACATACATCCAAGTTTCTCGAAGGAAGAATGGGTCCGGGTGACCAACGACGATGTTGAACAAGAATATCTAAGGATATTATCAGAAGCAACTGGAAAGAAGTTGATGCAAGTATTAAGTCATAGGAGAAGCTAAAGGATGAGATCTCCAGTGACAATGTGTGTGTTTATAGAGGTGACCGGATAATTCCGCCCACGTCCTTGAGAGAAAGAATAATGCTTATTGCTCATGAAGGTCATGTGGGGAGGTGTTTGACTAAGAGAAGAGTAAGAGAAGCGTACTGGTGGCTGAACATGTGGAATCAAATGTAGATTCTGGTCAAGGATTTCACTGCCTACGCAGTGAGCGATAAAGGGAAGACGGCGCAACCACACCCCTTCAACCAGTGGAAATTCCTAAATCTTTGTGAACCAAATTGGCCATTGACAAAACAGGACTGTTTGAGACATTGGGTCCTCAGAAGGTACATTTTATTGTGTTAATAGATTACACTTCCAAGTGGGTGGAATGCGGAGTAGCAGAAGGCACAGTCACTTCCATGAAAGTAGTAACGTTTCTGGAGGAAATATTCAACAGGGAAGGAGACCCTCGAGAAATGATCTCAGATAATGGTGCTCAATTCATGTCGGTAGAAGTTAAAAATGTTCTTAAGGAAAGGGCCATTGTGCACAAAACCACTGCACTATACCACCCAGTTGCAAATGGGTTAGTTGAAAGGATTAATGGTTTTATCAAGGGAACCATTCAATTAGCGATAGCCAATAATTTACCTTGGAAAGAGACTTTGAAAGAAGCATTTCACAACTATAGGGTTACTCCACATTCTGCCACTGCTGAAGAACCATTTACCCTATTGAGAGGTAGGATGGCTACTAACAGACTGAGACCTGCTTGGCTTGCTCCCGGAAAGAACAAGGGGGGGGCAACATGGATGAAATTCTAGGAGGGTGAAAAAGAGGCAAGATGAGTACAAGAAATACTATGATAGTAGGAAGCATGTGACAGAAAGTGAAATTGTGATAGGCGACTGGGTTCGGGTAAAAGAACTAAGGAGAGTGTTAAAAGGCGAATCTAGATATAGGGCTCTGCAAAGAGTGATGGATGGTTCGAAGAAATCGGTGATTCTGGAGGATGGAAAGAAATGGTCATGTGATGACGTTATACTAGCAAAAGGAAGTGAATTATTGAAAGACAGAGTGGTACAAGAGGATCCCAGGAATGAGAGAGTACGAGAGTTAGAAGAGTTCTCTAAGAACACTGTTGGTGAAAATGTTTTGTCATCCAGGAACAGGAAAATCACACAAAATTTCAAGAAGGACTATGTGTACTACTGAAACTGGTGGTCGCCTATAACAAGGAGTTTTTGCAGTGTTCTACGATCAAGCCATATCATTTTGTATTGTGTCACTGCATTTTCTAAGTGTGTTTTGTAGAAATGTCATAGTACTTAGTTAATTTCCTTTCTAAGAAACCTGCTACCTTTGTTCCATTTTTCTTTTTCACATATCTATTCTTTTGTTTCTGTAAAGAAGGTGGAGGGGGAATGTTATAATGTGTTGATCTGCACTTGAATTGTTGTGTCATCGGTACGACGCGCTGTATGATTCTGGAACACTCGTGTTTCAGAATCATACAGAGGCGTTGTTAAATTGTGGAGGATGCACCCACCCGGGGACCTCCAAATGTAAATAAATGACTAAAAATACCAGTGCTGTTCACGAGTGCTCATCGTAGAACAATTATACAACATAATGGCATTGGAACTTGTTTGGACACAGTAGAATTTAAACATCACAGCTGTTATTTGCTTACTGTGCTTTAAAATGGGCCCACTATTTCCCTCTTGCGATAAAGATACTTGCACTGCATCTGTCTCATTTCTTCAATTCCTTCCTTGACTACATACAACAATTTGCAACAGGGATTACAATTAAGAGCCAATTACTGAAACAGGGAAAAGCGAAAATAGTGTCACAGTGGGCTGCCACTGGATATCACTGAGCCTCACCACACAGGAAAGCGGGCATAGCTGCAATCGATGTTGCAGGTGACGTACCAAAGCTGAGTCTGCTCTACTGCCAACAGCATCATCATCCAGTCCTGATGTCGTTGAGTAGGGAGGGTGGAGAACAGAAAACCTCATTGGGGTCACAAATTAACAAACAAGGTGGAGAACTGTTGCAGGAGAAATTTCAGTTGCAGATTAGTAAGAATAGCACACGTTGGGGTCAACAGGTGGATTGCCTACGAGCTAAGCAAAGACGTATGTACTCATTCCAAGAAAACACTGTCTCTGTTTGGCCAACCAAGACATTGCAAGCTACTTTCAAAATAAGGGGAAAACAAGAAAAATATAGCAAGTAGTCAAAGGGATAATTCTGGAAGGATAGCTGATTTGGTATTGATTGGAAGATGATGTAATGGAGGTGGAAATGGCAGGTAAACCCTGTAGTACATAGCAACATGTCTTATTGGTCTGTATTTCAATTACACATTTCTAGAATCTGCTTTAAGCAAGAAGGGAGTTTGTAAGATTTCATATTCACAATTTAAGGACAAACTGAGCGTAAGAAAAGGTACACTTATTCTTTCATTGAAGGTGAAGTGTGGGATTGCCATGGTTTTTTAAATTAGAACATTACATAACAGTAAAAGGTTCCTTTGTAGTTATCACTTTATTGAATCCTACTACTTACCAATGTACTCGGGCATTCGAGGTGTCCAGTGATATCAGGGTGTAAAACCACCTTGGCACGTGACTTTTTTCCTACATATTGTTATTGAGTTTTGCTAAAGGCATAATAAAATACAACTTATAGCATATCAATATAAACGGTTGGCCCATTTGGTCTCCACCTCCCCCCCCCCAGCTCCCATGGCAAACATTTGCAAGAGAAAGGAACTGTGGGAAAGGAATCACATAAAAGTGCATTGATGAGTAAACTGGGACCAATGGTTAAAAAGAATATCAATCCTCAAGGTTGCACAGGAACACTTACCCCGGGACAGTTTGGGAGTCCCTGAGGAAGGTCAGCAATAGAAGGCAAACCACCTTTAGGTCTCCACGCCTAGCATAAGTAAGAACCTACACAGTAGGGTGGAAACTGCGGTATCCACTAACCTGGGGTGTAGAGATGCCTGGTTTTGGGAGGACAGTGCTTTTTATATGAGAGAGAGAGAGAGAGAGAGAGAGAGAGAGAGAGAGAGAAAGAGAGAGAGAGAGAGAGAGAGAGAGAGAGAAGAATTTAATATAAACTCGTAAACCGTCTCAGAGAGTTGTAGTATTCTTTAAACCATCTGTGGCAACGGGCATCCTTTGGAGTAACTCCACACTGACAACATCAAGATTACAGTTGTATGGCAGAAAGAAAGACTTTGGGGGACCCTTTATTTTGCCAGATAACTCAATCCCCCACCCAAAATCTCTTGTATAAAGTACCTTGGTTCAATTAAATTCGAATTGATCCCTTGCTCAACATGCAAATGCTGTACCATCCTTCTTATTTTTCATGGAGGTTTTTAGGAATGATTAATACTCAACTCATCCAGCATTAGAGAAAAGCGCATCTGCAACGACTATAGGCCTCCGTCTTGATTATGGGACTACCCTGGACCTTTGTCTTTACAAACTACTTTCCCAAATCAAGTTGGTTTAAAATAAAGCATCCCTCCTTGATGGAAACATGCCGCAATACAATCCCATCTTTTATATGCTCTTTGACCTGTTCAGCACAAAATGTATGGAACTGTCCATGTTTGATTAAAGCCAAACGGGTACCTTAGCCTCAGGTCTCCACACTGCGTGTGCTTCCCAACATCCCTGAATACTATATGAAGAGGAAAGAATGTTTAGAATTCCCCACCTATTTCCTTTCTTCCTCTCATAATAGCTTATAGTATTGCCTCTAGTTCATCTATAGTTTACCAGTCTCCGACATCACATTTCAAACCATGTTTCTATCGCAAAAAACGTTTGAGGTTTTAACTGTCCCATTTTATCAAGACCTTCCACTGTCCAATAAAAACAACACTTCTCAAGTAAAGAATTCATGGAGATGGACACTGTGATTAAGTGAAATCCTTGACTCCATACCAAGGGCTGGAGGGGACTCTGCAGCCCAAGAAAGCCTGTTTACCAGGGCAATATTGCCAGACCCTTGAGCTACCTGGAGGTGGTACAGAGTGGGATCAGCAGAGCACCTCACCAAGCCCATAGCTATATTCTGAAGTAAGCAATGTGGCCTCGGAGCAGGAAGACTCTGATGCAGGTTTATTCCCTTGGTCTTCTGTCACCTTGTTGTTCTTGGCTTGTGCATGTATTTTGGAAAAGGTGTTTCAACGCTTGTGAAATAACACAGGCAGCCAATGTGGCAAACACGTGCTTTAACAGAGTGTCCTGTCATTGTCAAGTTATGCATGCATCAATTCAGCATGATTGTAAATCTAGTATTAACTAAGGTGCTTAAATACATTTGTGCCCTTCATGAACCTGTATTCTGGTTTAGGGAAAGGAATACATCACGAGTTCTGATCCATGGTGTGACCGTTTTCAATTAGCCTTGTTTTATTTTATTCGTAGTATTGTCCCAGGTTTAACTTTTTACTTGCGGTACTATTTTTTTGAACGCAAAACATTGAGTGAATAGACATTGGTACAGAAAAGGTTGGTGTTAAACAATATATATATACATTTAACTGTGGGATATTGTGGACAGTTAATAGTGACAGACACTGGCAGGACACTATCTTTTATTGCACTACTATATTGACAATAGTCCCTGACACACACCGGGCCACCCTTTTGTTTCCAGAATGTGGCAAACAAAACACAGAAACAAATGATGTGCAGTGTGCTGTCACAGGATGCCATTAATGAGATGCAATCTTTATAAGCACTTGCACAATTGATAAAGGAAACCAATGACCCAAGGAGCATCGCCTTGTGGCAGCCAAGGCAGCATCTTGCAGATGAGCAATGTGGAGCCATAACACAGCACGAGATTCCTGCCAGATGCTAAGATGACCACCTGGCATTTTATCAACTTGCCAGTTGGGGCAAAGAGGTCAGTTAGCCCAATTACAGTTCCAGACAGTTTCAGAAAAGAGAAAAAAAACATCTGAAAAGCGAATGGAAGGTCAATAGGTAGGCAGGGTCTATACAAGGCTACAGAGTGAAGCAGAAAAGGGTGAAGCAGGAATGAGAGGAGCAGAAGCAGCAGACGAGTGTTGCATCCAGGAGCCATCAGCACAGAGCAGGAGAGAAATACAGATACCAGGGGACTGCATGTGTGCTTATTTTTGGACCAGATACTCAGGAAATTAGAGCTCTGAAAGCTTCTGGGAAAACTGGACAGGCTTTCCAAATTGCCCTGGCTAACCACGAGGGAAAGTTCTACAAACAGAATCCTTTTAGAATCATAATCACACGGACACTGCTTGCTTATCAGAAGGGCACTACTTCTTCTAAGAGTGAGAAGAGCAAGACTTCCCTTATTCGTGTGAAGTGTGCAATAACCCCTAAGAGTGAGAAGGGTACTATATCTAGTATTAGTGAGAAGTACATCAACATCCTTTCAAAGTACAATAGGGACGATATCCCATAGAATTGAACTGGGGCACTATGGCCCGAGAACATGAAGATGAGCGCCATTCACTAACTTCCTGACTGGATCATAAACAGCAAAATGACCCTGTGAAGAGGAAGCCTGATTTATTACTATGAACCGATCAAAGAAGTGACTTGGTGCTATATATTCTTCTGATTGTAAATTAGAACTAATAAGAGGTTGGGTGCTATGTCGGTTGACTCTGAGGTCAGTCAGGAAGTGGTAGGGAAACCATGATCTAGAGTAGAGAAATTCTCTGGACAATTTATAATATAAGTGATCCTGTCATAATCTCTTTAAATTAATCCCAGGGGGAATAAGCACCCTTTGGTCCCAGAGGTATTCCCTGAATTGCCACGCCCTTTCTGGCTGCGAGAGAAAACTGAAGAGCACTGAAGAAAGCATCTCTAAAGAAGAGGGGATTTTACATCCGTCTGCAGAGAAAATATAGAATTATTATACTAGGGACCCAGACACCTAATATTTTGCTGCTTCCTGTTGCATTTTATTTAGGGCATTTCCCCGGATTGAAACCGTCTGTTTGTTATAGATACTACCCACTTCTGGTTTGTGAATAAACTCAAGTTAAAACTGTACTTCTTGTATCAAGTGTTTGACCCGTCACTTTATGGTGTTAGAGTGGGATCTACAGAACCTGACCTTATTGGTTAAACCTATGAGCCAACCCACATCCCACACATATTCCCTTCCTTTCCTCTGCCCTGGGCCTTCCATTTACCCTAGGCTACTTTAGATATCCACCTGACAGTTTTTTTGTGTAGACCTTCATTCACCATCAGTCCATTTGGACCAAAACAAACTTTCACAAAAGAAATATTGGAAGTGGAGGAAAGGATGGAGGATAACCTGCAATACTGTCCTGTAGAGCAGATCCTAGGGAATCAAGTCTCCTAACCTGCTTATTTGCCTCTCTCTATGGGAACAGTACATCATACTCAAAAAGAAAAGAAGAGATTGTACTTTCTCGATCCATTTCTTTGGTAATGCATATAGAGGACAAACCCAACTTAGAGGATCACATTCTCTACCAGGGTTTTGAGAGATCATTGGAAGTCTTCTTTAAAGCTGAAAGTCCAGAAAAGTTATTCCTGAAAGGAATGTTACAATCTTTGTTGAAGTAGCATCTAAAAGTGGAAGTTAAACATTAAAAAGATAAAAGCCAAATTAAAGGGGCAGGAGCAACTTAGTCGCTCATTCCCACATTACTACTTCCATTTTGCAGACATAATCCACTGGTGAAGACTCTGGGGCTATCTTGGTCAATTTTAAAAGGGTGGAGGAGATTGGCCAGTGGCCACAAGACTGGTGGGATAGTTATGTGACCCCCATTTGGACAGTCACACATCAACAAAATTACCCGCTTCTAAATGGCGATGGTAATATTCCCTATAAAGACATCAGGAAGTGGATCCTAGAGTGGATGGGGTGTGATGCAGGACACTATTTCCAAAAATTGAGTAAGATCAATTTGACGCTCATTAAGACACCTCACACAAAGAGCTATCAGTAAAATGTAATTATTGCACAAGTGGTTGGATGGTGTAACTCTTGAGGAGTTCAAAAAAGCCCTGGATCTGGAGTAGTTCACAGAGTCTTTGCCTGCTTCCCTCTGGAGAGGAATGAGAAAATAGTATAGTCTCTCTCTGAAGGCAGCAATACACACAGTGAGTGGTCACCAATGGGCACTGACTCCACCAGCTTCTGGGCGGAGTTCAGGATTCCGAACACAGAGACCCAGTGGAGGACCCCTGAGTGCAATTAATCACAAAACATAGAGAAACAGGGCTTACAATGCCCTGAGGAAGCTTGGAGTAGGCAGACTTCTGCAGCCAGAGGGACTCCCTTCCTTGTTACGGTGCCCTGGGCCTTCCCTTTCCCATGAGCTACTTCAGATATCCACCTGACAGTTTTGTGTGGAGACCTTCATTCACCACCAGTCCAGTTGGATCAAAACAAACTTCAACACCAGCAGATTTGGAGGTGGAGGAGAGGACAGAGGAAGATCCTGCAGTACTGTCCTGGAGACCAGATTCTAGGGAACCAAGTTTCCTAACCTCCTTACGTTCCACTCTCTATGGGAACAGTCCATCTTACCTTTTAATGTTTAACCTTAATCTCTGAACAGTCTTCTGCATCAGGAAAAATCCCCACATGGTTTGATTTGCAGAAAACTGGAACACATTGCCCATGGGGCCTAAAAAGCCAGTGGGGGGAGGGCTATGGAATGTGGGCGATTTGGACCTTTAAAAAAAGACGCAGAGGAGCATCCAAAATACCTTTGAGAGGAATACAAGTGGTTCAAGGAAGAGATACTCAACCTAGAACTGTAAAAGAAAGAGCAAGGGTGCTCCAAAAGAAACTACAAACTTCATGTGCCTTTGGTGAATCAAGAAACAAGTTCCCTGTTGAACACTGAGAGTAGTCAAATGGCTGTTTGGGTTGAACTAGTCTTCCAATACAAAGTCCTGTGGGAGGAAACTGTGAAAACTGTGCATGGCACTGGTTAGAAGAGACAACCCCCCAAAGCAAACATGGCCTTCCGGTGAGGTAACACCTTACTTCCTGTAAAAGCAGAAGCCATGCCTGGAATATTGGAACCCATAATCGTGGGGACTAATCTCTCATTAATGAAATACTGGCGGGCCCAAGCTTGAGCCATGAACTCATGGGGGAAAGCTAAACCCTACCTCTTTACCACAATTCCATCCAGTGAGGATTGTTGGGGATAGTGGTTGGGAGAGTGGTAACATGTGAAAGTCAGAAAGTACTTACAATAGCCTCATGACTTTTGCCCCAGTGATGGGACATCCCTCACTAATCCTTTGTGGCTTCAGAGATGTGAAGTTTTCTGACAACGTAGCCAAATATATTCTCTGTGTCTCCTCCTAACTCTAATCTGAAGGTTTAGGAAGATTCTCTTTGGTGAGAGGGAGACCAACACAAAGAGGGATCATGAGTTATATATGGCACCAAGTTAATCTGAGGATCAGACAAGGGAATCAGACTCATCCTACATAAATACAATTGAGATAGCTTTTCCAGAAGGGAATAGGTATGTAACAGAGTCTAATCCCTAACTCCATCCCAATATCATGGCTGATGTGATATATTTTATTTATAGTGTGCTCGTACACAAGTTTTTCAGAGCGCAAAAGTAAGTGGAATGAAAGGAAATCCATTATTGCAGTCATGCACGATTGTGAGGCAATCAGATAATGCAGACTGGGAAAGAAGAAACACAGAGTTTCTGATTGAAGGCACGGGAAAGGAAATCCCAGTGTCAAGGCCTTCAAAGTGAAAGTACTGTATGCTGCAAGACAAATGAATAGAATCTTGTGTGATACAAAGTTACCGAGTTGTCCCGTAAGGAAGATTACGTTGTCAAAAGTCTTGTTGGACTGAAAGAAGGAAATTGACATCCCGAGGGGAGCTGTGTCATATACGAACTGCGAGCAAAGTGTTGCTGGCAATCGAGAAACACTGTGAGAGCCAGCAGAAGGCTGTACACGAGAAAGGAACACTTTTAGAAGGCCAGGGCAAGTAAAGCCCAGCCAAGCCTAGTGAACTAAGTGAACTGACAAGGAAGGGGCAGAGCTAGGAGCCCCATGCCCCGGGTTGCACAACCTGTAATTGGTGGACCGTGCAGGCCGACAACTGCACCCAGACCAGGGGGAGCCTGAAAGTGGAACACACAGGTGAGGAAGGGAACCCCAGAAGTGTTTGTAAATATCTACAACAGCTACATCTAAATGCTGAGGCTTGGGGAAGGGAACCCTGAGTCTAAAAGGTACTGAGGAAAAGACAAAGTGCTGCTTTCTGAGTTCAGTCAAGAGAAGCCTAAGAAACTAGCGGGACACTTGTTGTTTGTGCATCTGAGAAAACCAAAAATGAAGATTGTGAAGTTGAGCATAACAAGAACTGTGAGCTGTTAAGTTACTTTGACATTTACTTGAAGTGAATCCTGAAAACCTTTACTCCCTGATTGTCTGAAACTTGGGTAAGGGAGCTGTGTGAGAAGCTCATAAAGGACACAGATAACATTTTACTTTGGACTTTTAGACACAGACTGGCCTTAGATTTATCAATTGAAGGAAAAACCCTGTTAGAGTTAGGGCAAGTTAGGCGTTACTCCCATCCTGAAATTATAAATCAAGGTTTTCCAACTGGATCACTTGTGTCTGTGTCGAACTGTTGATACAATGTCTGTCTCACATAAGCAAACAGCGTTTTGGTCCGTTTGAAACCTGATGATTGTGGTATGGACATGGAGGATATGCAAACACTTCGGGCGGCATCACGGAAGGCAGGCAAACCCCAGTCAAGGAGAGGTCATGCCTATGGATCCAGGACATTCTTGAGATTTAACACACGATGAATGCTTGATTTGAAAATACAACATTACCAGTCGGCATGGCATAGACAATGAGGTCATGTGGCCACACTGTACGGGGTGCGGTACCGAATGTGTGGTTGACCTCAAAGGGGGGGATTCTGAAGATTTCCCATAGACAGTGCATTATGGAAGAAGCATTTGTTAAGTTGTGCAAAGGCAGAGGGCTCCTTTTGAGTGGCCCGATAGTTGTAGGGTGTGTCCATTTCTCAGGGAAATGGCTTTTTACATTTCTATAGCAGAGGGGGAGGAGAATGAGGGGCGTTCTAAAAGGTGCACATTTCACACGATGCAGAGAATAAACTTGACAAGTGACAGACGTGCACACAGTCAGCTTACGAGGCCAAACACCAAGACGCTTCAAAGAGCCCAGTGCTTTGTCTCTCAGATGATCACAGAACTCGTGAGGCATTATCAATGCTGCAGTCATGGTGGATACTATGAATAATTTTGAGTCACTTAATGTCAAAGCGCTATACGCTCAATGCTCTTAAGGGAATTTAACTTGTCTAAATTAGACTTTCTCTTGATCCAGGAATCCATGTTCAAGAAAGGGGAGGTGTATGCTTCTAAGGGGGAAGAACCTCGAGGGGGCCATTTGGGCATCAGGTCCTGTCAAAAAAGGGGGAGTGAGAATATTGTACCGAGCGTCCCTGTACCTGGCGATCATACAGACACATAGGAATGCAGACGGCTGGTACCTAGCAATTGATAGAACCATTGGATCAATACTAGTCATGCTGTGCTCAGTGTATGCGCCCAATCAATGGCAGCTTCCTTTTTTGTAAGTATCTTTTTACCTTCCTAGACACATTGAGAATGGGCATCTTAATTGTTGGGGGAGATCTTAATACAATAGCTAACTCGACCCTGGATTTGGACTTTGTGAGAATAGGAGCAGTCCTGCCACCGATTCCAGAAAAGGACAATCTATCCTCCCAATTAATAATAATAATAATAATAATAATAATAATAATAATAATAATAATAATAATAATAATAATAACGATTCTTATCCACTTGACACCTGGAGGGCCACACATCCCCACACAAGAGTGTTCACTTTCTACTCCCTGCCAAACCAGACGCATTCACGCATCGACTGTGTTTTATTAGATGCAGCGCAGGAAAATGCAGTAGTCGACACATCCGTTAACATCCGTTAACATAGTGAGGTGGACATATCAAGATATGTGCATTCTGAAATTAGACGTTTCCGAATTGACAGAAGGTGGGTTTGTAACGATACACTCTATAAGGATTCACTCTTCAAAAGCAGCTTTACACAGAGAATACGGACTTCTTTGTGCTGGAATGACACAGCACAGCTCACCGTAAACACAGTATGGGAAGCCGCTAAAGTCACATTTCGTGGGGTGTTGATTGCAGAGGGGACCTCTAAGAAGAGAATTAGACTGCTGAGAGAATTGGCTCTTAAAAAAGAGCTCAGAATGAAGGAAGGCAGCCTGCTAGATAACACAGGCTCGTGGTATGATGTGCTAGCAAAATTCAGGGAGCTCAGGGGAGAGCTTGGTGGGATTTGGAAAGGGAAATCTTAGCTCAGCTCAGTTTCCTGAAGCAGACTTTCTACGAGAAGGGGGACAAAGCCCACACCTTGCAGGCAGCACAGGTACAAGCCAGAGAGCAGACAGGACAGTTTACAAAATCAAAGAGAGTGATGGTGGGGCATTGGTCAAACAGTTGGGGATTTCCCAACGGTTTGGCCAGTCTATGCATCGTTATATACAACGGAAAGTGAGTGCACAGACAGCAGCATTGAAGATGATCTAGCGTAGTCGCCGGCTAAGGCACTAGCGGTAGGAGATGAAGAACAATTCAACATCCCAATAGACATAGAGGTAGTGCTAGAAGCCAAATCCAAACTTAAAGCAGGCTTGGCACAGGGGCAAGATGGCTTTACACCAGCTTTTTACAAAACGTATAGTGGAGTCTTAGCCCCTTTTCTGGCAAAGCTTTTCAATAACATACTGGAAACAAATTTAGCTCCTGACTCCTTCAGAGGTGCTCCCAAAAGAGGATAGAGATAAAATGGATCGCAGCCACAATCGCCCCATATCCCTTATCAATGTTGATGCCAAAATCTATGCCAGTGTCCTGTCGAACAGACTGAGTAAGGTACTGCCCAAACTCGTCCACAGTGATCAGGTAAGGTACATCAAAGACTGCAAGGGTAAAGACATTTTCAAAACTGTAGACGTGATAGCATGCATCGATAGCCGATATGACAGGCCCACGTTGGTCTCGATAGACACTGAAAAAGCCTTTGACAGAGTCGATTGGCCCTGCAAGCAGGCAGTTATGCAAAAAGTAGGCCTTGGTCCAAGTTTGGCAGCGAGCGCCCAAGCTTTCTATTGTAACACAAGAGCGAGGGTGGTAGTAAATGGGGCAGCATTGGAGGCCATTCCCCTAAAACGAGGGACCCGACAAGGATGCCCACTGCCAGCCCTGTTCTTCACCCTGTTCCTAGAGCCGTTAGCCCAAGCGATACACCTGAATGAAGGAATACATGGCATATCCAAATTTGGAGTAGAATGCAAGCTTGCTTTGTTTGCTGATGACATCCAGACTTACATTACCCAATCGGGAACGTCAGTACCAGCGCTCTTAATACCATAGCAAATTACGGCACACTCTCAGGATTCCATATTAATTTAAATAAGACCATGATCCTACCGTTGACAGGGAACTCCACCACACTCCCCGTCCACTTTGCAGATGATTGGGGTATCCAGCTGTAGACCGAAGGGGTGCATTACCTAAGGGTGATGATAACTAGGCAGTTGAGTGACCTGTATCAAACTAATTATCCGCCACTCTGGGAGAGAATCAATGTGGACCTACAAAAGTGGTCCAATATTAAGCTCTCGTCAGCAGGGGGATTCAAAGCTAAAAAAATGAATATATTGGCCAGGCTGCTGTTCCTATTTCAATCCCATCTGGTAGCAATCCCTACCACCCTCCACACTGAAATGAAGCAAACACTTCTGGCCTTTTTGTGGGCAGGGCAACAGCCACGAGTAGCTTATGATACTCCCCATAGACGGGGGAGGTATGGGGTTCCCAGACCATTATGAATATTTTATGGCATGGCAGTTGTGCATCCTGCTTGACCACTTGAGGAACAACACAGAAAAGCAATGGGTGCATTTAGAAAATTGTATTTTCTCACCTGTAACCATAGGAGAGTGGCTTTGGGACCCTTACAGGTATCTGCCATGGAGGATTTGTGAATACCCAGTACTCATGGTGATGTGGTCCTTGTGGTGGAAGTCCAAAGACATGGAGGGTGGCAGTTCCTGGCCGTCCCCGCTCAGTTGTTGTATTTGGGGCTAGCCAGAGAGGGAAGGATGGCATTTACTTACCCAAAGAGGAGCATGAACAAGCCTGAAGGGCAAACACTATACACCCACTGCTATACTTACAATTGAAGGTTGTGTTGCTCGACACACATTGGAACAAGTAGCTGCAGCACCCACTCACACCCTTCAAATACACACTGAACACCCACCAGGGGTTCAAAGGGTGGATCTTCAAATTATATACCTCCTTGCTGGCAAGAGGACACCTGTACATGCCACAAACACAAACTGATTGGGAGAGGGATTTGGGATTGGGGGATGACACAGAAGTGTGGGCCACGATCTATAGAGCGGTGTCGTCCACAAAGATATCAGTCCAATACAAAATGCACAATGGAAGACTGTTACTGCTGTAGAGGAGTTTCCAGGCATGGTCTGCACCCCTGCCTCTCATTACGAAGCACCAGTAAAGTACTTGCCAAGGTGCGTGACGTATGAGGAGCAGATGAACCAACAAAGAGCTGCGCTGGGACTGTGCCCAGTGTACATTAGAAGAACTGTACCTGTTGAAGTGCCCATAACCAGACAGCCCTGGGCAGCAAGATACCCCATCAGACAACCATACCAGCCACTGATACGAAACAATGAGTATTTACAGACTGTACATGAAGAGACACAACGAACCCTGATGGAAGGCCAATGGTAATGAGACGAGGGCCCGGATAGACTCGCACATGGAAAAGGGTAACACGCCAGTGCGAGCAGCCATTAAAATGGATACAAGAGACATGAAAGTGAAACGATGGAGAAAACGAAAAGAATCATAGCCATGAACTCAGATGGAAGAATCAAACCAGCTAATGTGTGTAAATAGGCTTGAAATCGATACTGCTTGCAATGCTTAGTAGAAGAGTAGAGCGGCAAGTGCCAACTATATATTTACCTCAATAAAGCACAATGTACATGTGCGACTCCATTTTGTAAAAGCAGAAGTACGCCCAGGCCTAACTAGTCGGGTTTCATATCCAAGACCAAACCGGGGACAGAGCGGAATCGAAACTCAACAAAGGATGGCTCAGGCCTGGGAAATCGAGGTCAACCCAAGAAAGTGAGGCGAACTTCAGCTGAGGAGAATCGAAACTTCAGAGCATACCAGCCTGCCATGTGAAGGTCAAGATAAGGAGGCCCGGGTAGGTGGCGGGACTACAAGGAGAATTAAATACACGAAAAGCTGGAAAATGAAGCAGATGCATGGTGTAGTAACACGTGATCAGCCAGGCACGAAGATGTACCACCGCCTGATGTCATCCAGAACCCGAGGATGCCATAACTTTTCCCGATAAGAGACTACAGTTTCGAGGCCATCCTTAGCCAACTAATTGACACATCGCCCTAAAACACTGATTGATGGAAAGGAGGCAGGGCGAATCCTTGGGCACTAGGCAACCTGGGTGTCCATTCTGCATGCTGCTAATTAAAGTGGAGATTTATGCTTAGGGGTATAACTTGCCCAACTCCAATGGACCATGTAATCTAGGGTCCTATAGATACTGTAACCAATAGGACGTTGTAGTTGTAGTGACGTCCATCACACGTGATGTAGAGGGATGGGCGTAGATGCCCACCCGATAGGAGTTAACGAATCCACATGCTCTGTTACCATATACAGATATAACACCTATACTTAAGTTACCTTTCCTAACCAATTATATTGCATGATGATTTTTATAGAATTAGACGTCAATGATGACGAGTTTTCCCTTAACAATGACTGTTTGACTGAAGTTCGAGGAAGTCGGAGCGAGACAGGTGATTGCAATGCTGCTGATTTCCATTTGTTCCTCTGTTTGATGTACTTGTCATTAAATGGACTTCCCTTTGCCAATTTAATGAGTCCTCGTTATTGAGTCGTGTTGGAGTAAGTGAATCCTGCACCCCCAGTCCTCAAATGGTGCAGCTATCTTGTCTTACAAGTTCTAGAGGGTGAGTGCTGACCTATGGGCCCGTCAGTGAATTCCTCTCCTCTTGAACACTGCAATGGCATTTGACACCTCAGAGGTTAGAAAAAATGTACTCTGGGGTTACTCCAAATGGCTGGAGAGGTTGTACTGCTGCCAGTGACTATTGGCATCAATGGTGGGGCTGCCCCTTGCTCCAACTTTACTGGAAGGAAATTCTAGGCTGGATATGCACCATAGATTACATTCACAGAGATCTCTCCCCACTAATGGTGTTGTATTAGGTCAGGACAAGGGAAGAGGACCATGGCCTCATTACGAGGCTGGCGGTAAGGGGTTAATGGCACCGGTAAGGCTGCCGGTGCCGTTAACTCCTTACCGCCGCATTGCGAGGTCCCTTAGCGGGTCCCACTAAGGCCGGCTATTTGCGTGCCTGTTATTAGCTCCTTCCCATTCCCATTGAGCCCTATAGGGGCTCGAATGGGAATGGGGAATGGTTTTCAGAATGGGGATTTACCGGGTCCTCCAAGGTTGGAATGACCCGGTAAGTATGCATTCCGAGAACCCGGACCCGGTATGCAGCAAGGGGGTAGCCATGGTGCTAGCAGCACCATGGCTACCTCTAACCTCGTAATGAGGCCCCATGTCTTGTTGTCGCACATGCCTAGTTCGGGTCTGCTTCATGATCCATTGGAAAATAAGTTACCTTCCACAAAATCGGACTGGTTGGATAAAGCCCACGAGATCTATGAGATGGAAAGCCTTACTGCTGCGGTGTTGGAAACCCATGCACATGTGGATCTGGCGTGGCTTCCTTACATAGAATTCTTCAGAGCGCAGAACCCTGGGAGTGGAGGGCTGTGGAGTCGAACAAGATAAGTAGTCTCACAGGAAGCAAGAACGCCCCAAAAACAGCCTTTACTTTACCCAAATGAAAGAGATGCAAGCAAGTTGGCAGAGACTGGGCACAGAGATTGGACGCATTGGTGAATTGTGCCAGACTGTGTGCGTGTTCATATTCTCATTGCTTAGATCCCTCAAAATGATGTTGACACTGAAGTTGGTGGTTGGGGGGCCGGAAGGGGATATGGGACGGGGCTTAGACGGGTTGTTGAGGGTTAGGTTTGTAAAGTTGTATGTTGTTTGCTGTAATTTGACCGCAAATGACAGGGATGTATAACTCAGTATTATATGTTTATAACACAGTTTGATGGTCCTGACTCAACCTTCAAAAATAATAAACGTGTAATTTTAAACAAAAAAAGTATTGAGTCCACATTGAGATGCTTACCAGCTATTAATGAATCCGTATTCTGATATACCACCTGAGCGATAAACAAAAAACACCAACTTCTTCAGCAGGTCCTAGTAAAAATAAATCTTCTCTACTATCCAAAAGTCCATTAGCTCAAAATAACCAACTCATACTTACTGAAAACTTATGTTCCTAAATGCTATTTTAAGCGTTCCATTAATAAATCAAACCTTCCGAACAATTCCTGCAAGTAAATGCCATTATGCCTCTTTGTCATATCTTGTGGTACGTTATCAGGGACATAAGTGTGCTCTTACGATAATACCTACTATATACGGGCTAAGTCCCTTTGCAACCTGTTTAGGTGAATGCTGGCATTCTGCCTGGCCGTATTAATAACCACATTGGCGTCATTACATGGTCTGCGTTTGATGTCATATTTAAACAGAAAATTACTCTGTGATCAATTGTTGCCCGAAACATTATCAGTTATGCCTGCTGTCCTAACTTGCCAAAGTAGTCCCATAATAAGACAAAGTGAAATGACCATCATTACTGCATATATATATGTTCTTTTACAGTTAACTTGTGCTATGTTATTATAAATGCTTTGATGGTTCACTTGCACTACATATTAAGTTCTAAATCCACCGATTGTCTAAGCATCATTTTACAACAATAAGTATTGAGCCGCAAATAAGCGTACCTCCATAATGTGTGTGGCTAACAATAAATTACTCATGGCATTATTTCCTTACTCTCTTGTAAAGCATACACTTTTATGGAAGTCATCTTTACTTATTTAAGTCTGTCCCATTGGTCCATAAAGGAGTGACTTCCCCAAATAGTTTTTTGAAAACCTGTAAAACCACTTGTCAATGTTCCCTAGTGCACATTTTTAATACTGATACCCAATAATGACCAAATATTTCATAGAAAAACTTCCAACTCATTGGGCCTCATTACGAGAAGCGCAGTAAAAACGGGGTCATTACCGGCATGGAGGAACGAGCGGGTCCGTGCTCGTATGACGCCGCTAATAGCGGGTGATTATGAGTGCTCGAGCACGCGCAAACCCCCATGCCGGTAATGGACATACCGCCATGGAGCTAAAAGCCCTCCAATCCCCCCGATAGCGCCATCACGGGACCCGCCGATACCGCTTCCGCCTAGGAGGGACCCCTTAATACCAACCCGGTAATAACATCTTGCTAATACCGGGCTCGTAATACCGGACCCGGATCTAACGTCATCGCGTTGGAACAGGAAATGCACCGGCGGCCATCTTTAAAAACACAATCCATTGTAATACTCACAAACCACCACTGCTACAGAGGAGAGATCAGGGCCTATCTATTGGAAATGTCCAAGGCTACCAGAAAAACAAACCCCCGCCTGCGCAAAAAGCATTTTTCAGACGAAGAACTGAACATTCTGGCGGACACCCTAGCTGCCCATGCTGAGGAGATCAACCAGCACAACCTGAAAAGGGAGGTGTAGCAACGCAAAAAGGAGATCTGGGAGGGGGTAGCCCGCAAGGTCTCAGCAGTTGGCAACACCCCACGGACAGTCAAGGACTGTAAAAAAGGTGGGATGACCTCCGCCTCACGGCACGGAACATCCTGGCCAGCAATAGGTGGGAGGCCATGGCCACAGGCGGGGGTCCCCATCCGCCCATAAAACTAATGTGCTGGGAGGTGACGTGCAGCACGTTCATACAGATGGAGTCCATCGAGGGATTTGGGGAGATGGAGACGGGTGCCGCAAAATCTGCAGATGGAGGTGAGTGACCCTGCAGATCCCAGTAGGGGAAACCATGATGTAGCACAAGTGATGTGGAAGAGAGTCTAGGCAAGGCAATGCATGTCCCAACACACACATCAACATATCCTTGTCCAGATGGAGGCCCAAACCCTGCCACACTGAAATGCATGCTGAGTGCCAATCCCATTACTAACACACAGCCAACACACACTGACCGAGCCAATGTAATACATCACACAAAGCCCAATACAACGGCATTCCACCTGTCATGCAGCATCTCTGCACTGAGACGTCACGGCACATGCCAAAATGCCCCCTTCACACTACCCTGTGTGACACATCTGTAAGATATGAATGCATGATAAATGTAATTCTCCACAGCACCATATAATGCATCTTGCATGTAACACCATCACTGATACCTGCATCTCTTCTACCCCCCAGGCACCGATGGAGAGGATGCCAGTGAGGAAACAGCCACAAGGGCATCCACGTCCCGGCACAAGACTGCTCCCACAGGAAGGACCACCTCTGGGGCAGCCTCGCAGGCCACACCGATGCCCAGGGCGAATGCCCAGGCCATGGGCGCACATGAGGGCCCAACATCAATGCCTGACACCGGGACAACGGATCTGGCAATACCAGTGGAAGGTGAGGCCAGTGGGACAATCTCGGCAGCAAAAAGTTTGGTCGGCGAAGCAGCAGCCACTGCCTCACTGAGCGACATAGAAACTGCAGTGGAGGAGTATATGGACGAGGATGGACTAACCCATGTGGCATGTCCACACTCCACAAGTCCCGTGTCCACCCCCCAACCCCACACTCAGCCCTCACCCACTAGCAGCAGTGCAGATCCATTACTACACGATTCGGACCTCAGCACCCTCTCCGAGGACAGCACTGCCAATGCAGGCCCGGTGGCAGCACCCTCAACCACTGCTGCTCCCACCACCAACCTTGAGTCATGGCTAGCAAGGGTGGAGGCTAGACATAACTCAATGTTGGACCTTCTCTGACAATGTGTTGCAGATGGGGAGGACACGAGGCGTGAGATTGCGCAGGCCATAGCGGCGAATACAGCTGCCGTCAATGCCTCAGCGCTGATGATGCGAGACAGTCTGGGGGCCGTCACGCAGGTCCTCACCTCTATCCTGCAGCACATGCAACAGCCTAAACCCGCACCCGCCATGCAAAACACCACGGCTTCCACCTCATCCACCACACCCCCATCCTCCACACCCGCTTCCTCTGCACCCGCTTCCTCTGCACCCTCCAGCCCTGTGTGTCCAACAAGACGGAGTGCAAGGCACTCAGAAATGCTACCTCCGGACAACAAGAAATCCAGGAAATAGTGTGGGACAACAATGGGAGTGGGTCAGATGATGTCGGTGGTGTATGGGTGTATTAGGGGGATTTCATTGGGGGGTTTTGGGAGTTCATTGGGGGGTTTTGGGATGTCATGGGGAGGTTTTGGGAGTTCATTGAGGGGTATGGGGAGTTAATTGCGGGTATGGGGAGTTCATTGGGGGCATGGGGCGTTTTGGTGTTGTGGGGGGGTAGCACATTTCTGTAGTTGATATTAATACACCTGTTGTGTGAAAAATCATTCAATGCCTGGACATTGTTCATTTCATGTGTATCCATTTAATTCATGACAGTGCACAGTGCCCAACTCCCCACATTCACTGTGTGCATGTCCACATGGACCCAGTGTACAATGTGTCACTGATACATATCTATCGACGTCCCTGTGGGTCAGAAGTATTCGCCAATCAGTGATTGGCATACTGCACGGCCATCTTGTGCATCACGTACTGGCAGGGGTGCTGCTTCTCCTCCATGTTCATCCTCATCAACCTCACCCGGTGCATGCATGTCAATGTCAGGTGGCAGTTGTACATTTCTCCGGACGCACATGTTGTGCAGCATGACAGAGGCCATGGTGACCTTTGCCACCTTTTAAGGCCTATAAAGGAGTGCTCCGCCAGACCTGCTTAGGCAGCGGAACCGCGCCTTCAACAGGCCAAAGGTCTGCTCAATCACAACATGGGTACGGGCATGATCCTGATTGTACTCCTCTTCATGGCTGTTCCGCGGGTTCCGCACAGGGGTAAGTAGCCATGGCTTCAAGGGATATTCTCCATCACCTGCAAGCGAATACAAATAGGTCTATGTGAGTCACTCTGAGCTGCCACCTTCAGGATTCACAGCCATGGCCGCAGCTATTTGCTGTTGACATGCACATGTCCCTGTACGTATTCACAAATATTATTTAGAAGCATTCTATACTGCAATATGGTGTGGTAGTCTGGATGGTGTTGTACAGATGATGCAGGGTGAATTCTTGCATGCTGATGTGGATGTACTGTGGTTGCAGGACAATTTTTGCTGTGTTTACTACACTGTGCATGGTCACACTAGCCACATTGGTACAGTTGTATTCATGTTTAGTCATGCATTGCTTGACATACCCATGCTGGCCAGGTTGTGCATCTTACATGTTGTCATTGATATACGGCATTGGTCCAATGTGTGCCAGTGATGTGTAATGTTCGGATTGGGAGGTTCAGGTCAGGGGTCTTTAGCTCTACGTGCATTCTCCACTCACCGGCCATTCCAACCCAGGTGATGTATGCACCCCAACCCCATTCCCACCCAGGTGGAGTATGCATCCTTCCCCCCTTCCCACCCAGGTGGAGTATGCATCTCAACACATCACAACCCCGATGCAATGCCATGGGCCAGTCAGGCAACTCACCAAGCAGCCAGGCACGTCGTCCAGCATGTTGCTCCATGTGACGGGGTAGCGTGGAGTTACGCAGCAGCATGGCATCATGTGTCGATCCGGGATATCGGGCGCAGCAATGTGTGATGATCTTGCTGGAGTCACATACCATCTGCACATTGATGGAGTGGTATTGCTTGCGATTGCGGTACACCGCCTCTACGGCATGGGGGACTACCAATTCTATACGGTGCAGTCGATGGCACCAACACAATTGGGCATGCCTGCCAGTGCATGGAAGCCTACTTTGGTGTTGGCTATCTCCTGGGCAGTCCGTGGTAGGGATATGTGGGTGCTAGCGTGCTTCAGGAGGCCATCCAGCACTTGGGTCAGCATGCGTGAAAATAGTGATTGTGAAATGCCATGCAGCTGTGCTTGTAGGTGCCTGTGGCCAGGAATTGGAGCACAGACACCACCTTTAGTAGCGGGGGGATGGCAGTGCGTATTGCTATGAGGATGACGATGTTGTTGTGTATCATGTCCACTATGGTGGTGATGGTGTCCCGGTCAAACTGGTACAGGGTGTGGATCTGCTCAGGGGTTAGATTAAGTGGACAGGGTCTGATGTGAGGGATTGGTGGCTGCGTACGAGGTACTACTCGCTGCACTGGTGGTAATTGCTGGCCCTCCTGCTCCTCCTGCGTCTCCTCTGTGCTGCCTGTTGCTGTGGCTGTTGTTGTAGTTGCTGTTGTTGCTGTAGCTGTAGCAGTATAGGCATGTCCTCCAGCCCCATGATTGCAACAGCTAGTGGTATCATTTTGGTGTAGGAAGGGGTGTGTGGTGTGTGGGTGTATTCCTTTTATACTGGGAAAGGCTCCATTGACTCCACCTGTGGTGATTGTGTGCACCTGTGGCAGTTGCCTTGATTGCAGATTGCTGTTTACGGGTGGTCCGCAATGCCTGTATGGCCGCCATCGTGCAGGCCCTAATTTCCGCCTTCGGGATGCCGGTAATTGCAGGCCCGTGTGAGTTGTGATGTCCACCTATTACTGGCATGCCGGTATTTACTCCACGAAGGGTGTGTGTACGCGCGCAAGCCAGTATGAAGGGGCACGGTACGGGCGGTGGCGGTATTGGTGGGTTGTTGGGTCGTAATGCCCCGGACCCATTAACGATGCTGGTATTACCATTCCGCCTTCCTTTTTTCATTACCTCCATTCTCGTAATGAGGCCCATTGTCTGTGTTAACTCCATGAATAGTCGATCTGAGTTTACAGAGTCACTCATTATTCAGACAACCCCCAGGTGCACCACTGACTGACACGTATGCAGAGAGATATTCTCTCACACAGCCA
The DNA here is from genome assembly GCF_040938575.1 of Ambystoma mexicanum. Lineage (NCBI taxonomy): Eukaryota > Metazoa > Chordata > Amphibia > Caudata > Ambystomatidae > Ambystoma > Ambystoma mexicanum. The sequence continues at coordinate 928,197,959 of NC_090927.1, read as the reverse complement.
TTCCAACCTTATCCAGTGGATATCCTTATGGATACAGGTGCCTTAACAGTGATCATGGATCCAAATGTAATAATGGATAATGTTGACTAAATGCTGAGAAACCACTGTGCTGACATCATTAGTGACACCATGACATAGGTGCGTGAGTCATGAAGTACACTCGCAACCATGCACAGCTTACACAAACACACACTCTTAAACACGAAGAACATTCCAACACAGTTCTGTAGATAGAGAAAAGATACATATACATACTGTCAAAGCTTTTATTATTTTCTCATTAGCCATGTGCAGAAACTCTAAACGCAAGGCAACAAAGAGATGCAGAGCAAGTTTGCAGATGCTTAGGGCAACTAACCCTATGGAACTACAGGATTATATAAGGAGCCTGGTTGGATCAAGTATAACTAAACTTTAGGAAATATAAAATGATAAGTATGTGGAAATGATATTATAAGTCTAATGAAAATCACAGAAGGCCTCAAGCCATAGGACACAAGGCGAGGGAAGCAGAACCAGCATGCACATAGCGGGACTGCCAGAGCTCACAGCCAAGGCCAGAGATAAACAGCACAGTCCAAACTTCATATGACAAGAGGCCAGCTGCAGAAAAAACAGAATAAATCCTCATAATTGCAGACAAGGAGAGCTTGATTCTGTGGTCCACAGCCATGTGATGCGGTCGAACCAGACAATGGGTATTCATCCACGGTGGGAAGATGAACAGTTCTCAGCAACCCAGATGAGTAGTGAACCATAAACAAGTTAACAATGTTGCAAACGTGGAGAGCACTCCCATAGGCAAAAGTGGTGTTGCTCCCAGATACATTGGGAACACATAGTCATTTCACATCCCCTTGAAGAGGTGCACAGAGGGCTGAGAACCGAACTGGGTCCCAGAATTGGGGAGACCAGTTCCAGCCAATCAGGGGGCAGAAATCCAGGGGTGGATGGCAGAGGGCAAGGGCCAATGGCAAGTCTGCGACCCTGCAACAATGTAATAGATAGCTTCTTGGGGATGGGACAGGCCAGCCACCTGACATGGAAGGACCCGTAGAATAGGATGTATATGGACCATCTATACGGTCTACCACTCCGAGCATCCAATAAACGTGAGTGATAGGTTTTTGGGGGGAGGGCCCAATATGGGGAGACACGTCTTGTGGAATTGGAGATTCTGGAGATCTGTGAATGTCCTGTATGATCCCTGTCGGTTTTTGTAATAAACGACAGTTCTAACTTGGCCTTGGCTGAGTCCTCCATTTGTTCTGGGGAAAAGATTGTTGGGCCCTTGGGAGCTGAACGGGTGAACTTGTAGCAATCCCCAGACCTCTGGTATACCATTTCCCTTCCAACAAAATGGTAGCAGAGGATCGGTTAGCTATGCACCTTTGGCACAAAGCTGCCTCTACCACTGCAGCGCCTAGAGGGCTGCGCGGCACCTCGCAGGACCCGAGAAGATGGGGAAAGCACATCCCATGCAAAGGCCATCAGGAGCCAGCTTGGAAATATCCTGCCCGTGAACCGAGAGGAGTCCAGCAGACCAGAAGGCCGGCATGGCAGCTTTGTGAGACCCCATAGCTGTCATGGCCACTAACCCATGGCAAACACTTTCATCCTGCAAAGGGTCTAAATGGACACTGTCCTGGTGCCTCCGGCGCCAGGCTCATAAGAAAGTGTGCCGTCTGAAGCTCTTACCTGTTTCCAGCTCAGCACCCATCTTATCAGGTCCTGGACATCATCTTCAGCGCGCACCTACCTGATTCCAGCTTGCATCTTCAGCGCGCATCTTACCTGAATCCAGCCATACCATCGCTCACAGCGCAGCTACTTCAACTCTACCTCTGCGACATGCATTTGACCTTAATCCAGCCATACCATCACTCACAGCGCAGCTACTTAAACTCTACCTCAGCGATGCGCATCTTTCCTGAATCATCCACACCATCCCTTGAAGCGCAGCTATCTTCAACTCAGCATCTACAGCGCGCATCTTACCTGTCTGCAAATCCATCGCCTACAGCTCGTCTCATCCTTACCTGTCCAAGCGCACCTACTCAGGAGTCTTCTTCTCATCCAGCATCCTCACAGATCTTCCATCTATCAGCCGCTGACAGGTTCTCGGATCGCCGCTCTCCATCATCCGACGCCAGGCCACCCCTGCAAGAGAAAATAAACGTACAAGGTTAGAAACTGCATAAACATTTAACGCTTGGCCACGCAATACCTAAGCCTTGCGTACCACCTTGAAACCCTACTTACCTACTAGTGGGGCCGCTCCATTCCCCTTCTGGCAACGTGTGGACTCGCTTCCAACACCGCGACGTGGCATGGCCATCTTCACACCTATTGGGAAAAGGAAAGACATTATAAGAATTACGGACAAGAATCATTGGGAAAGACATTGCAACAGCATACAGACAATAATCATTGTTACGAACACTTACCTCCAAAGTGGATTGGCCACAGCCGGTCTTGGCCATCACGTATATGGACCAGTGAAGCAACTAGGTGTATCTACAGCGCCCCTGCTGAAGAGAAGCAGGACGGAGAGCTCATCTTCACAAAACAACAGGTGAGAGTATGTGGAAAAATGCATGCTCCTTTCATTCTGGCAAGAGGGGTTCGAAGGGGATCACAATTCAGCCACAGCATTTTCACTGCCTCTTACCTTCTCCCAAGGGCATTGCCAGTGACTAGAACAGTCCACACTACAGCAGCTGGGGGGGTAAACCCGGATCCAGGAGAGCCACGTCCAGGGAGGGCTCCAACAGTGCCCCAACGTCCCTTCAAAGATCAGGTGAGTGTAACAATAGCCGAATAGCATCAGCAGATCACGGAGTGTAAGTATTGACTCAGCTGCAGAGCAACTAAGTGGAGTGAGAAAGTAACGGGGGTGCAAGGGTAGTACTGAGAATTGTTGAGTATCTTTGGAGTATTGTCGAGCATTGTCTAGTAGTGTTGAGTATTGTTGAGCATAGTAGGGAAAGTAGCAGAGGTAGTCTTGAGGTAAAAGGTTCTGGTGAACAATCTTGACCATTGACTTAAGCGCACGGATGACAGAAGTTGTGTGAATAGTGGATTCCCTGTGGGTTTGGAGTTTTAGCTCGGGTCATAGATGATGGTATCTCCGTATAAGCTTTAGCAAAGGGAGCTTGCCTAGATTGCGGAGGGCGTTTGTCTGGTTAAGTCTCGAGAAGACTTTTTTATTTGCAAGGCGATGCTGCAGATACAGATTGAACACAAGAAAACTGGTATCCTCTGTTAGGAGATAGGAAGACAGCTGTGGGTTTATGTTAGGATTTTATAAATGTTTCTGTGGCAAGACCATAGCATTGTTCACACTGTAAGTGATCTTTACTACCTTCTTCAGTGAGTTGGTGACATCACCTTTAGTCTCTGCATAAGACTCGGAAAGCACAAGGTGTTGTAGAAGCAGTGGTGAGGACCCTAAGATTGACAGAGGAGGTTGTCCAGTGGTGGTGCGTGGAACGCGCATGCTAAGATTGGTTGGTGTGCCTGAGGAGGCAGAGAATTGCAGAACGGCAGTGCGGGGAGCTGGCCTGATAGGTTGTTTTGGGGCCAGAAGGGCACTAGAACCATTGTTAAAAACCTTTATTGTATTATGCTTGCATAACAGCAGAGTGTCGAAAGCCTCAACTGGAGGTCAATGCAAGGGGTACATGCCCCTACAGCACTTGTGTAAGATCCTTCCACCCTAAAAGGACAAGATTTGTAAATATAGCATGGAATGGATAGAAAATCCAGAGGACACTTTTAAGGGGAAGAAAGTAACTAACTGAATGGCGATATTTGAGCTTTGGAGGATGTTCCAGGAGGACCAGGGGGAGGTAGTGAGGCGTCAATGGATGCTGAGCAACAGGAGACACCGGGGGCCAGTGTGCCCATCCTCTGCACTCCCACCTTCTTCTGCGAGTGCGAAGGGGATGCAGATGACGAGCATGGGCTATACCCACTACAGGAGCTAAAGACAACGGAGGGGTATACAAACCCAGTATTTCAGCCTCCACCATATACCAAAGAGTGGAGGCAGAAAGGGGTTGGACAGACGGACAGTGGAAAGGGAGCGCACAGCGAGGCGCAGTCAGGCACTAAGGAGAGTCTAGAGGGCATAGGCTCCAACAAATGGGTAAGGGGACAGATCCTCCTGAAACTGGATGGGAAGACAATGGGAGAAGCAGCCGGGCGACCAAAGAGATAGAGGGCCTTAAAGGGAAGAGCAAAGCAACGAACTGGGCAGAGATAACAGAGGAAGTAGAGAGAAAGGAGAAGGAAGAAGAGGAGCGACGTGAAAGAGAGCGCAGAGACAAGCAAAGAGAGGAAGAAAAAGAGTGCAAGGAGTGAGAGAGGAGGAGGAGGAGGAGGGTGCGCGCAGAGATAGAGAGATGAAGGGAAGAAGATGAGAAGGAAAAGGATGTTTAAATAAAGAGGGAGTGGAGAAAGTGGGAAATAGTGACTCACAAGAGAGCGCACACACAAGGAGGAGGAGAACCGCGCAATCAGAGACATATGGACAAAGTGGGGAATGGGCATGGGGGACGACAAAATGGAAGGAAATAGGCGAAAGGATCCGACTGCACTACCACGCAGGACAGGACCGCCCTTTATCGGCCAGAATAGAGATGAGGACCTTCGAGGAGAGGGATAGTGAGGACCTGATTGACTTTGCAGGGAAGCCCAGCACAGGCACGGCCTCTAGGAGACGGAGTTTAGCAGAAACATTTTGCAGCGATATGGACACAAACTCAGACAGAGATGCAGGAGGTATTAGAACGAGGAAAGCGGGCAACCTAAATATAAGTCAATGGGGAAAAGCGCAGATAGAAGTGTGACCTGGGAAGTAGGAAGTAGAAAAGGACACAGCGGGATCTAAGGGTGACAAGGATAGATTCCAAATCTGAACCACACTGAACAGATGGCGCCACGGTATTACCCCTTAACACAACAACCCTTCTCTTTCTCCACCTTGACCCATCGTCTAGAACCACATATCCTGTCCCCACACTCACCACCACATTCAGGGACGTAAATGCACTCCACCCTTTTGGTACAATCCTAGGGTTTTTCACACAAACATGATCACCCACCTGAACCATAATGGGTCTTTTCCCGCTCTGCTGTGCTCTCACGCGATCCTGGTTTGCATGCACCCTTTGTAACACATCTGACATGTTCACCTCTGTGATCACACCACCACCAAGGGCAGCCGTCCTCAACCTTGACCCAGCCTTCCTACCCCTCATGAGTTCAAACAGTGATTTGCCCGTGAACATCGAATGTGTCCGCCTTTATGCTGTCAAAGCGTCTGAAACCACCTCCTGCCAACACAAACCGTTTGCGATGGCCAGCTGCATGGCCCCCTTCACAAAGCCATTCATTCTTTCCACCAATCCATTGGTGCACACATTTTACAAAGCTGTCCTATGATGTCTGATACAATTGTTTCTTAAAAAATCCTGCATTTGCTGGGACACAATTTGCACCCCGTTGTCTGTGACCATACTCGTGGGTACAACTTCCCTATAAAATATCCTTTTAAGGAAACCGATCCCTTTATCCATAGTCACTGTCTCAAAAGCAGCAGCCTAAACACACCACGAAGTATAATCAACCAACATCATCACAAATCTCACACCCCCCTCCAAACACTCTATGGGGCCCATAATGTACAATGCCATCTTGGATCATACTTCATTGGGAACATCCACAGGGTACACTGGTTGCGTGCGCACCATTCTGCTCTTATCACTCATGGCACAAGCCAGACACTCCTTCATTGCCACCTCTACCTCCTCATCCACATCCGGACACCAACGCACCTCCTGCAACCTCCTATTCATCAGGGACCTACCCAAAACCCCCTCATGCACCAGCTCAACAAACCTTGCTCTCAAACCCACGGGAGGCACCAACCTCTCTCCTCTCATGACTCCCCATGGTCCCTCCGCCAATTCACAAAAAACCTGCATATGCCAATTCCCTTCCTCCCTACCCTTCACCGCTTCCCAGCCTTCGCGCAGACCATCTCTAATCCATGCTAACTCATTATCCTTTGCCGATTCTTCCTCCCACTCATCCTTATCCACAGCAGGAAGCACACATGCCTCCTGGGCGCTCGTATCACACTCCCCCTGCTCTTCTGGTACCTCCACCAGCAATCATGATAAACAATCTGCTACCACATTCCTTTTACCTGGTAGATACTCCACCCTGAAATTAAATTCTTGCAGGTCCAACATCGACCTCGCAATCCTAGGGGACACTGATGCCACACCCTTGGTGGTGAGCACATACACAAGCAGTTTGTGGTCCATCCTGATGACATAAGGTATACCCCACAGAAAGTCCTAAAATGCTTTGAAGTCCAAGAAACCGCGAAGGCCTCCCTCTCAATGACTTCATATCGTTTCTCAGCTTCTCCAATTACCCTGGACGCAAATGCAATCGGCATTCGGCACACCATCCTACCACTGCTCCAAAACCACCTTTAAGCCGACATCACTAGCATCCACTGTGAGCACTCTCTTGTTCTTCGGGTCAAATGACTTCAAAGATGGTGCCCTATCCACATCTTCCTTCAGTTGAACAAATTCCGCCTGACACCCCCGAGACCATTAAAACCTGGCATTCTCCTTCAACAAAGCACGCATGCACACCGTCTTCTCCACATACAAAGGTATGAACTTGACATAGTACTCCGTCATTCCTAAAAATGACCTGAGTTGGTTCTTATTAACTAGGGAAGGAGCCTGCCTCATAACTCTAACCAAACCTCTCTAGGCTTTATACCACTGGCATCAAGTGGGTGCCCTAAATACGTCACATTGGGCACCCCCACCTGACACTTCAATAACTTCACTGTCAAACCACTCTGCTGCAGAATTTGCATGACCCAATGCACCCTTTCATCATGTTCCCTTTTGTTCTTACCCCACAGTAAAATGTCATCTTGAAAGTAGCTCACTCCTGGCACCCCCCCCAAACAACTCCTGCATCAAACGCTGGAAAACCGCAGACGCAGATGCCAAATAAATTGGCATATGGCAAAACCTGTATGCCCCAAAAGGTGTCACAAATTAAGTCAATGGTCGCGATTCCAATAAGATGATGACAGATCAAAAGTGGAAACCACTCTGTGTGTTCCACTGTCAAAAGTAATTCATTGGGCCTCATTACGAGGTTGGAGGTAGCCATGGCGCTACTAGCGCCATGGCTGCCTCTAAAACCCTTCCAACTCCGCTCTGCTGAATGGAGCAATTACCGGTCCATTCCAAGGTTGGCGGGACCGGTAATTCCCCATTCACCAGGGCCTTTCCCCATTCCCATTTGATCCTCCATAGGGCTCAATGGGAATGGGGAAGGCGCCAATAACGGTACAGCAAATTGCGGTACCGTTATTAGCTCCAGAGTCCCTTTGCGGGTCCCGTCCTTAACGCCTGGAAAAACCAGGCATTAAGGGATGACCCGCAAAGGGAACTTGTAGTTCCGCGGTAAGGGATTACCGGAACCGGTGCCCTTACCGCCCACCTCTAAATGAGGCCCATTGATTTTGGGAAGCGGATGACGATCAACCTAAATACTGGAATTCAACTCCCTAAGGTCTACACACATCCTTAATCCACCTTCCTGTTTCTGCGCTAACGCCACAGGGGATAACCACTCAGAACTCTCAATTTTCTCTATGATCCCCCCACCTTCAACTTTTACAATTCTGACTTCAAACCTTCCCTGGCCAAAACAGGAACACTTCTGACCTTGTGTACTTTCGGCACCGCCCCCATTCTTAAAACAATTCTGCGTGAAAATCCATGCAACACACCCAGATGCTCCACAAATACCATAGGATATATGTTGCACAAATAGTGCGCTGACATGACCTCACCTGACACTTCCTCGACACTCAGTACAGGCACACTCTTCCCAGCCGTATCTCAATATCAAGGGCCGCTTGCTCATCCCACCCCAAAATGCTTGCACCTTTATATGCTACATACAATTGTCCTTCTGTGCTGCACCCTTTGAATTCAATGCACACCGATTCATACCCCAAAAACTTTATGGGTACTTGACCATGTGCACTAGGATTAATGACTGGAGGTTTGAGAGCAGACACCTCCTTCACAAAATTCTCTTTGTACACTTCTGGCAAGATCATGGTATAAGGAGAACCAGAATCTACTAACATTTCCAAACACACACCATTCACCGTCAACATGTCCCATGGCCCCTTTTTGCCCCCCCTCGACATGCAATGTTAGCCCTTCCCTCATTACACTGCCATTAAAAGTTCCAGTGCACCCCGGACCACGGTCAGCTTCTATCATCCTGACACTCTGTCTTCCTTGCACATTCCCCTCCTCTGCATTCATTCTGAACATCCTGGAGTAATGGCCTTTAGTCTTACACCGCCTGCACTCTACTGCCCATGCAGGACACTCCTTTGGTCCAGTGGGGTGACTCGACGAACCACATTTTTTACATGCCTCCCTCACCCCACCCCCATAGTTCACTCTACTTGGTCTGTTGGACTGCCTCTCGAACTTCTCTGACTTCTTCCTTACATCGCTGCTCCCCTTCTTCAATGGTGGCAACACTGCTTGGACCGACTCCCCTTGACCATGCCTGTCCGTTTTTTCAGTGACAACTTGAACGCTGGCCTGTGATTCCTCTATGGCTCTCAAAATCTTTATCACTTTGTCCAAAGGTGGGTCTCTCTCTATCCATCGCCTTTCCCTGGCTTTGGCATTACTAGTTTCATCATGATCTGGTCCCTGATGTTCTCCTCCTGCACTCCAGTAAACTTGCATGTAGCCATAAGAGTCTGCAGTGATGTAACATATGCATCAATGCCTTCACAGACTCCCTGTGCCCTGGAGAAGAAATGATGCCGCTCGAGTACCACATTGGGTCTCTTCCCAAACCGTCCTTGAATTTATTGAGAGCTGTTTCATATGCGCTTGGCACTCTCTCCCCTTCTCCACCGCCTGGCATGTACACTTCCTCACCCAGAAGATGCCCTCGGTCCCAATACAATTTAATAGCGCTGCCTCCTTTTCATCATCACTGTACTTCATTCCTCCAGCCGCTCTCATGTATACTTTGAACATGTCCACCCACAAATCACAAATCACACAAAACTAGTAGTTTGCCTGGGAACATTAGAAATGCTGTAGGAGGTCTGGCACTGCTGAGTTGCATGATGACCATGGGCCCAACGAGTTCTGTGTACCTGCAACCCGCCCACAGGTGCCTGTATGTCTGTGCTGCTAACTGTCGCTTACAGTACAGCTTATGAGTCTTAAACCAGGTTCCAGTTGTCACAGTACTTGCCCTTGCCCACAATTATGACTCAATAAAGGGCTAGTCACTCACAGATCCCGTAAATCATTACAGGATATTGTGCCTGTTTGTCTTCCTGTGCCACGTGGCGCAACTGCTATGGGTTTGCAAAAAAAAAGTTTCACCTGTACAGTACCTGCACTATGGCAGCCTCCCAACAGGTTACACAGTTCTAACAATAGCTTTCAGCCTGTGTACCTTGCAGTACAGCTATGCCTCACAAAGAAAACACTTCTTTGCAACAGTACCTGCATTTGCCATTGGATATGTAACATTTCTCAAATTTGGCTGCTTCCTGGTCCCAAAATAGATTTTTCCACATTAACCTGCTGATTCGGGGTAGCTGCCGTTAAAAACTAGACAAAACGTTGCCTGGAACCAAAAGTGGCCGTCGGGAACGTCAAAGTCGCTACGTCCTTTCCTCTAGTGCTAACACGTCGGTAGTCCGTTCTGACGACCGGGGCTGCTTTGGTGTGGCCCAACTCTTCCCGCCATGCCTAGACGCTGTCTGTAGGCCGCCTTGCCCACTCCCTCTGCTGCTGCCATCTCCCAGAAATGAGGGATGCACCAGGAATGGGCCGTGGCCGCCCAACTTGCCGGTGTGCCGAATTCCTGGACATGCAGGTTAGACACATGGTCTGTCCCACGACAGGACTGATCCTTGCCACCAGTGAAGCAATCACGGAGGTGGCGCATGAGAGGTAAGTCCTTTATTAACTAGGAACAGACCCCGTGGCCACACCGTCACTCAGCCCTCTCCCAACCATTCAACAGCACCTGGAATGCCGAACGCGTGGCCACGCGAGCTGAATTCCAGAGTGCATTATGACAGAAACTTTGTCAAATTACTTTCCACTAGAGTTGACTCATTTCTTTTCCCCATACCACAGTGAATTTGACCATTGATGTTTTGCCTCAGAAAATACTACATTATTTGTTACTGTACTGGAAGATGCCAGAAATTCTAAAGTTTCCTTGTCAGCAGCCTCCCATAGTGTGAAGGAAGTCTCTCAACATGTGAATTGGAGGTATCTTATTTGGGTACTACGCTTATTTAGATTTGGCTCAAACATATCTCCATTATGAAGGCTATGCACACTTTTCCCTAGATCCTGTATCCCCTTTTACCTCTCCTCCTTTGCATTCTTATGTCTGAAATGTGGTACTTGGCAGGGTTGCATCTGTCTCTCATCCGCTTTATTTTGCTCTCAGAGCCCTCACTAATGAAAATGAGTTCTTCCTCTAAAAGTTCTCGGTCGGCAAAATGGTACCAATCGTTTTAAAATGTCTGCGTGTGCCAATTATAGTCTAGTTTATCTGACTAACCCCGAAATAGCTCTGTTCCCACTTATGGTAACACTAGAACAACAATAAGACTATATAGTCTTATTTCTGAAAATAGGGTTGACAGGCTAAAGCATTCTACCCTTAACTCACACCTGCTCCATAGCACTTTCAAGACGAATGCCCCAGACTCCTGTAGAACTGAACTATGTTGGTGTTTGTTTTTTCTCTAGTTGATTGACAAAGCCAACCTGAAGTTAATAGTGTATTCCTGATTAAATTCCTGATGCAACGTTGTTTACCCTTCTATCATAGTGGTGCCACTTCGAGTCAAAGTAAAGGATTTTAACCACCCAAGTACTGTGCATGCTAGGGCTTCTCCCTACCTCTAAAATTCTTTTGGCAGGGTTCTAACTACATCCTAAACATGAGATCCTTCCGCGAATTAAAGGTTCTCACTTTTGGCATTATTGATGTTCATTTTCATCTAGGCAGTTCTTAGCATATGGATCATGAAGGATTCTGAAAATCCTAACCCACCCGCCATGGATTCTAGTGGCAATACCTAAAACGTAACCCCTAAAGTAGCTTCCTTTTTTGCATCTCAGCGGAGTGAGACCTTCTTGCTGCAACCATTGGTTGTTCTCATGTGACTCCTTGATATAACTCCCTCTGACTCTCTTTAGAAAGTGAAATGGTTATGAATACATAATATCCCAGTCCTGTGGCCCTTTTGGATAAATTGTGGGACAGAATTATTTCAGCAGCTCATTTACCTGTCTCTTTCCAGTTGAGCGGATCAAGCGGGTGGTAAATATACACCTCCATCTTCTAAATGAAAGCCTGGAACATTTTGATCCTTTCCAGGCATGCGTTAACATGTTTCAAGATGGAGACATTCAGAACACTACACCCTTAAACTTACAAACAGACAAGTGTGTTTCCAGTGCAAATGTTTTTTGACTCATGCATGGAAAGGAAGAGGCTTTGATGATGAAATAACATTGGGAACTGTATTACAAGGTACTTGCTGTGAATGGATCTTCTTTTCTGGGTCAATGGCAGACAGTAGCATAATGCTTCTTCCCTAATTAGATCACAGCCCTGACAAATCAAACCTAACGGGTACATGTTAAACCATGGGGATTTTGTTTTCTAAAGAGAGAAGGACATACAACAAGGTGTGTGGTTGCTTTGTCTCTCTTGCAAGGATGCAAACATTTTACATTTTTATTTTTTTGTATTATTATTTTTGCTGGCTATGAGTAAGAGATTTTCTTTGCTGTACCAGACTCTTTGCCAGCAGATACACCATAGTGGTTCCCTGGCGCTCCGGTGGATCTGAAAGAAAGGGGGTAGCATAGGGTGCGTTAATAGGACAAAGTTTGGAGAAAGGGCAAGGGAGCTGTGATGTGCTGTTGGCAGCTTCAGTTCAGTTAACACTGTTTGCTGAGCTTTTTGGTGTGGTATCCGGTCGGAGTCGTGTGCTGTTGTGTAGTGTAGTGCATGCAGGTTGCTGTGGTTTAAGAGGTATGGCTGTGTTTAGTTAGGATTTGAAGAGGGGTGAGGTTTAGTAGGGTTGGCTATTAGCATAGTTGTCTGTAGAAATGCACACTCATTGTTTGTGTCTTTCGAGATTTAGACACATTTCTTCCTTACAGTGATCTAGTTTCAGCATGACAAGGCTGTCTCTCATCTCTCTGTCCATATATTGCGCTAGTTAGTCTCTACAACTCTATCTTCACTCAGGCCAGCCCCTACTTCCCAGTCTGTGCCCGATGCAAACTGGTCCCCGTGGATCTATCTAGTTGTGATCTATGCCCATACCCATTGCACATTCTGTGTGCGGAGCGGTACAGTCCATTCCTTACCAGCATGTCTAGATTGATGAAAGTGAATTATCATACCTATGTCTCAGATGATTGTTGTTGTGTGTGTTATGTTAGTCATTTGGGAAGTCAGTACCTCTTCAGGAATACTGCTTGGGTTTTATGTATGTCAGTCTAGTGCATTTTGTCTTCTACTTACTAGCTTGGATGTGTGTTTCTTGGTGTGGTGCTAGTAGTCTCATTTTGGCTGGTGGGTTAGCTTATATGGAGGGGGTTGGTTTGAGGATGGTTGTCTTGTGAGCGTGAGGCAGTAGTTGGATGGTGTGGATGCACAATTGCATTGAGTTGAGGTTTACACATGGTTCATGTTGTTATGTCTGTCATGGGTGATGCTTGGTAGTGGGTAAGGCTGATACTTGTGCCTGTTGTTTGTCTCAGCCTTGTAAGCTGTTGTTCTGTCCTGATTGGATTATTACTCGCAGTCGGTTTCACCTTGCGTTGTCTCTTTTAGTTCTTCGGGGTGGTCCCCCTCTCTGTTGGTTCGAGGTGTTATCTGTACCGTCATGGGTTCTGTCAACTGGTTCTCTTTGCATTTTCTGTTTTGTTGTTTCAGTTGTTTCCGTCTGGTTCTGAGGTCTCGAAGAGCCAGGTTTTTAGCAGTTTCCTGCATTTTAGGTGGTCTTTTATGTTTCTTATTTCTTTCAGGAGGTTGTTTCAGGTTGTTGCCGCCAGGTGGGAGAAAGAGGAGGCCTCAAGTTGTTTTCTGGCTTATGGCTTTGGTTACAGGTGGATTTCATTGTTGCTTGATCTAAGGAGTCTCATTGGCTAGTAGATGGTCATTTTCTTTTGTAGGAATTCTGCTCCCTATCCTCTGATTGCCCCGTGAGATATGTACATTGTTTTGAAAGTGATATGTTGTTTCATTTTTAAGCCAATGCAGCATTTCTAGTGCTGGTGTGATCTGGTCTCTTCTAGATAGTTTGAGGAGGAGTCTGACCACTGCGTTTTGGATGCGTTGTAGTTTCTTCAGCAGCTATTCTGGCATTCCGAGGTAGAGGCTGTTGGTGTAGTCGATTCTTGACATGATGAGGGTGACGATTGTCTGTGATTTGTGTGTGACAAGAATGGTAGGAGTTGTTTTGTTGAGTGAAGGAGAAAGAAGCATTTCTTAATTATTGCATTTACTTGTGGTTCTAATTTTAGTGCGTTGTCCACTAGGACTCCCAGGTTTTAATTTTTAGATTCTAAAATTGGATACGCTGCTAATGCGTGGCAAATTGCACATAATTGGTGAGTCTGCATATTATTCGCAATAGCAAGAAAGATTATTATTAGCATCCTTATTCAGTTATCACTTACACATTTTTTTGTTTATCATACCAGCACCTTCAGATTGAAATAAGTCTCTTTTGGGTAAATATATATCTATTTTTTCTCTTCAGATCAATTGATATATGTCAAATTATTCACAATATTTTGGAAGATTGGAAGATGCCTCAGATATCACTCATGGTCGTTTATCTATTGCTTTGGCTAACCGCTTGTTCTTTTCATTTTTCTTTCCCTTTGTTCTTTCTCTCATTGTTTATTATGCGAATTTCCACAATGTCACTACCTGAATTGGTAATATGCAAAAAAATGTAATCAATTGGATTTGAATATCTTTTTATTATTGATTATGTTATTCTTTTTATTAATGACGAAACGTATGGTTTCTTGTCCCATGTCATGCAACCTCTATTATGTGCCCCATGTTAATGTATATTGTATCTACCCATGGACATGTGATAATTTGCATATACTTTTCATTGTAACAGCCTCAGATGAAGAGCTTTGCTCAAAACATGTGTCAGGCTGTTCAAGGCTACTCAGTTTAATCAATTAAAAATCTGTATACCTGTACAAACTTGGGAGTGCTTAATGTGGCACGGCTTAACTATTTTATTTTCCTTCAAATATTGAATGTGGATGCTGGGCTAGGCATTCACAAACCAAATAGTTGTCCGCTGCCGTCCATTAGCCTATCAAACCACGGTGATAGCACTGGTAACCTCTGTGGACTCTCTTGCCCACTACCTCCTAGTTCTGCTATTGGCTAGTGGGAGTCTCAGCTCCTACCTGGCTTTTAGGATAAGAAGAGGACCTGTGCATGCATTCTTGAGAGATCCTGGAGAAACTTGAAGGAGCCAAGTATCCTGTCCAGATGAGAGACCTGTGAAGAAACCAGACACCTGACTGAAGGAGGCCTGGCAACCAACTTCTGCTGCAGCGCTGGTGGAGCCCTGTCCATCTCCTGATCTTTAGTAGCCCTGCGAAGGTGCTACGACCCTTGGAGTGGAAAGACCATCCAATCCCGACATCTGCTCGGTGCCCAGCACGAAAACCGCCTTCGGAAGTGCCCTGGAACCGTCCTGTGCCTGACCAGCTTTGTTTTGGGCTACTGTGCTAACTTTGTCGCCATTCCAAGTTTCCACCTGAACCTTGATACACCCTCAACTCCTACTGCAAGGAGACCCTCTGCAAAATGTTGGCGTCCTAGCACCAAGGAGATCCAAGAGAGACCTGAATGTCCGACCGTGGCTACTGAGTGCTGTTGCATCGCTGTGCCCAGTGTGCAACGTCCAAATCCTGCTTATCTGACACGAGTCCGGTCCTGAGAGGTTTGTTTGTTTTTGCATTCTTTGACCGAGAGTCCTTGCACCAGCAAAAGATCCCAACCAGAGTTATTCTCGAACCTGCAAACCCTGGAAATCGAGGACTGCAGATTTAGGCAGAAAAAACAAAGTAGGAAGACCTTCCAAATCTGGGGAAGATTCGGAGTAAGGGGTGTAAGTTACAGAGCTTTTAACCTACCCCTACACTTCCATTATAAGTCAATGGGTTTATAATAACCCTATTTCTTACACTATTGGCTTTGCCAATACTTGCCTTTGCAAGACTTCTGTCTGTTGGGGATAATTTTGGGCATTCGTCTACCTTGAACCCTAACTCTAAGGACCCCTCACTGGACCCCAGAGACCCTACCTGTATTTTCTCCTGCATCCTAAGTTCTGTGGAACTGTATCCTGAAAAATAGGGCACAAGGCCCCTGGCAATTTAGGGCTGGACAATTTTAGCTAGGGATCATCTCTGTGGACCTTTAGGTGTAAAATACTTACTTATTCATTCCTTTGCAGGAGTATTTGATTTGTATTGTGCATTATTGTGCATTATAACCTGCTGAATGTATATATGTATCTAGTTTGATAGTATTGTGTGAAAAGTCTACCTGCTTGTATTCATGTTCTTATAGTGTGTTTTACCATAATTAAATAACTGTATTTTTATACAACCTGTCTAAGCACAATTTGTGATTCCCATTGTGTGACCTCATTGTACAAGCTCACCCCTCTGAAGAATTTAGCATAGACCGCCTGTCACTGCTACCTAAACTGGTTTGGCTACAGCTTCCCAGAGGCGTCCCTATCACAATATAGGTTGTCCTTTTATACCTTTCTTCACCAGGCCAGAGTATAGAAAATCAGTCCTAACAGTTTGTAACTATTGTGACCTGTTTTCTTCAAGCACTTACTGTAACCATATTCTTAAGTTAAAGCGCCTAGATGCATCTAGGCTTTGTGCGCTATATAAATATCAAATGAATAAAAAATAAATAAACAATGGCCAAAATTGGCTATTTGGGATTGGGAAGCAAAGCTCACCTGATGCTTGGAGTGGAACAGACCCAGGGAGCTTGCTTGCGGAGGGCTAGACCCTTGTTACAACCATTGGCTCCAATGGACCAATGAGGGTCTGGGGGCAGGCCCAGGAGGCCGGACAATCTGGAAAGGGAGAGAGAGTCTGGGAAACAAACGAACGCCGGGTCGCAGGGGTGAAAAAGCAATGGCCAAAATTAGCTTTGTGGGATCGGGAAGCAAAGCTCACCTGATGCCTGGAGTGGTATGGTATGGTAGTGAAAGGGCCTAAACGCATACAACTGCACAGTATGCTATAGAATTCAAGTGCCATTTTTTTAGAAAGCTATTATTCAGAAGACTATTTTGGGGTTCATTATTATGGGCAGACACAAAACCAAACATTCTGGACCCTCCGAAAGAAAGCCGTGAATATGGTTTTCTCTAATATGTCATGCATGGGTGACAGATGAAGCAGTCTGTTTCTTAAATTATACTGAGCTATAAATAGGAATGAGCAAAGCGCATGCATTTCACACTCTGAGGGTTATTTCATAGTCTTCTGGATCATTAAAGTGAAGCGTAAAAGCAAGGCCTATACCCTTCATGCTTCACTTTGACGGCATAGGGAATTTTCAGTGGCATATACATTTCTGTGCCCCCTTCCAGCTCCGCCTTCAACATGCAATATGATTTCTTGCCAACATGAGTTTTCATACTGGCAGAAAACCTTAGTTCCTACTCAATCCCCCAGACGTTTGCATCTGACCAAAGCATGCTGATTGCATAAGAAGCCGTTAACGCTGCCTTCAAAGCTTTAAAGCTTTATTTGCCAGCGACATTCACATTTTTCAAAACGGATTGGAAAAGTAAAGAGTAAAGGTTGTTTTTCACTTCACATTTCCACTCCATTTTGGAAGTACAACATTTGCAGGGAACAGGTTCTTTTGCGCATAATTGCAAATGGACACCGTCCTGATCAATGCAATTAAGGAAGTTTCTAAAAGGACTCCTTTTGCATTTCTGAATTGAGCAGGACAAACATATAGCCTTAAACTACCAAGATAAGCCTTTGAAAAAAAGCTTACACGAAATATAATTAGTAATCGAGGGACACACCCTGCATAAGGTGATAATCGCCATGAATTTGATCAACAATGAGATTTGTACCCATAAACCATCCGATCAATGTTACTTTTGATACTGAGACTTAGTGGAGCGTTCCACAGTCAGGTAATGATGTTAAAAGTAGAACGCTTATGACCATGGTTTTATTTGAAAGCTAGTATTTATTTTTTTAACTAAAAGTGTTACAATAGAGAGACAAATGATTTTTCAATATTCATATAACACCATTACATGCAGGCAATTGCTCTTATGCAATAGAACAGTTAGGAATTCCTTTTGAAATATAAACACGAACTAGGGTCTAGGTCCAAGGAGTAAAGACATTTTTCTTTTAATTTGACTTTTCTGAAGAGAGAGAAGGCTCAGTCAAAGCAAAGCTTGTTCTGAACCTTACCAATTCACCCAATTGGGTTCTGGCCCCAAGTGTATTTAATGGCCACAACTCCAGAATGTTCTTATCCCTCTCCGGGGACTCACCGCTCAAAGGACGTGCTGAAAGTGCAAGCCAATAGACAAACATGATTCCACAGAAGAAAAAAAAAACAGCAAACGTGTCCCAACATTTCTAAACAATTTCATTGTGGGGTGCCACAGTTTGAAGAGATAGAACTCAGAGGGGCTCCAACACTGGCTCGCCTCTCAGAGTCATCAACGAATCAGGTGAGAAGCCCAGTCCTAGTGATAAAGGAATTTTTGCAAGCAAGGCTGGGAATAAGATTGTCCCCACTCCTAATTCATGAGAATGGAGTGATTTTACCTGCTTTTGAGTATAAAATGGTTTTGGTAAAGGACTTCAGAGTTTCCAGGCAGGAGTCTTACTGAATTCTGATATGATATGATAGTTTATTTATATAGCACCTATACACAATGGGCCTCATTACGAGTCTGGAGGTAAGCGTGCCTGAATTTCTGGCAGGTTGCCGCCAGACTCGTATTACCATTCCGCCTCCGTGATTCCCGGAATTACCGGGGCATTACGACCCCGGTGATCCGGGAATTCCAGAGGCGGAATTCGGTAAATCCCCATTCCAATGGGGAAGTGGAAACACTGGCACCATCTCGTGATGGTGCCGGCGTTTCCACGTCCGCCTGCAGGCGAGTGGTGTTAAACCCGCCAGGTCAGACCTGGTGGGCATGACACCTCCGCCTGCAGGACTCGAGATCACCCGGTATGGAAACAACGGTGGCGGCGGGTTTACCGCCACCGTTATTTCCATGCCGGTGACTCGTAATGAGGCCCAATGTGTTTTAAAGCACTTCAAGGCAAGGGAGGGAACAAGGGAAAATACAATGACATTCTTACAGCCCATGAACAGTAACGATGTGAAATGAACTATCGTACTCGGCCTGACGACAGTTCAAATAGTGCAAGAGCTAAGACATAGATAAGGAAGGGAGGGGGAGAGTGGGAAGGAAATGGATCAGACAGGCGACTACCGTACTAGGCCTGACGACATTTCTGGTAGAGCCGGAGAAAACAAAAGGTGAAGGAGAGGGACAAAACAAGTGACTATCGTACTTGGCCTGATGACATTTCAGATAGTGCTGGTGGGGTCGGGGGAGGAAATAAACAAGTTAGGGGGGGGGATGAGACAGACGAGGTTGCTATCATACTAGTCTAGGTCCAGGGACAATTCTGAGTAAGTGCATAGAAGAAAGTAAGGGGAGGAGGGTGGAGATAGGAAAAGGGAGAAAGAGAGAGGAGGAGAGAACAGAGAGTAAGCAGTGAAAAAGAGTGGAGAAGCAAGAGGGGAAAGCAAATACAATTGCAGAATTCAGTAGTAACACATAATGTTGCAAGCCTGGATACAAGATGGGAACAACATGATTCAGGGCCATCATGAGAAAGGGTGACGCACCGTGAATCAATGAAGTCCATAAAAGTCCAATCCAGCATTGGCCACAAGACAGTGGGCCTCATCACGACCCAGGCGGTAAGTTACCGCCTGGGCCGTGACTTTACCACCATGGCGTAAACTACGTTTACGCCATGGTGGTTGGCGGACTTACCGCCCCATTCCGACCTTGGCGGGGCGGTAAGTCCCCAATCCCCATTTACCCTTCCCCATTCCCATTTTTGCCCCATAGGGCATAATGGGAGTGGGGAAGGCGTTAATTACGCCACCGTAAATTACGGTGGCGTAATTAACTCCATGGTCCCTTAGCGCCATGGATTTTAACACCTGCTAAAAGCAGGTGTTAAATCCGCCATGGCGCTAAGGGACCTCGTACTCAGGCGGTAAGGGTCGGCGCTGTTTACGGCGCCGTAAACCCCTTACCGCCTGAGTTGTAATGAGGGCCAGTGTTGGTGAAAATAAAATGTATCAGGACAGACTCCTGCAGAATTAGGGTAGAAGAATCAAGCAAAACAGCCAACACCTGTGTGTGAGAAGGGGGGGCACAAGGGAACATCACAGGGGGACCAGAGGAGTGGGGATGGCCTGTGGGGACAGAGGGAGAAAACACATGTTGGTGCATGCTTACCTGCTGTCTGAGCAGGGGTTCGGGCCCTGGATCCTCCTGGTCCGAACAGGTCCAAACAGAAATTGCCCTTTTTCTTCAACTGCCCTTCCCTTCAGACGCCCGGGTGAGAGAAGCCCTTTATCTAAGAGCTAAGAGCAGGAAGAAAGAGTCAGGGCTAAGAAGGTGGGCGGTGCTTAGGCCAAGTGACCTAGATCCACTTGCACCTGCTCCCCATCTGCAAACCAAAAGAGGCTGGATGGCTCCTTAAGTAGGGAAAATGAGCGGCAACCAGGAAGGCTCCAGGTGGGCAGAGCTTGCTAAGTAGGGAAAAGAGCAGCAACCACGAAGGCGCCAGGTGGGCGGGGTTTAGGCCACGTGACCAAGATCCACTTGCACCTGCTCCCCATCTGCAAAGGAAAAGAGGTTAGAGGGCTCCTTAAGTAGAGAAAAAAAGCAGAAACCAGGAAGGCACCAGGTGGGCGGGGCTTGCTAAGTGGGGAAAAAGAGTGGCAACCTGGAAGGCGGCAGATGGGCAGGGTTTAGGCTAGGTGACCAAGATCCACTTGCACCTGCTCCCCATATGCAAAGGAAAAGAGGCTGGAGGGCTGCTTAAGTAGGGAAAAAGAGCAGCAACCAGGAAGGCACCAGGTGGGCGGGGCTTGCTAAGTGGGGAAAAAGTGCAGCAACCAGGAAGGCACCAGGTAGGTGGGGCTAAGGCCAGGTGACCAAGATCCACTTGCACCTGCTCCCCATCTGCAAAGGAAAAGAGGCTGGAGGGCTCCTTAAATAGGGATAAAGAGCGGCAACCAGGAAGGCACCTGGTGGGCAGGGCTTGCTAAGTGGGGGAAAAGAGCGGCAACCAGGAAGGCGCCAGGTGGGCGGGGTTTAGGCCAGGTGACCAAGATCCACTTGCACCTGCTCCCCATCTGCAAAGGAAAAGGGGCTGAAGGGCTACTTAAGTAGGGAAAAAGAGCAGCAACCAGGAAGGCACCAGGTGGGCGGGGCTTGCTAAGTGGGGAAAAAGAGCAGCAACCAGGAAGGCACCAGGTGGGCGGGGTTTAGGCCAGGTGACCAAGATCCACTTGCACCTGCTCCCCATCTGCAATGGAAAAGAGGCTGAAGGGCTCCTTAAGTAGGGAAAAAGAGCAGCAACCAGGAAGGCACCAGGTGGGTGGGGCTTACTAAGTGGGGGAAAAGAGTGGCAACCTTGAAGGCGCCAGGTGGGCGGGGTTTGCTAAGTGGGGGAAAAGAGCGGCATCCAGGAAGGAACCAGGTGGGCGGGCTTAGGCCAGGTGACCAAGATCCACTTGCACCTGCTCCCCATACTCCCCATTCCTTTGAAATACTTGAAGCCACATCAGCATCAGAAAAAGGATTGAGTGTGGATAGGCCCCAGAAGAAAGGTCCTGATTTGTGTTCTACTACATCTTGATTCCTGGAGCCACCATGTTATTTTTAGTTGTGGCGTTTAGGTGGTGCTAAATAAGCCGATACTTGCATTAGAGTATTTGGTTAGTGGTTTGGTTATTTACCCACCCACTGAATGCCCATGACCATGCTGATACCTATCGCCATTCCCGCCCATTTCCTGTCCCTGCCCACACAAAACACATCCTAATGGCATCTCTTTGAGCTAGATTTACCAAGCCTTACCATCAGTGCCTGCTAATCTTTTTTCAAAGTAGTCTTCTGAGAGTTAATGTGGGCCTCATTATATGTTTGGTGGTATCCCGCCAGTAAACCCGGCGGCATACCACCAAACGGAATTACCGTTACCAGCACTCGGTCTGGCGGAATACTGTCAGATTCTGAGTGTCGGTAAGGGTAGTTATTCCCCATTCCATGATTTCCCATAGGACTCCATGGGGGAGTTGCCGGTATTACCAGCACTGCTAATAACGGGACCAGTAATACTGGAATTTCTGCTGGTGGGGTACCGGAATTACCCCCAGCTTTGAGCTGGAGGTAATTCCCCTCATCCCACCTGCAAATGCGGAATTGTCCGGTGCAGTTACATGCCGGTAAACGGAATTACCAGCACATTAACACCGCATGGGCTACTCCTAATGAGTCCCATGACGTAATTGAAGCTGTAAACCTGCTTCTGGTGTAACAAAAATATCTTGCCATGTAGGCCTTCAGCCATTTATAATATACATGTCCTTCACTGAAATCCTGTTAAAAACAAGCACTGGCAAAGCCAACAGTTTTGACTAAAGTATACACAATTTGGAAGCTGATACCATCAATGGCAGGTTAATACCACTACGGCAGTGCCTGGCAAATGCCTTTCCCATGCCTATACAAAAGCCCAAACTGTTGGTATTGCCAATTCTTGTTTTTCTAATGATGGCTTGTTTCATTTTCTTCTTACAAAATGCTGTGTCTGCAGAAAGACACAAAGTCGCTATGGGCAATGGGGCAGGTTTTTAAAACGGTGGTGGTTCACATGAGAAATGCATGTGTCCATACCAGGAGTGTGTAGGAATAGATTAACATGCTCTGGGTTGGCACCTGAGGACTCCATTTCCATAAAGTCCGGGGAGTTGTTTATCGGAATCTTTTGCAGGATAGGATTTCTTCACCTGAGCTGTTTGCATTGAATGTTAGACTTTCGGTATGATATTATATGGCATTTGTAACATGCCTATACATATGTGTTTCAAGGCGCAACAAGGCAAGGAAGGGGGAACAGAGGGAGGACAGAGACAACAATCTTACTAGGCCAACTGACATTGAGATTGCGTAAGTGCCAGGGGAAGGGGAGCGGGAAGTGCTGTACATGGGATCAAAGCAATAACAAGAAGTGTGGCCAGCAGGTGGCTGGTGCAAGGGTAAGTGAGGACAGCAGGTGTCCAAAAGTGCAGGTACGGGGACTGTAGGGTTTCAGATACAGACCCAAGTGCATGGGTTGCCGGGAGGCAGTGCCGGTGTGCAATTGAACGGGCAGGTACAACTTCCTCGGCTGGCTCACCTTCCGACATCTAGGCAACGAATCTCATCACACTCGGGGGCAAGTGGTGAACTGCTTGGCTCCTGTCACTCCCTCAGCTTGATGGGGCACTGTTTGTAGGAATGGCTATCCTTATTGGGAGAGAAATCCCATTGTCAACGCCATTGTCAGCTTCTTCAGGGGTTTCATATATGGGAACACTGGTGGACACTGTGTAGGCAGAGTATACACATATATGTCACACCGTGGCAGGAAACACTTGAGCAGTTATGGGGAGATGCTGTCCTTATTCCCTGCCGCGGTGTACTGCCTGCCACGCAGGCTTCCCAATGCTCATGCGCGCACTGCCCGGAATCCAATTGGGTGTCGGAGATTTCTGACTCCTTTAACCTTGTCCTCTCCGGGACACTACACTATCAAATATGCTGCTTGTGCTTAGTTTGTGCTTAATTTGTGGGGGTGCTTGCAAGGGCTCAACCCTGGAACTTATTTCTGAGATCATACTCAGACTGATTATGAAGTAATTATAGACATCAACACCAATGAGCAGGTACGAGCTGTAGCCTAACCCCAAATGTGTCGACACTGTGGGCAGCAGCTGTGGGTGGTGGCAGAAATGGTGGGGAACAACCCGCGTGCAGTGTCACAAGCGTGCTAGAAATTTCTTGGGCCCTGGCACTTATTTTCTTACCAATTAAGCAATGCCTATTGCCCTTATTTAATGCTGTAGTGCGATAGGCATCCCTGATGATTCCTTAGTCCAGGGGGTCAGTGAAACTCTGCTCTTAATTAGACTATCATGCTAGTCACACTTCCTACATTATAAACACATTCACAATGTTACTCCTCGCCACCCGCCCTCACCTTTGACACTAGCTATTTCTCTATGCGAGGCCCGTGCCCTTTAACAGAGGGTCATGGTAGATGCCCAGCAGCCCTAATGATTGTATTTTGTTGTCCTATGAATGCCTCTGTGATTACCTCTTATTTCTCTGGATGTGCGAGGGGCGCGCTATAGTCCTCTTTCTTGTCAATCTTTCCGTCTCGGCATTGTGTCTGACGGAAGTGCTGCCTTGTTAGCCAAATGATCGCAGTTTTGGGCTCATCAATGGATGGCTTCCGAGTACCTTGTTCTCTCGCTAGTTAAGGAACATGTTGTGTCACTAATGAGCTCCTTTTCAAATGGCAGCTTCCACCGCGGGCGACTGACACCGCAATTTCAATTGCAATCATTGAAATGGGGAATCCAATCCGAGAGCATCCTACCTGGAGTGCGCGTGTCAATATGGCGCGCCCTGCGGCATAATTACCAAGTTTCACATTGCAGTCCCCCCACAGAGATCATCCCTGCTGCACAACCACCTGTGTGATTAGAAACCATCCATCCACAGGAGCTGTGTCCCACTCACTTGCGAGGGAGGGGTCGAGGTGATGCTTTTGTATTCTGAAGTACAGCTGTGAGCGATCATCGCAGACGCAACACAATTAGAATCATCATGTTATCAAGAAGAAAATATAATTGTATGTTCCCTTGTCATGCACAGAGCGAGATTTTCTGTCTGTATTTCTTCTCTTCTTCTCGTTCTTTATCTCTCTTTACTGGTCAGTTTTACTCTCCGCTTGTCATAAAAAGTAAACACCACCTACAAATTAAGCTTGGCAGACTCTGCATACTAATGGCTCTCTATGGAATCTGCCTGCTCTTAAGCGGGTGCTAAATTGAGTCGGGATTGAGTTGCAAACATAAAGTTAAGCATTAAACTCCACTCCGTGCTGATTCTCTGCAGCGTGTGAATTATAAAATGTGGGTTAGAGTGTAATGGGGGTGTAAAAGCATTACGCCTTGCTTTTATGTCTCCATTTCACACATCACCATTTTTAAAAGGACTCAATCCTTGTACTTTTAGAATTTGCTAATTAGAGGCAGATTTCAGGCCGCAGTAAAACGAATTTGCTTTGGAGACAGAGTAAGAAAGCACAGTGGAGATCTTAACTCCTGTTCATCTCCCTACTCTGCCTTGAAAGCAAATGAAAATGGGATGTACAGATAAATTAAGGTGTAAAAGCATTAGATAATAGTGTTAATATCCCCGCAAAAATATCGCCATACAATACTATCGCCATAAATTTGCGGCGATATTAAGGCATGGAACCTGCGGGGGACACCCCCGCAACTGCTGGATTATTTTAAAAGGAGCAGGGAGCACCCCCGCAACCCCTGTTCCAAAAAAAACTAATATTATCCCCACTAAAAATATCACCTATGGCCGTTCCAGACGACCATGTATACAGCGATATTTTTGATGGGGACAATATTACCTGATAGCGATAATGTACTACATTATTCACACTGTGCTTGGTGCTCATTCCTTTTTTACAAGACTCACCTTGATATTAAAAGGTTTGTAACACTGAACCTTATATACTGATTTGTATATGCAGCCCTACAGATATAAGCTCTACTAGCCACCTGTACTCCCTCAAACCAGGCCAATATTACCAATAACAAAAAATATGGAGTAATAATACTCACAGAAAAAAAAATAGTAAACAACTGGCTCTTGGAAACT
This sequence comes from Ambystoma mexicanum, assembly GCF_040938575.1. Classification (NCBI taxonomy): domain Eukaryota; kingdom Metazoa; phylum Chordata; class Amphibia; order Caudata; family Ambystomatidae; genus Ambystoma; species Ambystoma mexicanum. Next base: position 928,172,698 of record NC_090927.1, on the reverse strand, counting down.
GCCCTCTGATTCCACCGACAAAGCTCCACAGATATCGTCAGATCAGTGGTACTGCTCTACCAGCAGAGTAGTGTCATAAAAAGGAGCTCTACTATTACTGCCTGATCTTAAGAGGGGATTTTAGGAAACAATGCATCTTAAATAGCATGAATTACTAGGGACAAAGACATGGGAAATACAATAAGATATCTGTTATCGAGTTAAAATATGTTTTAGCTTTCCTAAAAAATAACCCAATGGAGAATGGAATCATTTTACTCCCAAATTCAAAAACTAGGGCCTAAAATACTCATTTTTCAAAATCGTTGCTGGGGTCCTAGATGTGAGAATAGAATAGCCACAGCTAGTGGCGTCAGTCCGTGTATAACGAATTGTCGGAAGCTGTCGGAAGCGGCTACAGTTGTGGTGTGTCTACCTGTCACAGAGAGTTACCTGTAGTCAGCTGGAGTCTGCCCTGGAGTTTGCCCTGGAGTTTAGGCTTGACCTAGTACAGTAATTCTGACTTTTTCACCCCCAAATTCTCATCCCTCATTCCTGTCCCCCACTTACAACCCTGATGCGGTCCAGTCCGGCGAGCCACAATTCAAGCCCTCCACAGAAGGAAAGCGGTACCTTGTACTCTTTTAGTAAGCACAGTGACTGCCGGGCACAGTGCCCTTTGAGCCGTGATGGTCAATACAGGTGTATACTGACTATAGTAGCAGTTCTGAACCCATTGCTGCAATTGAAGTGGCCTGCACGCACACAATTCCGTGGGCTTTGGGTGCCTTCGACTAATCTGGAAAAAAGGGAAGCTCGACGGAGCGACAGAGCGTAATTGGGTGACTGGACCACACTTTCCCCAGTTTCAGATGTACCAAGCTGTTGGCAAGGAGGAAGACTTATACTTATACGAAACTAACAATGATGGCCACTCTAAGAAGCATGGGATTTGTACCAATAACTACCAAATTCGTCCCTACCATGGTCACAGGTTTATCCACAGTTGATGGGGACTCCATTACTCTCCACCCAACAAGTTCTCCTTCAATGGCAAGCTCTGATTTTCTAGCAGCCCTGTTATCACCTGCTGTTGGAGTACCTCCAGGGCAGTTGCCAGTGTCTGGTCCGGTGGCGGCTTTGGAGGGAACATCTGCTTTGAGCGTTCCAGGTGCTTTGGCCCATGACACTGGGTCTATGCTCATGGCAGTCATGGGTACCCTTGATTAGGTGCTAACCAGAATCGAAGACAACCCCAAGGACATTGTGTGTGGGGCTTCATCTCAGGGGATGGACCTGGTGTCTGATGCGTCTATACTGGCCCCTGTGGTTTTGCACAAACTGGCAAGTGCGTTAGAGCATCATTGGATTTTAGAATGAATCAGTGGTTTTCTCCTGAGTCTCCCTCTCGTGCTCAGAGCTTAACAGAAATTACACTTTTTCAACTGGACTCAATGGCACTTGGTAGATGTGATGTCTTTTGTTCCCCTATGCCGATGAGATGTATTTGCGGGGGGATGGAGGGGAAGGGGGCCACCCAGGCCCCCTGAAATACTTGGTTGGGCAAGGGCCTTTAGAGGCCAAGATGGCTCAGATCCCCTCGGGGTGTTTACCCTCTCAGGGGTAGAGACCAGCCAGGAACAGATGGGGGGAGACCCCACAGTGTTTGAGGACTTGTCTTTTCCGATCCTGGCCCGGCTTTTAGACTCAATGGGCAGGGAGTATGACTCCCTCAATTTTGAACTAAGGGAGGTTAGACAAACCCTGAAGTAACTCTCGGGGAAAGTCAGCTTCTTGGAGGGTTTCATTATAGCCTCAACTAGGACCAACTGTCAGTCAATGTGTTTTGCCGTGTCCGGGGTGGAACTTCAAGTTAATGTTGAAAGGGTCTACCCATCAAGACAGATTGTTGTAGAGGCTCAAGTGTTGTCTACGAAACACGTCCTTTTGCCTTCAGTGTCTGTGTTGGGTATGGAGGATGAGGATGTACAGGTTATCAGGAGCATTAGCTTTATTGAGCCGTACCCCTCAGGTACTGGTCCTTTACCTATTAAAAATAGCAGAACCCAAAAGAAGTCTAAAAACATTAAGCCTCCACCAAAACAGAAAAATAGGGATTGCAGAAATTCTTAAATAAATTGTTGATGGAGGTGGAAAAGGGCTCGGCCCTTGAAAAGAAGGAGGTAGAACAGAAAAAGGGGCCTTTAAAAAAAAAAAAAGTGCAACTGCATAGGGGGGTTAAGAGTGGTCCTTTGCAAGGTGCAGGGCTGGTGAAGGAGGTTAGTATCCATCAGGGGGGAGGGTTTATTGAGGAAAGCCCATCCTTCAATTTAAGTAACATCTCTTTCCACCCGTGCAATGATGAAACACTAGATCCTGCTGCTGGTATTGGCCCTTATGAGAATTCAGACAGGGAAATACCTCTAGTAGGTAAATGGCAAAACGAAATCGTGTGTCGCCACACGGTAACCCCTAATCCTCTTTATTGCAAACAAAATTCATAGAAAGAGGCTATGACAGAAGACTGATAGCTGATGTGAAAGAAAGAGTCAGCACCATACAAAGAGAAACCTTACTGACACCTAAGCCATCTAAAGATAATGAAACGCTTGTATATGTAACCACACATTCAACACAAAGCAAAAGGATAAAGAGAATAATCCAGAAACACTGGCCCATGTTGCAAATGGATCCTAAATTGCAACAACTCTTTCCACAAACACCTACCTTTGCATACAGAAACCATAAAGCGTTACGAAATAGCCTCATGAAAGCTGAAATAATGACCCCAGGAACAAGAACCCCCGCATTCAAGGAGACGATACCTTGTTTGAATTGCCAGCATTGCAGTAACGTAATAAAGGGCAATAGCATTAGACATCCTCATACAGGAAAACCTATTTCGCTAAAGCATTTCTGTACCTGTGACTCGATGAACGTCATCTATGGGCTGAAATGTCCATGTGGCTTCTTTTATGTGGGCATGACCACTAGGCAAACGAAGAGTCAGAAGTCACCCGTAGCGATGCATTTTGCAGAAGCCAGACATTCTGTGGCACAATTAAAATGCACAATACCTGAGAAAGTGAAATTGAGCCCTAGAGGTGGAGATCTACTGAGGAAACTCCAGCAAAGGGAAATTGTATGAATAGATCTACTTGACTGCCTCAGTCCCAGGGGCATGAACTATGAATTTGATTTGGTGTGCTATGTTTAGACGTTGGTGGACACTGATGACTATACAATTTTATGGGGTTACCCCACTATGACAAGATATATCCAGAGTGTGAATGTTTATTTGGGGCCGGACAAGTTAGTGTCCCAATGACGGCAGTAACATATGTAGGCCCCTTTTTCCTACATTAAGAGTTTGAGCAGACTTCCAACTGCCAGTCCCACTTTGAAGTGTGAATAGTCCTGAGACTGTGAGGACTGATTATAAATGATGATCAGCATGTGGTGACAAACTGATAGGCTCTGTGCATGATGTGAACTATTTTTGATTGATGAACACCCCGATGTTGGGAACACGGGGGCCTCAGCAGACTTGTTCTGCCATCCTCCCCATCTTCCCAAACGGGGGCATTATGAGAAAATCATCCTTAATTATTAGTTGACAGGAAAGCCTGAGCAGACATGATCTGTGCTCCCCCGTGCCAACATATACACAAGGTATAATTTGTTGCCCCTTATTTGGCCACACATTTTTTGGTCCGATATAGGGATAGTCTACACCTGATTTTCATGAGCAAGCCACACTTTGGTTCGATATAGGGATAGCAAACTTCTGATCTTGCGATCCTGTTATTGACCTGATCTACAACTCACCCCTTTCCTCAAGTGGCGGGATAGTGAGTATGGTATCACCTATTGCTGGTTGACATGGGGGCTCGAGCAGATGTGTTCTGCACTTACCCCGTTCCAACATACACATGAGATATTTCTTGTAACTTTCTATCAGGCCACATTTAGGTTTGGCACGTGGATAGCAAAAATATAATCTTTGGGACTTGCCTCCGTCTGTGGATGGACCACGCTATGGACAAGTTGTGTGACGAGCAATCGATGTTGTCTAGGCCCCCCACGCCTATGTATTAGTTGGTCCACCATGACGGCGACTTTCTACGGCATTAATATGGCAATATATTCACTTTCAAATCCTTCAATATATATGTATGGTTGGTGCCTCTCTTTCACTCCTCACCTTTCTGGCTACTATCACGTGTACATTGAAATAAGTGTTCCTGTTCTCTGAGCTCGAACGCATATTTGTGCCAGCAAATGTCCTCGTTCTTATTAATATGAATTAGCAAATTTAATTTTATATATCCGGTCCGCCATTTGTGGTTGACATGCATGGCGACCGGGGCTTGGTCTTTGATGGCATTTTTCCACACCTATAAGAACACTGGTGACACGTTTAATAATAGCTGTGATATGCATGATAACAGCTGTGCAGTCTTACTGCACTCCAGTGTACTCCTACACCCGAGTAAGGTTAAGTCCCAGTGACAAGTCCCACCTGTGGAACATAAAGGTTTGTGAAAGTTAAGTCTACTGGCAAAGTGTTATAAGATGCGTCACGAGAGCTTAAATTACCTTTCTTTACTGGAGAGCGCTGAGTTGAGGCTGCCAGTATGTCGATGAATCACAGCCGAGGAAAGTGCAACGCTAGGAACCGACCCAACCCCCTCCTGACGATAAACGAGAGGATGAGACTGAATCAGCTCCCAACGCCACGAGGGGTCCTTCTCTGTATTAGCGTGACGTTGAGACAGTGTTACCACTGACAGAGAAGGCCAAGCAGAGTCCAGTAAGCAGATCCAAAAGCGAGTCTTCAGAACTCCTCCGGAAGGTAGAGCACAGATACCGGCAGGGCACAGCGCAGGCAGAAGGAGGCAGGAAGAACAGCCCACCCAGGGAAGATAACTCCAAGAAGAGGGAGCAGGGGAAGGAAGACCCAGACAGGCCAGCTAGAACCCCAGTAAATGAATCAGGGGGCAGGCAAGGGGTAGAGGAAGGGCAGTAGGCAGGAAGGACTGGGACTGGGGACCCAAGAAGAATACAGAGAAGCAGGCTAGGCAGGTAAGCACAATCAGGAAGGGAACTGGAGGCAGAGACAAGCAAGGCTCCAGCAGCGTACACACGGAAGAATCACGTTGAGACGCAAGTCTCCGTGTGTACGGAGCCTCTTTAAAGTTCCGGGCCAAGACGAGGCTTGGAACGCAAGCACCCGCTACTGCGCATGCGCGGAACGTCGGATACTGACGATCCGCGCATGCGCAGAACATTCAAGATGGCCGCGCCCATGGAGCCGACCCGGACCGCGGGGCGTCGCGAGGGAAGACGCCAGCGCGGATACAGTCTCCACGAGGGAGACCCTCGTGGCCGAAGAACCGGGACCCCAGAACAGGTAAGTGGCGCGCGCGAGCGTAGCGTGACACCACACCCCCTCCCGGGCAACCCAGGGGCACCAGGCTTCCAGGGATATCGGAGGTAGAAGTCCCGAACCAAGCGTGGGGCATGCACAGAGGAACGAGGTTCCCAAGTGCGGTCACAAGCCGAATAGCCCTTCCAACCGACCAGAAATTGTAGCACCCCGCGCCTGATCCGGGAATCACAAATCTCCTGTACCTCAAACTCAGGAACACCCCTAACCAAGACCGGGGCAGGACGGGAACAGGGACGCCCCAAAACATCAGGAATACAGGGTTTCAGGAGCGAAACGTGAAAGACAGGATGAATCCGCCAAGAAGGCGGCAGGGACAAACGAAAGGCAACAGGAGAAATCCGCCCAATGATGCAAAATGGGCCAAAAAAGCGGGGAGCCAGTTTCACGGGCAGATTGCGAACTGGTAAGTTCTTGGAAGAGAGCCATACCCTATCCCCCACCCGAAGATCGGGCTCAGGCCTCCGCCGTTTATCGGCCTGGTCCTTCATGCGTGCTTGTGCCACCGCCAGGGTACTGGCCGCTAGACGATGCTGGTTGTGGATGAGAGACACCATGGCATCAGCCGACGGAACCGCACTGGGGAGTGTAGGACGAACAGGAAGCAACTTGGGATGCAAACCGACAGAACAAAAAAAAGGGCTGAGTCCTGTAGCAGAATGGACAGCATTGTTGTAAGCCACTTCAGCGGTGTCCAACCAACCCGACCAGTTGTCTTGAGTGGCATTTGCGTAGCATCGTAGGTACTGCTCTAGGGTTTGATTAGTCCGCTCGGTTTGCCCGTTGGTTTGGGGATGATAACCGGAACTCAAAGCTCGCTGGATATTCAAATGACGACACAATTGATCCCAAAAAGAAGAAATATACTGAGAGCCACGATCCGACAATATCTTCTCAGGAAGGCCGTGAAGACGGTATATTTCATGGAGGAAACGTTGCGCCATCTGAGAGGCAGAGGGTAGTTTAGGAAAGGGAACGAAATGAGCCAACTTGGAGAAACAGTCTACCACCACCATGATGCACGTATGCCCACCCGAGAGTGGTAGTTCGACTATAAAGTCCGTGGCAATAGTATGCCATGGGTAAGGCGGTGCAGGTGTGGGTTGTAGAAGACCAAGAGGTTTCTTGCGAGGTATCTTGGTTTGAGCGCATACCGGACAGGAATCCACGTATTGTTTGACCAGCTTGGCCCATCCGGGCCACCAAAATTGCCGTGCAACCAGTTCTTGAGTGGTTTTGACCCCACGATGACCGCAAACAACGGAGTCGTGATTATTTTGTAGGACAATCCTCTGGAGGTCCCACGTGGGAACATACAGGCGATCCTTAAAGAACAAACAACCGTTACGTTCACTGACATCAGCAAGTTGCAATATCTTAGACCTGGAGGGATCCGTCTGGGTGGCATCTTGTAGTTGATGGAGCCAAGGCGTCAGCATCGACAAAAAGTGCTTCGAGGCAATCAAGGGTTCTGGGCTCTTGGCGCTTTCGATGTCTTTCTCCACAGAACGAGACAGGGCGTCAGCCTTTATATTCTGTGAACAGGGTATGTATGTCACCACAAAATCAAACTGAGAGAAGAAAAAGGCCCAACGAGCATGCCGGGAGGTTCTGCATTGCAGGGAACGTAGAAATTGAAGATTACGGTGATCTGTGCGCACTTCCACTGAATATCTACCTCCCAGCAAGTGATGGCGCCATTCCTCGAAGGCTGCTTTTATTGCTAGAAGTTCCTTCTCGATGACAGCGTAGTTTCTTTCGCTGGGTGTTAGCTTCCGTGAGAAATATGCCACAGGATGTTCCATCTCTGTGTCCGAATCATGCTGTAATAGGACCGCACCAATTGCAAAGTCTGAAGCATCGGTTTCCACTACAAACGGTCTCTCATCATCTGGATGTTTTAGAATTGGAGCCGTAGTAAAGGATTTCTTCAAATCTCGAAAAGCCGCTTCAGCTAGAGAATCCCAGAAAAAGGGAACCTTATTGCTAGTCAGGCGAGTTAGCACGGTGGTAAGATGAGAGAAATTAGAAATGAAGCGTCGGTAGAAGTTTGCGAAGCCTAGGAATCGTTGTAGCGATTTTATGTCATGGGGCTGTTTCCATTCCTGTATGGCCCGTAACTTCGTGGGGTCCATCCGTACTCCAGTGCTGTTGATAACATAGCCAAGAAACTCTAAGCTTTCCTGATGAAACTGACATTTTTCAACCTTGGCGTACAGATGGTTGGCGGCTAGTCTTCGTAGCACTTCCTGAACGTGCGTGACATGATCCATGCGGGTAGAGGAAAAAACCAATATATCGTCCAAGTATACCCACACTGAAACTCCAACAAGATCCGAAAAGACAACATCCATGAATCGCTGGAAGACGGCCGGAGCGTTGCAAAGTCCAAAGGGCATTACCCTATACTCATAGTGTCCAAAGGGAGTCTTGAAGGCCGTCTTCCACTCATCACCCTCCTTTATTCTCACCAAGTGGTAGGCCCCTCTTAAATCCAACTTGGTGAAAATCCGGGCAGATCTTAGAGACTCAATGATGTTCCTGATGAGAGGTAGGGGGTACCTGTCCTTGCAGGTGATCTCGTTCAATTGCCGGTAATCGATACAAGGGCGCAAAGTGCCCTCCTTCTTCTTGACAAAGAACAGTGGAAAACCCGCAGGGGATTTAGACGGTGTAATGTAGCCCTTACTGAGACACTCCTGGATGTATTCATGTAGAACCTTCTTTTCAGTTTGCGTTAAGGAGTAGACTTTGCCATGGGGAATAACTGCATCAGGTAGAATGTCAATGGAGCAGTCAAACTGCCTGTGAGGTGGTAGCGGTATGCTCTCTGGTTCTGAAAACACTTTAAGGAATTCAACATATTCCTGCGGTACAGACTGAGTGACACATAGACAATCAAAGGTAGTCGTAAGAGCTGGAGACCCCAAGGCTGTTGGAAAGGATTCTAGAAGACGACAATCCCGAGGACAACGGGAAGTGGAAAAGACTAGGGTTCTGGAAGTCCAATTGACTTGAGGGTCGTGATAGAGTAGCCAAGGTAGACCGAGTACCACCGGAAAAGAAGGAGACTTGATGACATCAAATGAGATCCGTTCTAGATGCCCTTCCACTGATAGCCATAGAGGATCGGAATGTTGACACACCGGACCAGAGGACAAGGGAGTACCATCAATCACCTCTACCACCGCAGGTTGTTCCTTGCGGTGCAACTGGATCCCGTTGGATGCTGCAAACAAGACATCGATGTAATTACCCGATGCACCACAATCCAAAAGAGCCCGAGTCTTCAAGCATTTTCCTTGCCAGGCGATGCCTACTTCTAAGACCAATAACGGCACTGACTGCATAGGAGGAAGGTCTGATCCAAAAGAACGGCCCGCCGCTGCCTTCTCACCATACAGCGGGCCTGTCAGTTTTCCTGCTTCTTCAAAGGACGCAGTGGACAGATGCTTAAGAAATGGCCGGAACCCCCACAGTATAAACACAGGTTTTGCCGGCGCCTTCTCTTCCTTTCCGCTTCAGACAATGGTCCACGAACGGCTCCCAGTTGCATAGGTTCGGGTCCTGTGTCGGTGGTGGAGGTCGATCCTGAAGGGTGTACCGAGGGCCCCGGGTGGTATCGGTCCGTTCGGCGACGTTCACTACGTCTTTCGGCCAACCTGTGATCAATGCGGAGGACCTGTTCCAACAATGCGGGTAATGTTTCTGGCTCAGGTATATGTAGCAGTTCGTCCTTGTACTCATCTCGTAGTCCACGGCGGAATAACGTTTTCTGAGTGACTTCAGGCCATTGAGAGTCAGCTGCTAACTGTCGGAACCGACTAATGTAGTGTATTATGTCTCCAGATCCTTGTTTAATGTCCATTAGCTGATTCTGGGCCATGGCTGCCAAATTAGGCGGTTTGAAAACATCCAAGAAGGCCTTCTCGAAGGCAGCGAAATCCCCTAACAAGGGACTGTTGGAGGAAACCAGAGGAGCGGCCCAGGCAAGAGCATTGCCAGTCAGATTTCCAAGGATGTAACCAATCTTTGCCTTGTCTTGGCTGAAATGACTTGACCGGAACTGAAAATGGATCCTACAATGGGTACAAAACTCCGCTACTTGACGTGGATCACCATCGAACTTCATGGGGGTTGTATAGGCCATGGAATTCCCGGGTTGGGGAGGTACATGCACACCCCGCTCCATCGCCTGACGGAGGGTGTCGTTCTCCTGTCGAAGGGCAGTCATCTCAAGACGCATGGCTCGCATCTCATCACGTACTTCTCGCAGATCATCCATGTCGAGACTGGTGGATAGGCGTCTCAATCTGTTATAAGATGCGTCACGAGAGCTTAAATTACCTTTCTTTACTGGAGAGCGCTGAGTTGAGGCTGCCAGTATGTCGATGAATCACAGCCGAGGAAAGTGCAACGCTAGGAACCGACCCAACCCCCTCCTGACGATAAACGAGAGGATGAGACTGAATCAGCTCCCAACGCCACGAGGGGTCCTTCTCTGTATTAGCGTGACGTTGAGACAGTGTTACCACTGACAGAGAAGGCCAAGCAGAGTCCAGTAAGCAGATCCAAAAGCGAGTCTTCAGAACTCCTCCGGAAGGTAGAGCACAGATACCGGCAGGGCACAGCGCAGGCAGAAGGAGGCAGGAAGAACAGCCCACCCAGGGAAGATAACTCCAAGAAGAGGGAGCAGGGGAAGGAAGACCCAGACAGGCCAGCTAGAACCCCAGTAAATGAATCAGGGGGCAGGCAAGGGGTAGAGGAAGGGCAGTAGGCAGGAAGGACTGGGACTGGGGACCCAAGAAGAATACAGAGAAGCAGGCTAGGCAGGTAAGCACAATCAGGAAGGGAACTGGAGGCAGAGACAAGCAAGGCTCCAGCAGCGTACACACGGAAGAATCACGTTGAGACGCAAGTCTCCGTGTGTACGGAGCCTCTTTAAAGTTCCGGGCCAAGACGAGGCTTGGAACGCAAGCACCCGCTACTGCGCATGCGCGGAACGTCGGATACTGACGATCCGCGCATGCGCAGAACATTCAAGATGGCCGCGCCCATGGAGCCGACCCGGACCGCGGGGCGTCGCGAGGGAAGACGCCAGCGCGGATACAGTCTCCACGAGGGAGACCCTCGTGGCCGAAGAACCGGGACCCCAGAACAGGTAAGTGGCGCGCGCGAGCGTAGCGTGACACAAAGATACTGGTTGATCTGAATACTGTTATCACAGCAATCCCTTCTTACATTTACCTTTAGGAAGTCACAGTCTGAACACGTTGACCAGTTGGAACCATTAGCAACTTTAGTCCTGATGATAGACTTATAATTACTCCGAAACGCTTTGGCAAAACAAAGAACGATTGGTGCTTTTTGGTACAATTTACATTCGAACCAAGGGTTCTCTCACATGACTAAATGTGGATGTTTTGAACATTAGTCATGAGAATTACTGCAGATATGCATGAAATATATTTTTATTGACATAATTATTGTGATTTTGTCGTCAATGTTGAGACAGACGCCAAGTGAAGGCGGCCCTATTTATAAAAAGATGTTTCTTTGGTTTTGAAATATGTTGCAATGTGCGAATTGCATAACAGTTGTTAAAAGAAAGATGTTTTGATCATTTGAATTGAATATTTAGTTTCTCTGAAATGGACTTTCTCGTGCCTAGTTAAGTCAAATATACAGATTCAGTACCTAATTGTTTTATATATATATTTGAACACCCGACTCTACCCTCCTTCTGAGGTTATTGCATTTTTTCTCTTAAGGTTAACATACTATTATTTATATTCTTGACCTTACATTTATTACAATTGGAACTTAGGTTCCTTAGGAGTGCATATGGGGCTATCATATGGCAACACACGATTTTGTTTTGCAGTTTACGTATTAGTCCCGATTGGCCCCGTGACATTTGCCCCTCTGCACCTGAAATTTCTTATGAATAACACCTTTTGAAAAATTGTATATAGGCACCCTAACTGACCGACTATTCTAATCTGAATTGCTAGTGCCTCTCTATCCCTCCTGGTTAATCCATCTATTAGGGTCAGATGCTGGGACATTTTGCGTTATGAGGGAGACAATTCTGAGACCACTGAATGGCAGTAAACCTATACCGCTTGATGGGCCGCACAGTATAAAAGAGGTTCCACAACCACGGCTGAAGGAGCAGAAACTCTATTTAATATTTTCTAGAGCAAAGGTCGTTAAAGATCTAGAGACCTCAGTTGTGGAATCTGTGGGACAATCAGACAAAATAGGCTGACTTTCTAGTACCATGGAAGAGAATAGATCGGGCTTTCCCAAAATTAAGAAACTTCTTGAGGGAAAGGCACCTTTGGTGCATTTTGTAGACAGGGAAACGAGAATGAATAGAGAGGCCAGGGCAAAAGTTGTGCCAAGAGTAAAGAATAAAGTAGTTAATGATGTGATTTTTCTATATCTGAGCCGGCTGTTTGAAAGGGTTACCAGACATTTGGTCGAAAAAAATTGATGGACCAGACAAATGGTCGAACCAATTTGGTCGAAAACCAATTGGTCGAATTATTTTTTTTTTTTTATTTTCACCCCTTTTTTTTCTTTTAGAGGGTCCCCCCCCCCCCCCAAACCCTTTTTTTTTCTAAAAACCCCTTTTTTTAAAAAACGAAAACCCGAAAAATAAATATATAATTAAAAAAAAAAATTCGACCATTTGGTTTTCGACCAAATTGCGTCGACCAAATGTCATTCGACCAGTTTTCAGTCGACCAAATGTCTGGGCACCGTTTGAAAGCTCCAACAGAATGCCTTTAAATAGACATTACATTCTTTCATTATTTTTTTTAATTCCCAGCCTTCGGTTGGTAACATCAGAAGACATCAAAATTGTGGAATTTATCCTTGATGACTGCCTTGAAATTCTCAAAGTACACTTGGGGTCACACATGATCAAGAATGCAATTCTAGCTGAAAATGAAGGCTTCCTTTCCCTGTGCTTTGAGGTGGCAGATATGGGGATCTCGGTTATCTCAAGACTGTGTTTTTTTTAAAGATAATTTTGGGCAGCAGGATTTGGAGGATCAAAATGGTGTGTGAATGGAGCGTTATGTGCCCCAGCGGCAATCTGGATTGAGACCTCAAAGTTATGTTCCTTATGAGTGGTCTTCTATGGCTGTCTCCGCTTCTGATTGGGTAAGTGGAGATGAATGAGAAGGTTGAAATTCAGAAATTGTAATTGTTCCTGGAATTCAAGAGGCTTTGAAACCAAGATCTGTTTGGCTCATATGACATTATTTGTCTTCAGGAAACTCTCCTGTCGGAAATCCTCCTTATAGATGGTTTCAATGTTGTCTTTACTGAAGCGCACTGCGGTCTAAAAGGCCGTCCATATAGAGGTCTCCTAAGAGCTATTAGGCATTATCAATTTTATCAAGGCTTCACAGCGTGTAAAGTAGAAACTGACTGATCGGATATGCTTGCAATCCTTCTAGCATGGTCATCTCAAAGCTTGGTTGTGACTAGGAAGTGCTTATTAGTTAATGTATATCTCCACCCTGAGATATCACAGATGGTGGAAGCATTATCTGCACTTTCATTCTTACTCTTAGGGGAAATGCCAGAGGAGGGAGGCGTCAGTTATTGTTCTGGGAGATTTTAACGCTGAATGCTTGGACGATGTCTGGTACCAGGCCCCATATAGGACCAGGATATCAAGGCTGGCCCATGAAAGAGGTTTAATGGTTCACCAGGAGCTTGAGGCCTGGGATCTGTCACTACTTAATGGCAATTTCTTTGGTGATGTGCCGCCCTGTTTCACATGGTATAATGGTCCTTGGAATTGAACCCTGGACTAATTATTCATTTCTGCTGACCTGTTTCAGGGGGTGGGAATTTGGAAATAATTGAAACAGACCTTAGCGATCATTGTATCGTGCGATGCGAGCTGTCAATATTATGGCGGGTTCATGCAAAAGCCATATTAATGAACGATGAGATCAACCCTAAAAACTACGCTGTGAAGTGGTCCCAGAAATTGGCTTTGCCTTTTGATGCTCAGATTACTGGTCTATTTACATCAAATGTAAAGGATGTGGGTTCACTAAGAGGCTTTTCCCCTTGCATTCGTTCAACCCATGGTGATTTATTGCCTGGCAAACAACTGGAAAAAAGCTAATAAATGATGGGCCATAACCATGCTTTTGATGTTGAGATTTGAGTGCATAAAATTAAGATGCGCTGAGAAATTAAAGCTATTCAAAGGGTGAAGCCCCAGGGAGAAACTATCGAAGTTCAAAGGGGGAAAAATACCTTTAAAAATTGGCTGAAAAGCCATAAATTTGTTATGGCAATAAATGATGCAGAAAGAATGCTTGGAAGTATCTTGGGTAAAAATACCAGCAGATTTTGGCAGTTGATTAAACCCAGAGGGATTGACCAATTTCTGCAGATTCATGCAATATCAGAAGAGGCGTGGGTGAAGTATTTTAGGGATGTCTATGTTAAGGAGGGCTTGGTTAACGGTGTCAATTTCTCTTGCCCTAGCTGGGTAGGGGCTCTCTCTTGGGACCTGGTTGACATTGTGCTTCTTATTAAGGGTAGCAGAAAATCAAATGCCCGGACCCTGATGGTTTGACTAATTTAACCTTTAAAACAAATGCTTTGCTGTGGTCCCAAGTAATATCCTGTTTGTTTGGGAACATTCCATTAAAAAGGAAGCTTCTGGCATCCTGGGGCACAGCATTGATAGTCCTGATTTTAAAGGGGGGGGATAGATTGTCTCCCCTACAATATAGGCCAATTTCGTTGTTAGATGCCTCAAATAAGATCTTTGCCAAGGTACTCCTGAAAGAGCGTCGAAAAAGAACAGAAGGGGCATATTGCTTCGATCCTTGCCTGGCAGGCTTTAAGAAGGGAGTGACAATAGCAAAACGAAAGAGTTGATGGCTGGAAGGTTTAGAATAAATCTTGACCTCTGGCATTGCTCTGGGCAACCCTCCAGACCATCGTTCTTCGCCTGCCAAGCCATTACAAAAGGGGAAAAACCATATGCAAATCAGGCTTGGTCCCACCCCCAAAGGGGTAGTCCAGCCCGAACTGCTAGGTCACATCCCTTTTGCACGAGACCACAAGCATCCCCAGACATGTTTCAGCCTTGTTGGGCATCATCAGTGAGGAGTAGCTTGGGTCTCTAGCCATCACCTCGTTGTTTTTTTAAGAAGGGAGTGCAGAAAGTTCTAAACAGCTTTGTTTTGCCGCTGTTGTCGGTGCAGGCGAAAGATCAAGGAAGGTCGATTTATCTGACCTTCCTTGATGTAAGCAAAGCTTTCGACCATGTAAACAGGACAGTTCTTTGGAAAAGTTTAAAAGACAATGGATGCCCCCTCCCCCTAATTAGTATATTGCAAGCCCTGCATTCAGGAACGAGAATACAAATCTGATTGGATTCATATGGCTCTTCCACGAAATGGATAGATACTAATCAAGGCTTTCATCAGGGCTGCATTCTCGCTCCATTCTTATTTTATTTGTATATGAAAGACATGGCTTCTTGTTGGGAGTCCGCTAGAATGAACCCCGGTAATTGGGGGAGGTAAAACAGCAACACCCGAATTACACGTATGACCTGCGATACGACTCCTATATTACTACAAAGGGCATTACAATGTGTCAATGAATTCATAGGTAATTTCGTCCTCTCTACAAACAGCATCACATCAAACATTTTGGTGCTAAATATTGAAAGGTTCCAATGGTGAAAATTTGAATGGTCTTTGAAGGGTCAAGCTCTAGAGGTTGTTAAACAGTTTAAGTACTTTGGTTCACTTTTCCATGATGGAAGGGGAAGGAGAGGGCCAGTAGGAAATCTAAAGACCAAATTCCTAAGAGCAACAAGTCAAATGATACAATTCAACTGTAAATTTGGCAGATTTTCAGCTATGTCGATGATGAAGCGCTTTAGACAAAAAATATTGCCAAAGTTGACATCTCTGGCTCAGACTGTTGAAGTAAGTGTCTGGTGGGCTAAGCTGGAGGATACTTTGTGGAGAAAAGTTTTGTGCCTCCCTAATTGGTCCCATTGGTAGGGATCTTGCATGAGCTGGGTGAACTCCCAATCCAGACTCTTGTAAACTGGGGGAAATTACAAATTTCAGCTAACATAATCCCCCCCCTCGAGTCTCCTTCTTTGTGTTTCTTAACGCAGTGTGGGAAAATGGGACCTATAGCTTTCTTGTGAACTGGGTGCAATGGTGCTCTCAGCTACGTTTGAAAATAGACTCCTCATCAGCGGAACTGTCCTCAAATCCAAACAAAGTGAAGCAAAACTGTATAGATATACATGGATTCATTTGAGGGCTGATCTGCTTAAATATCATTGTTTTAATGACCTCTTTGTGTGATCCATAAAAATGTTTAATGTCCTTGCACCATATCTGAAGAAACATCCCTCAAGAGACTTTCGACTTAAAATCTTGAAGTGAAGCATGGAGGTGATGGGAATTAGGAGGGGAATGAGATTATGTCGGTGTTGTGCTCAGGAGGACGAGGCCCTAACAGATCTTTGTATAACCTGCTCTGCTCTATGCTCTTTATGGAGGGAAAAACATATTCTTGTGTTAATTCCTTGGATGAGGATTTATAGATCAGGATTTTAAATACCAACAAAATGTCTTTGTTACTTAGGCTTTTGGAATTTTTGGATAGGGTTTTAGACTTAATATGTGGTTTTTATGAATGATTAATTGGGATTGTTTTTAATTTGGAGATTGATGAGTTTATGTACTAAACGCACAATAAATAAATAAATAAAAATAAAAAATAGAATAACTACAGCATCACTTACTCCGTTGGGGTCCAAAGGACTGTCTGGAGTCATTTGCCAGTGCAGATTGTTAGGCATGATTTAGGATAGGGATAGCTATGCACATGCTCATTTCCCAATGACCAGATATTCCTATGAGAATTATATACATAGTACAAATAGAACTCAGATCAAGATGCATTTGTCTTTTTAGAGGTCAATGAAATGGTGGATTTTTGCATAGATGGTTGCATTACTGGCAGTGCTTTAAATGCGGCAATCCTAATGAGCCCTCAGTTTTGCCATTATTGAGACCCAGGAATTCTGCAAGTTAAAGGTGATCATCGGTACCCATGTATTTGGTGAGGAGAAACAAAACATTTCCCTAAAGTTTGCCGTGGTAAAGGACTAAGACTCATGCAGCTTTTTCTGTGAAAAACTGTGCCCACTCCCTTCTTCTCTCTCTCCTACCCGAAAAGATCTATCATGTCTCCTCTATCCTACAGAACAAAAGGAGAATTGAGCATGCAGGCCTGGCAATTACTTTTTTAAAATAACATTTACTTGTTATCAACAGTGCCGTTTCGAATGTGTGAATACTTTGACATTTGGAACTATGATCTGGCAGTTCAAATTTAAAGCCCACATACACCTCTAGAAACCTAACACATATGTGCCTTCTTTCAAGATAGTTAAAGTGAGTCACAAAATAAAACTCCCTTTTTGAAGCCTGGTTTACATCCAATATGTGTGGTAGCTTGACACTCAAACAAGTACGTTGTTGCTTTTATCTGAATATATCTCAACATCATGCAAAAAAACTACTTTAAGCAGGTGATAATATCACACAATGGGCCTCATTACACGGTAGGCGGTAGGGGTTTACCGGTACCGGTAAGGGCACCGGTACCGGTAAACCCCTACCGCCTTACTAAGAGTTCCCTTTGCGGGACCCGACTTTAACGGCTGGTTTTACCAGCCGTTAAAGTAGGGTGCCGCAAAGGGACCTTGGAGCTAATTACGGTACCGCAATTTGCGGTACCATAATTAGCACCTTCCCCATTCCCATTATGACCTATGGGGGCAAAAATGGGAATGGGGAAGAGCCTTGGTGAATGGGGAATTACCGCCCCCGCTCACCTCGGAGTAGGGCGGTAATTCCGCCATCCACCAAGGCGGACACGGTAAAATACCGGCGGTTACCGCCTACCGTGTAATGAGGCCCAATGTATTTTATTATGTGTCTTTAAGTGCTGAAAGTAAAGTGGTGATAAACAGAGGAAATTACTTTGCATTCAAAGGTGAAAACCAGCAATTACGGGGTGGCTGGGTTGTGCGGGCAGTGGGCAGCCAGGGGAGAAGGAGCAGGCGGATGCCTGTTGTAATCGGATCCCCAGTAGGGGGCCAGTGGGGATGGTTTCACAGGCTCAGGCACAGCAGGGGGTGCAGCAGTGCCAATCCTGGGGGCCTTAAATAGAGCCCTGTGGGGACAAGGTGAGTATAGGTCGTCCTGCCGGATTGTTGCTGCCACATCTGCACCACCGCCTGGAGTCCTCAAGCCACCTCAGAGTTCTTTTCCCATCCCACCCACCCTGTTTTTGGGGAGGAGGGAGAAGTGAGGCCAGGTGGGGGAGGACCATGGGGACACTGAGATCCCTTTGTGGACATCTCCAGAGCCGGAATGGGGCACAGTGACTGGAGGCTCACAGCGGGGGAAGTGGGCGGTGGGACCAGGGGGTAGCTGTTCCCGGTAGGAAAGGGGGGCTGTATCTCAGTAAAACCTCCCTTTAAGGGAACGTTGGGGAGGGGACAGGGCCTCACCACCATGCATCACCCCAGTGGGGCAGAGAGCCATTGTTCGCCTGGACTCCTTGCCAGCAGAAAATGTTGTGAATTATGTTGGAATTGTTGATATTGTATATATATATATATATATATATATATATATATATATATATATATATATATATATATGAAATGTCACAATTTGATGATTTGCCATGAGATTAAAACATGTGGCCGATTTGGCATCCAAAGAAGATATGTGTCACGTGTGTTCACTCTTTGCCTAGGCATGCCCTCTTGGTCAGCCCACTTGGCCTAGTAGTGCTCCATTCAGGATTTGAAGAAAAAAAAATATTGTGCTCTTTTGGTTCAATATGCTCCTATAAGGATTTATACATTGTCAGGTGGCTTTACTATGTAATTTGTCTGCTTTGCAAGTAAACTCTACAAGTTTGCAGTTCTTCTTGAAAAGCAAGACCTAAATATTTACATAAATTCAACTTTAAAGGTATGTGATCTCGTGCCTAAATTGCACTGTGTGTACAAATCCCAGTTTCTCTGCTCGACCAAAGGAATTCTCCTGGTAAAATTAATAAATCTCACATTTCCTTATCTTAATAAATTGCAAATCCAGATATGGTTCAGTTTACACCTAAAAACAAAAACAAAATGTCGGTGGCCGTGGCTTGGAGCCATGGCGGCTGGTGCAGCTTCGTAAGAGCTCCCGGCTTGTGCCACGCGAACGACAAGAATGCACCAGTGAAACTGCTCATTAAACCCCATAAACAGAACGATCTGACAAACGTGCGGTGAGGCAAGCACTGACAAATTCCTGACTCCCACCGGTGCCTAGATTGGGAGATTCTCCCTGTGCGAGGTACGGACAGCATGCAGGCTGAGTGAGGAGGCAAAATGGCAGATGCTCTCCTGAGCCACAGACACCCTAGGCTCTAAAAGGGCTCTCGGACCATGATCTCCCACAAGGCAAGATCCAGTGGGGGCTGCTGCTCCCATGACAGGGCATGACTCACGGCTGGGGCAATCCTAAAGAGCGGAAACAGGTCCAATTAACAAGCCGCAGCAAGACTCCTCCTTTGACAGCCCAGAGAATCTTAAGCAGCCCGCCTCGGCGAAGGGCCCTGCAGGGAGACGCACATAGCTGGCAGTGCTATGCAACAGAACAGGGGAGCTTCAAAGAGGCTAAGTTGCTCTTGTGGACCCGACAAAAGGGGAAGCTGAAAATGTAGAGGGAATACACACAGACGCTGATGGCAGCAGACTGACTACCCTCAGCCCACACCGTACCCGGCGCAGGGTACCAACACAAAGCAGTGGACCAGCAACAGAGGCGCAGTCGTGAGGAGCCAGCCACCCGGCTGCAGGAACCAGCAGTCAGAAACCAGCAGCTACTGCAGACTTCCCCACATCCCACACCACTGATGGGAATAAAAGTGCAAACCCGGAGGTACATCAAAGGAAACGCAGGTGGAATCCCGTCTAAGTGAACCGCTGGCCTTTGCCCTGGGGCAGCAACTTCGCCCTCCCGCCTGAAACCCACGGCATCCCACGTCCCTCCGTTCAGGCGGGGGACATTGGGAACCAACAATCCGAGGAAAACGACCCAAAGGTAGGGCGACACATGCAGAGCAGCACAGTGACCCCCCCTGTGTAACTCAGCTAACCCCTCCCCCCTCAAGTGGGGGGGTGGCATCACAACGCCGGGGCCACACACTCTGGGGAGTCTGCAGGCCTACACAGAGTAGCGGTGGAGCCATCATTGGGACGCCACCCGGAATAGAGTAACGCAGTGCCCATGCAGCCTGTTTTCCCCCCTGAGCTAGAGCAGCTTCTAAGGCCTCTTGGCCGCACACAGGATTGCAGGGAGGGTTGAGCTGGGTCCCGGCACTCCCCGCTTGAGGTGTGGTGCCCATGGCATAAGCCAGCAACCGGCAACCTAACCAGGAAGAAACACTGCAACACCCCCTCTTGGGGAACGCAGTCCTGCGGTCCTGCTTTAAAACCGTTCTGGGGCCTGCCAGAGGTGCATGATATACCTCTTCTGGTTTAAGGATTAGCAGAGCATGTGGATGTCTAAATGAAATGAACTGTTCCACCTGACCTTTCAAATAAGGCAGCTGCAGTGTCCTCTTTGCAGCCCCAAGACCCGGCAATCTAAGTGCCTGGCTCAGAAGTCATGGCCGAAATTGGACACACTTGGGCCCTCAAAAAGATATTTTGAAATGGGCAGGATTCTATTTATCAATGGAGTTGAGTGATTAGGAAGCGGATATGTGTGGCAAATAGAACCTTTGTTTCCAGCTCACATACACAGCACCCAAATGAGGCCCATCACAAAAAGCACCAAGACTGGGGACGCAAGAGCTTCTAGCACTGGTCAGACCTACTGCAGTGCCCCTGCTAGGGTGCTAAGAACATCAGGAATCCTGCGCAGACCTGCTAAAAATCTAAGAAGGATCATGAAACAAACTGTTCTAGCAAGGGCGCCCACAGTGCAGCCACCACGCCAGCCCAGTAAGAGACAGGTGTGCTAGGAAACACTCCCGATCACGCTCGATGCATCATAGTACAGTAGGGGGCACAAGAAGGGGAGCTCTTGCCCCGCTAAGTGCACAATGGCTAAGAAAAACAAATCGGCTAAGCAAATAGACTTTTCCACTCTGCTAACAACCCCATGCATCAGAAAAAGCAAAGAGGGGGGAGCGAAACGAACCCATGGCCCCAGGGGCAAACCCAGAGGTGGCACCCGGCCTCTCTACACAAGCGGTCACAAAACAAACCTTCAAGAGCTACTGGCAGCCATCACCAAGGAGTACCAGAAGGGCACCGAAGAGGTGATGAGCAAAATTATAACCCTAGACAAGTGAGTAGGCGAAGTGGAAAATAGAATATCGGAAATTGAACCCACACTCTATGAACACAATTTTGAAATGGGGTAGGGTTTAGACAGGATCGCAGCACAGGAAGCCAGATGCGAGGCCCTAGAACTCAAACAAGAATATGCCAAAAACCGCTCCTGCTGCAACAACATCCGCTTACAAGGGGTCCCAACATCAGTCACTGATGCAGAGCTGGAGACTTATTCCGCTTTATCCTGACCTTGCCGGACGAAGCTCCCCTTGAACTGGATAGGGTGCACAGAACTAGGACCAGACAGAGCTCATCCACCCCCCATCCCAATGTATTAGCAAAGGTACACTTCTACAAAGTCAAGGAGGAGATAATGAGGGAAGCCAGAGGCTCAGCGCGCATACACTTCAGGGACGCCTCCATCTCCTTATACCAGGATCTGACAGCAACCACACTCATGACAAGAAAAGCCCTGAAATCCATCACGCAGTGGCTGCGAGAGAAAAAAGTCCAATACCGCTGTGGGATTCCCACTGCCCTGAGCTTCACCTGGGAAGGCAAACCCTGGTTCATCCACACCCCAAAGGAAGCAGAGAGGTTTTTTAACTCAGAGGCAGACGAAGACAACCCAAAGAAAGATCCACCCTCCCTCAAAGGCACATCAAGAGACCTCATGAAATCCTGGACTCGAGTGGAGAGACGACACAGGATCAAGGGCCCCCCTCCTAAAAGTACGAGGAACAACAAAGATTGAGAGCAAAGGGCCACTGGACCCCACACTATCATAGACACAAGTCCTGGCGACCCAGGGCAGCAACTGATCTGTAATTGACCTATCGCCGTCAGCTACAAACCCAACGAAATTGGGCCAAGTGGAACCCCTGGACCTCCCTAAGCAACACCTCAGTAATACGCCCGCAGAACAAACTCAGAAAACAATAAGGACTGAGCTGCTCAAAAGACAGATTACAGACCCAATCACTTTCCAGACGCAAACATTCAAAGTTTCACCTACGAGCCACAGGAGGCGCAGTTGCCTCCAGAAGAGTCGGTTGCCATGGCCTAGCCGGTTACCCCGTTGGTCGAGGGCTGGTCCTGACAACCTGCATGTTCTTGTTATTTTTTGTTTTTGGGGAAAGGGAACAGGGGAGGCAGGCAGGGGGTGAGGGATATCATAGGAGAAATCAGAAAGACTACCAGCAAAACCCTCTCACTGGGTGAGTCTCGAAATCCGCAGTTAGAGCGATCCGAATACAGAAGCTAAATCCTCCACGGACCCCAATGGGGACAAGTAAGCAGAATCAGAAGGAGCCTTCTAGATGACAGACTCTAACAAAGAACTCACCCTGATAACATGGAATGTACAGAACTGAACTCTCCAGGAAAATGAAAGTCGGTTGAGCGTAGGCTAACCCAACTCTCAGCGGACATAGTATGCTTGCAAGAAACTCATCTCCTAGAGGCGGACGAAAAGCAAATCAACTTTAAGCGATTCCCCAGACGGTTCTTCGCCACAGCAGGCCAAAAAGGGGGAGTGGCCCTATTAACCCCTTAAGTGCCAAGGACGAGTATGCTTGTTCTTTTTTGCATAGACTTGCATAATAACCTGGCAGTTTTAGCCGCGAGGTTGCCTTCACACAAATTACGATTAAGAGAGACCCGGGGGGGGGACATACCTCCTACGTAAGGTACAACTGATCACCGAAGCAGTGGTGTACTGTCCGAACGATGCCCAGGACTGCTTCCTTCACAACATCATCCCAACTATAACTACATTCACAGAAGGGCACCTGCTAATTTGGGCCCACTTCAACTTAACTCCTGACCCATTTAATGACAAGACATTACCGCCCACCAGGGAAGACTTTGCCCGAGCAATAGGAATGGTGGAGTTCCTAAGGGAAACAGAAACCATCGACATTTGGAGGCTAGCCAACAAGGGGACCCGAGACTGCACGTTCTTTTTGCATGTACACAAAGGCTTCTCCAGAATAGATCTACTGTTAACATCCAGCATTCTCTTGCCATGTATCGAAGATATACAAATAGGTCACAGAATAATATCGGATCACGCCCCAGTGATTGCCCGCTTGAGAGTGCAGGGCCTACCTGACCCCCCACAAATGTCCTGGAAATTTCAAGACCATATGCTAACAGACATAGCAATCAACAGCAAATTAGCGGAATCCCTCACAAATTACTTGAAAGAAAACAGAGCCAAAGACACTTCTGAGGCAATCGTCTGGGATGCAATGAAGGCAGTAGTTAAAGGGGTATCAATCAACTGCACAGTGGCGTATAGAAGAAGAAACCAACTGCAGTAATCTAAGCTAGAGGAGAAGGTAGCAGAACTAGAGGAAAGCTTCAAAAGCCGCCAAACAGCAAAAACAGGTAAAGAGCTTAGAAAGGCAAAAGCAGCTCTGGAAATACACCTGACAGATTGGTCAGCCAGAGCCCTAGTATATACTACTTAAATAGCAATAAGGCATACCACCTGTTGGTGCACAAAATTAAAAAATTACAAACATTAAATAATATCCACAGTCTACAGGACTCGAGCAGGAAGCTTTGCTACATTGAGAGGGGAAAAATGGAGATTATGACAAAGTACCACAGGGAAATTATGTACGGCACTCTAACAGACAAGGCAGCCCAGATCCGATACCTGCTCTCCACCCAAAAGAGAAGTCCCTATTCCCAGATCGAACCCCTGGAGGTCCCAATAACTACAGAGCAGGTAACGGACACAATCCGCACCCCAAAGAATTCAGCCCCTGGCCCCGACAGGTTCACAACCCCATTTTACAAAAGATTTGCTCACATCTTAGCCCCACACCTAGCATCCCTGATTTTTTTTTAAAGCATTTTATTGGGATTTTTAAACAGTTTTACAGAATCGTTTGTAATATAATAATACTTGACTGAGTTGCAGTATTCAGTTGATTAACGGTATATAAACATTAAACAACAATAAACAATAACTGTCCTTAGGCTACTTTATGTTGATGTCGGTTTCTTATTCATCTCTGGCCACTTTTCTTTAAGGTGGTGTTGTGTTGCAGGGTTTGGGAGTGCCAGTTCGGGAGGTGGCTCCTAGGATGTTTAACTCTGTTCGTGGCGTGTTTGTGATTTGTCTTGCTGGTGGATTCATGGGGGTTTGTGATCTGCTGAGAAGTTCATGTCTCTTATTAGGGCTTTGCATGATTCGAGAGTGTCGTTCGTGTCGCATTCCGCTCTGGTGATTCCTGCGTTCCAGGCGCTGGTTTCTGCCTCTGTCCATCTCTCCATCTCTTTGATCCAGGCTTCGTATCTCGGCCCTTTGGGTGATTTCCATGCCATCCCTATCGCTCTCTTCGCAAGGATCCACGCCACGTCCATTAGCTTTATGATGTGTTTGTATTTGCTTGGTCTGGGGAATGTTCCTAGGAGGCATTCATTCGGGGTCCATCCGAATCTGCTAATGCCGGCCTCTGCGCATGTCCGCTCAACTTTGGCCCACAAGCTCTGCACCCTGTGACAGGTCCAGTACATACGGATCATATCTGCGCCTTCATTGCTGCACCAGGGGCAGTGTGAACGGGCTTGTTTGTTGAAGCTAGCTGCCCTGTGTGGGGTTATGTAGGTCCTTTAGAGGACGTTCATCTGTATGAGCCTGAATCTGGCATTCCTTGACACTTCTTTCAGGTATATTAGCGCTCTCTCCCATTCATTTTCGGTCATGGTGGTGCCCAGATCCTTCTCCCATCTTTCTTTCAGTGACGTGCTGCAGGGGTTGGGTCTGTCCGCTATCTGATTGTGTATTCTGAATATGGGTTTCCAGCTGTCGTTTAGGTCATGCAGTACTTGCAGTAGGGGGTTCGGTGGTGGTTCCTGAGGCCATGTGTTCCATTTCTTTTTTGCAATGTGTTTGACTTTCTGGTACCACAGGAACTTGCTTTTTGCCAGCCCTTGCTGTGTGTGGAGGGATTCAAAGTCTCTAAAGATTCCATCATCGAACATGTCCCCCCAGGTGTACAGTCCCACCTTCTCCCAGTGTCTCATTGCCTGTAGGTCATTGAGGTTTGTGCATAAATCTACCATTATGGGCGTTTCTGAAGAGTATGGGTGTTGTAATTTAAGCAACGAGCTGGTCTTGTTCCACACTTGTTTGCCGAGTCTCACTATCATGGGGGTGTTTAGTGGGTCTATCAAAGGGCTCCACAATGCTTCCTTGGGAAACGCTGGGGTTATTTGGTGTTGCAGAAGTGATGTTTCGGCTGATGGGTCGTCTGACATCCACTTCGTGACATGGCTGAGCTGGGCCACCAGGTAATATTTTTGGAGATCTGGTAGTTATGCGTCAACATCAGTATGTGTAGGGGTAATTTATGTCGGGTCGTGCCCCACAGGAATTCTTTCGGCAGAGCTTCCAGTTTTTTGAAGAAGGGTGGTTTGATGCAGTAGCATACGTTTATGAAATAGTATGAGAATCTTGGGAGTATCATTATCTTCGTGATAGAGGCTCTGCCTATCATGGATAGCGGTAATTTGGACCAGAATATTTTATGGAGTGGCGTAGCTTTTTCATCACTGCTTCTGTATTGCAGTCGTGCATAAGCTCTGGTGTGTGTTTAATGTTGACCCCCAAATATGGGAACATTTCTGGCTGCCACTTGACTCCCACCTCGGGCAGGTCTGCTTCGTCCACTCCTCTGAGCCCTGCTAGCGGGAATGCGCAGGATTTCTGTTTGCTAAATTCGATCCCTGAGTATTGTGCGAAGTTGTCCAGTATGTTGAGTGCTGTCGGTGCATTTAAGCGGGGGTCTCTCAGGTATAGTAGCACGTCGTCAGCGTATAGTGAGATTATGTTGTCGTCCGCACCCACCTTTATCCCTGCATCGAAAAGCTGCTTCCTGAAGAATATGGCTATTGGCTCCAGCCCAAGGATGTACAGCATTGGCGATAGCGGACATCCCTGTCTGGTAACCCCGGTATCTCCCAGGCCTTCGATAGCACCCTTCCAGTCTTCACTCTAGCTGTAGCAGTGTTGTACAGTACTTTGACCCATCTCACAAATCTTTTGCCGAACCCGAATCCCCTCAGGGTCTCAATTAGCCATTCCCAAAATATGGAGTCGAACGCCTTGATGGCGTCTAGGGATAGCACTGCCATGTCTTCGTTGCTTCCCAGTGTCTGTGACATGACGTGTTGGAGTCTCTGCAGGTTGGCTGTGGTATTTCTGCCTGGCACAAACCCATTTTGGTCCTGATGGACTAGGGATCCCACTACCCTGCCCATTCTCTTGGCTAGTATGGTGGTTAAGATTTTGCTGTCATCATTTAACATTGCCAGGGGGCGG
Source organism: Ambystoma mexicanum (assembly GCF_040938575.1). NCBI lineage: Eukaryota > Metazoa > Chordata > Amphibia > Caudata > Ambystomatidae > Ambystoma > Ambystoma mexicanum. The sequence goes on along the minus strand of NC_090927.1, from coordinate 928,146,496 downwards.
TATGAATCACAGTCGCTTGCAGGTTTGTTTGGTTTGAGCATTGGGATGATAAGCGTTTCTCTCATACTCCCAGGTAATGTTCCTGTTTCGTATGCTTCCTGAAATACTTCATGTAGTATTGGGGTTAAGGTAGGCTCATAGGCTTTGTAGAATTCTGGCGGGAGGCCGTCGCTCCCTGGGGTTTTGCATGTGGCAAGAGATCTGATTGCTTCAGTTATGTCTTCTGTTGTGATCTTTTCTTCTAGCGTTTCTCTTTGCTCTGTGGTTAATGTGGGGAGCTCTATCTCTTCCAAGGTGTTCATAATGTCTTCTCTTGGTACCTTTGCGTTATGGGAGTATAGCTCGGAGAAGAATTCTGTGAAGGCTTCATTGATCTCTGATTGTGCCCTGTGTATTACTCTGAGATGAGGCCCACCTAGCCCACCTAGAAACGGCTGAAACACCTGGTGTAGACGCACTACTCCCCCCAAAACTACAGCACATTAATGCTGTTTACGCAAGAAAAATAATTTTGTGTACCTACCATTGTTCTATGTGTTTTCCACAAATGTTGACTTGAATATGTACACTGCAATATGTGAATTTCTTGGCAAATGCTAATAGGAGTCGGGTTTGTTACACACACACAATTTGGAGATTGTCCCAAAAAATGTTTTTTTGGCACTGTGTGTTGTAAATATATTTTTTTGTCTGATTGTTCTGTTTTAGCAAACCATTTTGATGTCTTAATTTCTCTAAATGTTGGATTTATGTCTTTTTGCACACAACATTAATATAAAAAAATGAGATTTATCTCTACAACATACTATTGAAGAGTGATTCCTTCCTTAGCAATGCAGAGTTTGGTAATACATGTGGAGGTGTTGTTCTGAGCCTAGCATCCTTGGACCTATTCATTTGTATCTTTTGTTTTCCTGTGTATTACTCTGTCTTTGTCTCTAATCTCTGTCGGTAGATGTTTCGAGTGCTCTCTTTTGCACAGCCATGCCAGCAGTCTAACTGGTTTATCGGCTTCCTTGTGCGCTCTGGCGGTGCGTGTTGTGTAGTCAAACTTGGCCAGTCTTTCCCAGGCCGTACAGCAGTTGTTCCTGATCTCTTTAAGTTTTTCTTCATTCCCATTGGTGCTCCTGAGATTGTCTTCTAGCAGCTTTATCTCGCTTTCCATGCCTTCTAGCTCATTTTTTTTTAGCTGTTTCCGGACGCCTCCGGCCTGCTATGATTTCTCCCTGTGTTACCACTTTCAGGGCTTCCCATAGTGTGCTCCACCTGTCCACTGTGCCTTTGTTTAAGCGTATATATTCTTTGAGTTTTTCACCCAGGTTTTTGTTAAACGCTTGATCAGTAAGTGCTTCAGTGGACATTCTCCACATCGGGATCGGAGGCCGGGGGCCCCTAATCTTCCATTGCATGTGTAAAGGGGAGTGATCTGAGATCGATCTGCCCAGGTATTCGGAGGATTCTGCATGTATTAGTTGTTCTCTATCGAAGAATAGGTAATCTATTCTGGTATGTAGGCCCTGGGGAGCTGAGTAGTAGGAGTAGCATCTTTCGGAGGGGTGTAGTTCTCTCCATACATCTGCTAGGTCCAGGTGTTCTATTGTGGTAGCGGGCGCCTGGGTGGTCGTTTTGTTTGGTTGTAGTGGCGGTATGGGCCTGTCGATGGTTCCGTCCTTAACACAATTGAAGTCCCCCCCATATGAAGGTTCCGTCTCTGTGGTGGGTCATTCTGGCGCATAGTTGTTTAAGGTGCATGGGTATGCCGTGGTGGGGGAAGTAGGAGTTCACTATGCATATTTTTACGTGTTCTATTAAGCCCCACATGATCAAGTATCTGCCTCTTTGTCGCCTTCCATTCCTGTTAGTTGGAATGGTGTTTTTGGATTCACCCACGTGTACACTCCTCGTGCGTATTTAGAGTAGTGCACACCTCCGCCTTGGCCTCCCCAGTATTCTGTTAGCTTTGCCGTTCTTTCCGCCGTTAGGTGGGTATCCTGGAGTAGTGCAATCGAGATCTTCTTCCTTCGTATGAAGGACTGGATTCTGTTCCTCCTCAGGTATGTACCCATTCCTCTCACGTTCCACATCATCACCCTAAGTTGTGTTGCATCGTTATTTTGAGGGGGTTCTCGTGACCCGGCCCAGCCAGGGTGTCGGGCTAACTGTCCTCTCTGTTTCCCAGTTTTCCTTTCTATTCCACCTTCTTCGTTGGGCCCGTGTCTGACATTGTTCTTTTTGCACGCCTGTCTGCTGTGTGCTCAGCTGAGGAGGCCGGGCGAGTTGCATAACTATTACGCTGTCTTTCTTTGGATGTTCGGTGCCTTTTTCATTTTTATGTTTTCGTTTGGGTCCGCGGTTGAGGGTTGGTGTGCGGATGTAGTTCCTCATCTTTTCATTGCTTCAGCTCCAGGCTCCCTGGGGGTGTGTCTCTCCTCCTTCTGCAAGATTATTGTGCTCCATCCACATGGTGGCAGCGGCTGGGGTTTCCAGGAATATTGTGCGGCCCTTGTGCAGCCCTTGTAAATCACATTCAGCCTAGACGGGTATAGACGGGTATAGTAGCATTTATTTTAAATTTAGTTGCCTGAGCCTGGCTTTGATTGGGACAAATTAGTTCCTCACCCTTTGTACTGAGGGCGTGTAGTCGGGGTAGATGGCGATCTTGGAGTTGTTCCGTTCTATCACCCCCCCCCTTCCCTGGAGTGTTGTAATATGGGTTCTCTGTCCTGAAAGTTGAGGATTTTTGCAATTATTGGGTGGGGGTGGGAGCCTGGCGATGGTTTCTTTTGGAGAGATCTATGTGCCCTTTTCACAGCGAAGCCCTGTGTTAGGTTGGCTGCTCCTATCTCCTGTTATATTAGGGTTTCAATGTAGGATGTCGGGTTCATTCCCTCCATACCTTCAGGTACTCCAAGTATTCGTATGTTACTGTGCCTTGAGCACCCTTCAGCCTCTTCAGATCTGGCTTCTAGCGTGATCACCTTTTTTTCCAGTTCAGCCATTTGGGCCTTGAGGTCTGCAGTATCCCCAGCTGTTTCTTTTAGGGCCGATTCAGCTGTGGTAACTCTCTCGGCGAGGTTTCTGGCGTCCTGATGCATAAGTTGACTTTACTTCTTGTATTTTCAGATCTATAAATGTCTTTAGTGCAGCTATGGCCTCTAGTACTTGTTTGTCCTTTCTGTCCCCCTCATTTTGCTGTTGGTTTTCAGTGTCAGGGGTTGGGGTGTGCGTTATGGCTTGCGGCCTAGTTGTGATATAGGTGTCCATTGTGGAGGAGGACATAATAGTATTGCACTCTGCTTTGGGTGGGTTGAGGGGGGTGTCTTGGGTCCTGTCGTGCTTTTTGGTTCCAATGGGATCTGTAGCTCGCAATTTGTGCCTTTAAATTGCTTATGCTTGCTACATATGCAAGGTGGATCTTTGGTTCCCCTCTTGTTTGTGCAGTGTGGAGATTGTCATTAGTGCCCTTGGCTTGGGGGGGTTCTTTGAGAGTGGGCGTAATGGGTTGTGGGGCCTGCAAAGTTGGGGAGCCTGGTTCAGGCCGTCCGGGGCTGTACTGCATCCTTTTAAGGCAGAGTAACTGGTGGTGGTAGCTGCGCTTCAGTTCTATATGCGGCGCTCCTCAGGGGTGTGGGAGCGTGTGGGGATGGTCACTCTGTGTGCTTCGATGCACAGTCCGGGGGAGGAGCCGCTGGGTGCCGGCTCAAGTTCCCTACATTTTTCGTTGGCCACCGTTGGTGTTGGTGGCACCACAGCTCTCTTGTTGCCCCCCTGCCTCCCCGGCTCACCTTATTGCTTCTGGGCTGCTGTGGGGGCCACGCTCCTCACTCCGGGTCTTCCAACACTTTGGCAGAGTCCTGGGGAGAGAAAAAAAGGGGGGGCCGGGAGTCCGCCCTACGGTGCGTTCCCTCTACACACGCCGGCACAAAGCTCCGACGGTTGGATTTTCATTTCCACGCCAGTCCTGTTTGCCGATTCTATTATATTTAGGGTGCGCCTAGTGGTATCTTCTGTGTTTTCTGTGCAAACAAATAAATAAAAAATAAATTAAGACAGAGACATGAAAAGACAAACAAAGAAAGTGTGAGGCACAGTCTGAAAGGTACACCTCCTTCAGCGTGTGTGGTAGTGCAGCCTGAGTGCAGGCTATTTCTTCAGGAGCGGTGGGAGATGATAACATTAGCAACCACAACAACGTAAGTACAGCATTTCCAAAATAAAAGGATTGTCTAATCAAGGCTCTATAAAATATAGGCCCTCATTATAAGTTTGCCGGTCCAGAAGTAAGGTGCCGGTAACAACGTTACTGGAACCTTTTCCAGACCGGCAAACTACAAGTGTGCTGGTAAGGGCAGTGAACTAGTGGCAGGCCTTACTTGCTGGTAGTTCAAGCCCCTAGCAGCAGATTTTTCACTGATGCACCGGCCCCGTACTAACGGTGCCGGTGCTTCAGTGAAGCCATTCCCATGGAGTACTATCGGACTCCACGGGAATGGGAACTTACCATTCTTGCGCCACCCGTAATATTCCGGTATTACTGGGATATCAGGCAGCAAAAATGGTAAGCTGATGTTGCCGGTAGGCCACTGGTCGCACCGGCGGCCTACCAGCAACTACATAATGAGGGCCATAGAGTTTTAATTAAACAATCAAAATGAAATCAACTATCTACAAAACACCAGAAAAACCCACCATTGCAAAAGACAACACATAGAAGGCAGACCTTGGGGAAATGGCACTCTGGTTAGATGAGTGTTGTTATTCAGGCAATCAATTGGCATGAATATCAATGTTCAAGGTTATGTTTTGGAAGACAATAGGTAGAGGAGGGGGGCTTAAAAGTCACTATGGTCCCTGAAGCAGAACAAGGGGACAGGATCTTTTCACATTACCTTTGTTCTTGCCATTGGGGGAAAGACAGCATTGAGACAACATTAAGAATAGTATCCTAAAATGTTGGATCAACAGTATTGGGTCAGGCTTCTTGGTGCTTTAGCTGCAGTAGAGCTGATGTTGAGAAGTTTTGAGTTGATGCAATCCCACTAGCGGTCTGCGTCGATTTGGTTTGATGGTGTAGGCTCCCAAAAGGGTTGAGGTGGCATTCAAGATAGTGAGACAATTCATTTCAATGGTTCAGGCAACGGTCGAGTTGGCAGCAAGACGATGGCTTCTCCTGATCAAGTCAGGCAATTTGCGTTGGTGAATTTAATGGCTTCCAGCACATTGAGTCAGAAGTCGAATCATTTGCTGTCACAAAGGTTGAATCTGCAATCAGGTTGCTCAAGATGGGCTGAGGTATTGGGTCAAGCCAGCATATGGATGGCTTGAAATGCAGCAATCAGTTTGAGGTTTGTGCAGAATTCCAGAAGCACCAGCACAGTGAGTTCTACAGTGGCTCAAAAACATGGAGCATGGTCGATAGGGCTCAGCGATTTCTCGAGGTATGGAAACAGGTTTCCAAGGTGCTTCTGGACATCTAGGTTTTTGGGAATCCCAATCAAGAGGCTCCACAACAAGGTAAATCCTTTTGTTCTGCACTTCCACTCCAGGGATCTTGGTTGGCACCTCCAGTGAACAACGTCCTGGCTCGAGTGGAGCTAGAATTGATGTCTTGGTTCTGCAGCAGTCACACTGTACCTTGGGCATGGTTAGGACACAGAGCTCTCCTCGGCCTGGGATACTTTCTGTCTTCACCTCCATGGAAGAGGAGTTTAAAGTATCCAGTGCCTCCCAAGCTAGTACTTCCCAAAGAGGTCCAATGAATCCTTCTCATCCTTGTAAGAGTTCAAAGATCGATTAAGGTATGAGAAGGTGCCCCTCTACTTATAGATTCAACATTCACAGGGGATTGGTCCAAAGCATGCCTGCTGTAAGTAATCCAATCCAGTTTGTTGTAACAAGTGCCCTTTGCCTTATGACATCACACCTGAGTACCTTGACTTCAGGAAATGGAGGGGACTGAAAAGGGAAGAGAGCCCTGACAGAAGCCCAGATGGTGGGACCCTTGTAAATCTGCACCCTTCCCATGCTTGCTGACTTCAAAGGGACTCCGGGGTCAGTACCTTTGTTGAAGAGTCTTATTGGCTTTGTTATGTCAGTACTGTCTTTGAAGCAGCATGTCCCAGGAGACCCCGGGGAGGAGTTCCTATGCCTTGAGGGAAGGTGTAGCCCTTCCTGCATGGGGATAAAAAAGCAGCATACTGGCCATTGTTCCACATAATAGGTGTGACCCCAATATACATCACTCTTAACATCGTTGGGGCCTGCTCACAGAGGTGACACCAGTGTCATATCAAATGTCTGTGGCTGTATAATTGTACACTCTTAGCAGTCACCATGCTAGAACTATTTTATCTAATGAACACCAAAATAAGTTGGGCTAATCACTCACTAGATGGCATTCCAATACAGAAAGAGAGTTGGACAGAGACCTGAACTATGCAAAGAGAGAGGGATACAGAGAGTGAGGTTAATAGAAATGGGTTGAAATCGCAAGCAGAGCTCCCTGTAGGGAGCATTGCTGGACCTTGCTGGGACTCAGCACTGGGCCACTAAAAGCCTAGTTTGGTCAGTTTTCTGCTAACACGAAGCAGGTGAGTGGGCCAGCTTGAAGACCCTCCTGGGCCTTTTCTGGTGAGCCTATTCATTTTTATTTGAGCCCCCGTGACCTTTATGGTGCCCCCTACCCTCCTGACCCCTCTCCGCATCTACTTCCCAGTTCCCTCTCAACCCGTAGCCTGCCCACCCCCCCGTTTGGTGCCTCCACCCAACATTGCTGTCCCTACAGACCACTGCAACAGCCTGCTCGCTTCTTTCTGCTAACACAAAGCAGGTGAGTGGGCCAGCTTGAAGACCCTCCTGGGCCTTTTTTGGTGAGCCTATAGAGTTTGATTTGAGCCCCTGTGCCCTGTTTGGTGCCCTCTTCCTTCCCGATCCCTCTCCGGATCTACTTCCCCATTCCCTCTCAACCCACCTCCCAGACTACTGACCCCCCAATTGGTGCATCCACCCAACATTGCTGTGCCTACAGACCGCCGCAACACCCTGCTTGCTTCTTTCTGAAAACACAAAGCAGGTGAGTGGGCCAGCTTGAAGACCCTCCTGGGCCTTTTTTGGTGAGCCTATTGATTTTCATTTGAGCCCCCGTGCTCTGTTTAGTGCCCTCTTCCCTCTCGACCCCTCTCTGCATCTACACCCTGATTGGTGTATTTGATGGTCATAACTGACCTTCCCAGGGCAGCCCTTATGCCCAGCAGCCCCAGCGGCTAAGGCCCCCAAGGCAGAGGGTGGCTCCTATAGAGGCGGCTCCACTTCTTGTCTGCAGGTGTCAGCAGGGGAAGCCAGTGGCCAGCCGTTAACCAGCAGTTACTACTAAGGTAGGTGTGCCTGGGTGGGGAGTAGAGGAATCACTCTTCACTCTACTCCGAAACCCGGCCACTCTACCTACCCTCTGAACCTGTCAGCAACACAACATTGAAGTAATGTTGGTACTCCCTTGATTCACATCTAGAGGGTGCCCACTGAGATAATACTGTGATTCTTTTATCTGTGCCGCTCACTTAGAATTGCTCTTCTTAGCTTGACTCACATCTAGAAAGTGCCCACTGAGGTATTACTGTAATTTATTGACCTGTGCTGCACACTTAGAAATTGTTTTGATACATTGACACACATCTAGAAAGCGCCCACTAAGTTATTACTGTGATTTACTTGCCCACCGCTCACTTAGAATGGCTCTTCTTAGCTTGACCTACATCTAGAAAGTGCCCACCGAGATAATACTGTGTTTTACTTGCCTGTGCCTCTCCCTTAGAATTTTCTTGTTACATTGACTCACATCTCGAGGGTGCACACTGAGGTATTACTGTGATTTACTTGCATGCGCCGCACACTTAGAATTGCTCTTCTTAGCTTGACTCACATCTAGAAAGTACCCACTGAGATAATACTGTGATTTATTTGCCTGTGCCGCACACTTAGAAACTACTCTTGCTATACAGCCCCTCTTTGGCCTTCTCACACTGTCCTGGTGATCAGAACCTAAACACAGGTTCTACATCTAAGGCCACTGCATCTACTGTTACAAGTACATCAATCTCTAGGTGCTGCCCCTAACCTCTCCCTCGGATGGAGATCCCAGCTCAACAAAGACCTCCTCTCCAACCCGTCCTGATCCCTGGCCTCCCTGCACCATACCCCTCCATAACTCACCCCTCGCGGCATGTAACCCGCACTCTAGCATCCAACTTCATGGCCCCTGCCTCTATCCCACATCTAGTCACAAACCACAACCCCCCGTACAACATTACAACCAGACGCCGGTCGCCCCCACTCTCCTACCACCATCCCATGTCCAACTCTTAGATCAGAGGAACAATCTGGCGCACCAAACACCTGCTTCCTCAAATGCTCACCCCCCCACTCCTCATCCCTCCCAAACACATCAACATCCACCTTTTCTCTGGCATCTATTGAAAACAACCTCATACCCCCTGCCCATACACCACACCCATTATTGAATTCACAAGCCAGGGGAGCACTCTGGCGCTCCAAACAGCGCAAACCCACCTACACTACCACACCACCCTTGTGCCCACTGTGAAACTTCCCACCCTCTCAACCTTCCTCCCATGATGCCCTCTCCCTTCCACTTAGCCCTCTGGGGATCTCCCCACCCTCTCAAACTACCTCGCATGCCTCCCACTCCCTCCCACTTAACCCCTACTCGACTCCCGCCAACAGTCCCCCACTTCATATCCCTCCCCTTCTCTTCCCCCTACCCCACCACAACCGGTCTCAACCACCCTGAACGATCCTACCACTCCCACCCCCCATCGGGCACCCAAGTCCCCCGAGATCCCCCTGTGATGAGCATCACGAACACCACCTCCCCTTACAAAGTCACATGCATCCTTTTTAATGCCCGCTCTGTAGCAAAAAATAGACACAGCATCTTTGACATCCTATCCTCTGACATTCCCGACCTTATTTGTATCACTGAAACCTGGTTCTCCGATGACTTTGCCCCAGTAGCGCACAAAGCCTTCCCCCCGGCTACTCGCTTATAACTCACAATGAACCCTCTAGAGGTGGAGGAGTGACAATCCTCTTCAAACTCCATTTTTCCAGCTCACTCATAGAATCCCAGACATCCAATGCCTCCTGCGAATCCCTTCTGGTAAAACTCTCACTGCCATCGACCTTCACCCACAGCTTCCTACTCATCTACGGACCCTCTAGATACAACAGACATTTCACCAACAATCTCTGTGACTTCATAGCGACCATTATGGTAAATGACCCTTCTCTTACAGTCCTGGGAGATTTCAATATCTGGTTTGATATACCCAACAGCCCATTGACTCATCCGCTGGTTGACAGTCTTGATGCGCTCAACCTCTCCCATCATACCACCGGCCAAACCCACTCAGGTGGGCACACCCGTGACACAATTGTCAGCTCCCATGACTTTATGTATGTATCCAATCCCAAACTGCTCATTTGGTTCGACCACTTTGTCATCTCTTTCTCTATTCACACACCTGCCCCTCCTCCTTCATCTCCCTCAGCCCCCACCCCTGATCTCAAATGCTGGAACAAAGTCAATGTACTCCACGACCTGGCCGAAGTCCTACTTCTCCATCCCCCTGCTACGCTGCCCAGTGATAGACCCTTAACCATTCCTTCGACTCCTGGCTTAATGAATCACTAATTCCTCTCACGCACTTGCACCCCACACCTTCACACAAAGGACCGTCCCCCAAATGGTTCACGCCCCACTTGAGGAATGTCAAAAAACAAAAAAACCTCTTGAATGCAAATGGCGAGCATCTAAAACCGATCTCAGCAGATCCATTTTTGTGCTGCACTACCATGATTACAAATCCGAAATCCGAAAGGTCAAAAAAACCTATATACAATAAACAAATTCTCAACTGTGGCAACCGCAGAAAAGAACTCCACATGATCATATCGGAATTCGTGAAACCTATGTGCACCTCTGCCCAATCCACCCCCGCACAATCCCGCTGTGACTCCCTCACCCTACATTTCTTCAACACCGCACTTGACAGGATGGCAACCCTTAACACCGAACTGTCCCTGCTCTCCCCCTTCCCTTCACAGACCCCTCCTGATCCCACTGCCCCAACACCCACCTTACATATTTTTGACTCCTTCAAGCCCATCTCCAGAGCTGAGTTCCTTGACCTACTATGAGCCAGCAAACCCTCTGGGTCGCCCCTCGACCCCTGCCCTGCCTCTGTCCTAAAAGAAATATTCTCCTCTACCTGCGCAGGAGAACATGCGATAGTCATACTAAATGACTCCCTCACCTCTGGCATCTTCCCGGAAGCCTTCAAAATGGCGCATGTTAAGTCACTTCTAAAAAAGGCAACCCTTGACCCACTTGACCCCAAAAATTGCAGGTCGATCTCCAACACCAGATTTCTCATACAACTCATTGACTGGACTTCATACTCCCATCTCAGCTCATTCGTAGAATCCAACAATCTCCTCGACCCCGCACAATCAGGCTTCACACCGCGACATGGAAAAGAAACCACTCTGATCTCGATCTGGGATTATCTCAAGGTCACTGCAGACTCTGAGGGCTGCGCAGCACTGATTCTCCTCGATCTCTCTGCAGCCTTTGACACGGTTAACCATTCAATCCTCCTTGAACGCCTCCACTCCCTAGGAATCTGTGGCACTGCTCTCAAATGGATTGCCTCCTTCCTCTGCAATAGGAATCAAATAGCTTTCCTCTCCCCTTTTGTGTCTACTGCTCGCACAGTGAACACTGGAGTACCCCAACGCGCATGCCTAGCTGTTCTCCTGTTCAACCTCTATCTGTCCACTCTACCAGGAACCACCCGCATACACAACCTCTCCTGTTACAACTACGCTGACGATACACAAATTATCCTAAGAATCCCCAAGACAAGCAATAACCCTCATCCGAACCTTGAAGCTTGTCTCCTTGATATTGACCGATGGATGACAAAAAACGTCCTCCTTGAGAACCCTGATAAAACCAAAATCATGGTGTGCCGCAATACTGCCCTTCTCCCACATCTGCTCCCATTGCCCTCCTCCCTCGGCCCATCTCCCTGCCCCTCCGAGATAGTCAAAAATCTAAGCTGCACTATGGACTCGGGACTAAAAATGCTGTCGCTACCGCCTCAAACTTCTCAGATGCATTTTTCCCTACCTCTCCTACCCAACGATTTGCCGCACTTATGTCTATTGTGATGTCGAGACTGGACTATGCCAACTCCCTATACCTGGGAGCACCGGCATACCAACTCAACAATCTCCAAAGAGCCCAAAATGCTGCCACAAATCTACTCCTCGCCCTGGGACACAGAGACCACATTGCACCCGCTCTCTGAACCCTCCCACTGGCTCCCAGTCGGATGAAGGGCCACCTTCAAGACCCTATGCATCACTTACCGAGCAGCGCACAAGACCGGCCAAACATACCTACAAGAGAAGATGAAACCCTACCTCCCATCAAAAGTATGCATAAGTGTCATGCCCCGGGGTCCCCAACGCGGCTACCAGGGCCGTCCCAGTGATTCATGGAGGCTGCCCTGGCGCCTTTCCCAGCGCCGGCTTGGCCATGGGCTTAGACGGACTACGGATCCCAGCAGGCTCACGACCACCTAGTCACGCGGTGTGTCCCCGACGTACCCTCTGCACCTTCCAGTGCTGTTACTATTTACAGTGCTAACGACCACGGCTCGGCGCTCATAAACCGTTGCTGCTTTCAGCCTCGGATAGTTGTGCTTTGTACTTTTTCTGGTTTCCCTGTTTTACCAGATACTGAACCCAGGATTGTCTACTCGGACCTCGCATCTTGGCTTTGCCCGTTTGGTTTCCGACGCTTGCTTCCCTCGGACGGCCTCCATGGTTACCCGGACCTGTGGCATTGTTCCTCGGTTAGTCTGCTGTGTGTTCCTTCATTTCTGGCACCGCAACCCCAGTCCCCACTCCTCTGCCTTCACCTCTGCTCTGGTGCATGTGTTCCTTTTCACACGCAGGGCACCGTCATGGAAGCGGCTACCACGTTCTGTTTTCCAAGTGAATTGCTGCCTTTCTCCCACACACACCCCCGGTCTTCTCAAAGGGCGCTCTGCTGCATATTATTACGGGCACACTCATCATAGCACTGACTGGTATGGATGCTGTTTTTTCCTGGACGCTCTGCTGATTTCCTCTCTGTTGGCTTTTTGGATTCTCAGCTGATTTCACTTCTACTGGCCTGTTGGACGCTCTGCTGCTATTAAATACAGGCTACAACCTTTGCATTTCTGGTCAGACATTTTTCGAGGATGCTCTGCTGCCTTCCCACTGCATTTACATATCCTCCAGGGCCTTCAGGAGTCCGCTAGCTTGCGCCCTCGGGTCAGGGTCCCCTGTGTCAGACACTCATCCTGGGACTTGGTTCTTCTTGGTGTTAGACTCCTACTACTGTGGTGAATTCCATCCGCCGGCTAGCAAGTAGGTTTCTGGCTTACCAACACGAAACTACAGGTAAGAGTGGGGTTACTGAGGGTGGTGCAGCTGGGTGCTGACCTCTTGTTTGCTGCGGGTATTTACTAAATCCATTGCATCTTCTTTTCCCCTAGCTCTGCTAGGCTGCTCCTGCCTTTTCACTCAAGCCCCTAGCCTGTTATGTGTTCTATTGTCCTGCAGGCTGCGCTCTTGGGGGGAAAGTCCTTTTTATCATTGGTATTTCCAGAATTCCCAAAACACCCCCTGACATAGCTGTCCTCCTGGTTTGTGGTCCCTCATTACAGCCCACGGTAGATGACAATAAGGTTGTACAATTCAGTCCATCATCGCTGGAATGTTGCAGGAGCATCATGTAATCCAAAAGGGCAGGACTTTAAAATGCAATAGTCCTATCGGGGTGGAAAAGGCAGTTTTGTTTGTCATGTTCAAATAGGGGTACCTGCCAATGCCCTTTTGTGAGATCTTGGGTTCACAAGTAGATAGCATTACCCAATCTATTTATAAGGTTGTCAATACGAGTCATTGTCTAATCGTCCAAAGCTGAGATCATAGTCACTCTCCTACAACCTATGCAGACTCTGCAACTACCATCAGGTTTAGCCACCGACATGATGGGTGAGGACCAGGGACTGTTTGAAGGCTCTATTATATTGCTTTGAACATTTTTCTACCTCCTTAATGGTGGTATCCTTTCAAAATCCAGGTAGTCAATAGGGCTTTAAGTGCACTATCTTGCCTGGAGGAGTGCGAATATGGTGGCATATGTCGTTCACTCATCCCGGATTTCCACAGAACACATCTGAGAACTGACTCACTATGTCTACTAAGTCTTGTTGTTGATTATTCGTGAGATCAGAAGGAATTAAGGGGGTATGTTCTACTGCTTCTGGTACCAAACAGGACAGTATTGTAGAATTGGCCTCAGTGGGATTCTCCTGTTCATTAGGTAAGTTTATATGATAAACCTGTGTCTTTAAACTGCGGTCTTGCTGTGAGATTTTGTAATTTCAAGGTCCCATCTGTTCTATTACCTCATATGACCCATATCACTTATAGAACAGCTTGTTATCGGACGTGAGTAGAAGTACTAAGACCTTTTGTCCAATAGAAAAGGATCTTAATGCAACTTTTTTGTCATAGGATGTTTTCTGTTTTTCCTGGGCTCTAATTATATGAGTATGCACCAAGGATTAAACTGCCACTGTATGATCTTTAAGTCGGGTCGGATCGCTGTTTGCAAGAGTGCTATTGGGGCTTCTTCCCTTTCCTCCCAGGTTTCCTTCAGCATATCGAAGATGTCTCGGGGTTCCCGTCCATAAAGCAGTTCAAATGGAAAAAACTAAGTGGATGCCTGAGGTGTTTTCCTGATTGAAAATAAGGCCCAAGGAATCATCTGGCCCCAATTTTTACTATCCTGATCTACAAGTTTCCATAGAATGGTTTTAATAGTTGTATTAAACAATTCAACTAGACCATCAGTTTGGGGGTGGTACAGAGATGTGCACAAGGTGGTTATATGCAATAATTCATTACTTCTCCCATACGTTTCCTCATAAATGAATATCTCTCTGGGAAAACCAACCTGTGAGAAGAAGGGGAGCAGATGTTTTAAAATGTGCTGTGTTGTATTAGTTATCAGGGCGAAGGCCTCAGGGTACTGGGTGCTGTAATCCACTATGACCACTACATATGTATTACCCATTTTAGAAGGCTCTGGAAACCAATTATATCCATTGCTATCCTTTATTTATATTTGCATTTGTAAAGCGCCTGAACCCACGGGATCAAGGTGCTTTTGTGAACCAATTACACAGTGAATAGACTTGAGGAAAAACATTTTGACAAACAGGTGGGGGTAGTTCAAAAGTCACACACAGTTCATAATTTGCATGTTCATGGAGGTCAGTGTTTTAGGCGAAGGGCCGGCTTTTAGGCCTTTCCTGAATGCCCAGTGCGAATCTTCAGCTCTTAGCGAGGGTGGGAGGGAGTTCCATTGAATAGAGGCTACTGCAAGGAAACTGGCACCCCCTCCTCTGGCTCTTATGAATTTCGGTGCATATATAGGTGCACTTGACCTGCTTTCTAGCTTGCTTTAGTATTCAATTCCATTTCTCTGTGGTTGCTTCACAAAGCCTTTTTCTTGTAACCATTTAGGGCTCCCTGTTCTAAGTGCAGTTGTCAGACCACATGGTCCACCCATCACAGGTCACGCAACCAGGGACCCTGTGCTTCTCCTTGACTCAATTTGGAATGTCTGAACTTCACAGTCGGGAACTCCCAGGTCTAGGCGTAGTTGTCGGACCATCCTGTCCACCCATCACAGGTCATGCAACCATAAGTTTCGCCCTTGACCTTGTTTAACTCCTCCACAGCCTGTTCTGCTTCAGGCTTCTGACTTTCCACACTTATATTCTCTTTAATTGTTGCAGCACTCTTGTACATCAGTCTTTTGCTTTTCCCATGAACTTAAAATTCTTCTGCATATTGGTTTGTCAACCTATTTGCTTTAGTTCTGTTCACAGTGCTGCTTTCACTCAGTCTGACATTATTTGTCAGCTTATTTTCCATTGTTCATTCGGTATTCCATAATAATTGGTTTTAATTCAAACACTACTTTCAATTCCATTCACTTTCAAAATTGTGTATTTTCATTCACACAGTACTTATCGTTCAGTTCGGTATTCAATATTGCGTAATTTCATTCAAGCAGTGCTTTTCGTTGAGTTCGGTATTCAATATTGCTCATTTCATGAACTGCTACTTTCCTGCGGGTCCCTGGGAGCGCTCTGGTGTTTCTGAGTCCTCTGACACTCACCGGCTCTTCACATCTCCACCCTGGCAGTCCCTGCTGCTTCCGCTCACCTTCTTGCCAGCTGGGATGCAGACGGCATTGACATTGCTTCCTCACCGTCCACTTCTCTGCACACGTTGGTGGTTTTCAGTTGTTCGGCAGCTCCCACTGTCCTCCTTCACTTTCACAGGTTCCCACTCCTGCACCCACCACGCAACTCGCTCCCTCTGGGTCTTGCAGTTCCTCCGGCATTGTTGCAGGTCTGCCGACCTCCTGGTATCCTTCCACCAAGACAGCTCTCTCTCTCTATTGATTTGGGCTCCACCTTTTATACTCCTGAGCCTTGTTAAGGAGCCTCGGGTGTGTGCTGTTGTCTGGTATTGTCTGACCATAACAAATCCAATTACTGGGACATGCCTGACCTTCAATAGTGGATGTCTGCATACACCTCTTCTTCGTCCCAGTACTAGACTGGTGGTTTACATAGGAAGGGTGCATTACTCCTAGCCCCCTCATCTTCGTCTCAGTACCAGGTAGGGATGAATTGGGTTTGGGATTGTATATAACCCACACGGGCTGATGATGGGTAGGATAAGTCAGTGTCAGGAAAGGGGGATACCATCCCTTGCCCTCAGGTACTCTCTCCCCTATCCCCAAGGATCATCCACCTAGGTTATCCTCCATCATTTGTCCGCCCCAAGGGTTGGGATCCAAATGCGATGGCTTTCCCCGGCCACCTGAATGGAAGATCCCTGGGGTGTGGTTGTGAGAGTACCTTCAGGTTTCTCACAGTATTCACCTAAAACCCTCAGATGTTGTGTTACTTTTGGGTAGAACCCTTCACTACCAGGTCACAGATCCCCTGAATGAGAGTCTTCTTTTGCATGGGTATCAGGGTGTCACTCTGCCAATGTTGGATTTAGATTTCCAGTAAATTCTTTTGCAGAGCCCAGGTAGAGAATTCAGAGTACCCAAGGTCCCTGGATATCCCACCTCACCCTGCAAAAATGTATATAGGTGGCCTGTAAAAAGCCCTTTGCCCCTTTCTCAAGTTAGGCAGGAGCATCAATACCTTTCTTGATGAAGGAAAGCTTTTAGGGGCATCTTCATACCAGAGCATACCAGCATAATGATTTCTATTTCCTTTTTACCTCTTTTAATAGGGGGGACTTAAAGCAGCCCAGGTCCTTGCGGTTCTGATGAGGGCTGGACTTCCCTTTTTAATTATCTGCATTCTCATCTCTTTTGAACTGTAATGGACCTTCTCATCCAATTGACCACCATGTAGACTGTGGCCCATTTTGGGCCCGACTAGGTAGGGCTGCATGCTTGTACCCTGATGGAAATAAAGAAATAAAGTGCCTAACAATGTTTTAAAACTGGGCTGCATGTCAGTGGGTGGCCTGGCATCAACTGTTGGCCCAGGGCTGCATGCTCAGAGCAACCCGTGCACCCACTCGGCCTTGCGTGCAGTGGGCCTGCCTATGCGTTCTCCTGGATACCTGCACCTTGAAATAGAAGTCCAGGAAGAGTCTGATGATGTCCCCTTTACAAGTCAGATGCCCTTTCTCCCTAGCTTTCCACAGAGCGAGATCCCTATCTCCATAGTTTAACATCTGCAGTATGAATGTGCAGGTTGGCATGCTCAGGATCTGACTCCTTCCACTTGGTATTCGGTGCGCCCTCTCCACAATGAATACTGCTGAAAAGTCCTCACCTCCCAAGACTTCACATAGAATTGACTCCACCACGGGTCGCATCACTCGTTATTCTACCAACTCCTGAATACCTACAATCCACAGATTGTTTCTCCTGGACCTGGATTAAAGATCCTCTTGCTTATCAGCCAATTCCTTTAACACCCTTTTTACCTGGACCAGCTCTCAGGAAGTGTTTTTGTGACTTTTGGCCTAAGTGGGAGTCTCAAAATGCAGATTTAGACATCCTGTAGTCAGTAGTGAGAATTCCCTTTTCCAGAAGACCCACCGGGTCATGGCAGGCTGCAGCATTCACAGCCGCGTTGACACAGAAACAGTACCCCCAGCAATCTCTGCAAATTCACCTGCAGTGTCCAGTACACATCCTCCACAACCAAAGCAGATAGAAAAGGGGCAGAATCAAGGATCACTCCATGACAGCCTGTGCGTTCCCCAGTACCACCACTTATTTTCAGGATCCGCCAGTGTCTTGTAAGCCAGATATACTGTGGTCATCCGCTTCTTAGCAATAGTTAATCCTTAGTCCCTTTATTTCTCACGAGCCCTCTATTCGCCTTGCTGCCCTCTTCTACCCACTACCAACCCAGGTGCTGCGCAGGTTGGCTCAGTCCAAGCTGTCCTCCAGCACTGTGTGGCACAGCCCCCTGACCTTCCAAGGGGGATATAAGCAGGCCTCAAAGGGTCCTGAGATGCCCAAAATGAGGGTGTTTAAAGCACTGTTTGTCTGGCTGACCAATCACAAACTTAGCTTTTCCCGGCTACCTTCCAGCCAAGCATTCACATTGGGAGTTCATAGTGCAGACTCCAATTCCTTTGCACAATGGAGCCTCTAACAAATCTATAGGTGGCTACCTGTGTGAGTGTATGGTGAACGGGCACACACTTAAATGTATGGGTGGCTGCCTGGGTGTGTGTGCCTGTATGGTTAAAGAGTGCACACTTAAATGTATGGGTGGCTGCCTGTGTGTGCCTGTATGGTGAAAGGGTGCACACTTAAATGTATGGGTGGCTGTCTGGGTGTGCCTACATTGTGAAAGGGTACACACTAAAATGTATGGGTGGCTGAGTGTACGTGTGTGTGTAGGGTGAATGGTGTGTGTGCTTGTGCTCAGGGGTGCAATGAAACCTACATTTTGGGGGGCTAACCCTTCAAATGTTGGGAGAGGCGCTAACTTCACGGGTGGTGCGGGAGGGGCAAACCTACAAGTGTGGGGGTATCTAACTACTTTATGCATTCTAATAACACTATTCTAGTGCAGCTTTAATGTTACAAGCAGTTAACTCTCTCCTTTAAGTCTGAAATCATCCACTTATAGACTGCTGCAAAAATAAGCTGTCCCCTGTCCCCTCTCTACCCTTCCAATCACTTCCCTGACATGCAAGCACTAAACCCACATCAAGATTTCAAATGCTTAAAGAATTACGCAGGTACTAACAGTGAAATGCTTTATGTTTGTAATTGCTCAGCGTTTTTTAACAGCAAACCCCAGGTGCTGTTTAACATCTGTGTCCTGTTCGGTCTGACAACGGCTCTGTAGGTCAGCCAGTTCGAGTCAACATAGCCCAAAATTTCATGGTGGGGGGTGAAGCCCAGTGAGCTCAACAGTGTTGCACCTCTACTTGTGTTTAATCCCTTAGTTACTTATTGGTAATCTTCATTACTCATAGCCCTATTCTTGTTCGTCCCAGTACTTGTGTATGATGCACTTTGACTCATACACAAGTACTGCGATGAGATAGAGGGACATGAAGGTAATGCCTGGCTTAGTTACATGTGATCTTCATTACTCCTAGTCCCACTCTTCCTCATCCCAGTACTTACCTATGAGGCAAGGAGCCTTATATGTAAGCACTGGGACAAGGAAAAGGGACGTGCAGGTAATTCCGGGCAGAGTAGCTCATTTTGGGGTTAGGGCAGGGGGTGGGAGGGAAAGGGGATGCATGGGGGGGTGGAGTGGGACAGGGATTGTGTGATAAATCATAATGGTCATCCATGTCCAGGCTAAGCAGGCATGATATGTGGTATTAGTGGCTAGAGAGGCATTTTGGTGCAGCCAGTAGTCATTTCTTAGTTTGGCTTGACTTTTTCTTAAACTGGCATATCTGATAAAGCAGTGCTGCTAAGTTTAATTACCTGGCTAGACTGACATGTGGGTGCTGCCAGTCTAGTCATTTCTTACTGTAGCATTGTATATTTTTGTGGACATCTGTGATAAAATAACCATGGTGTTATTGCGTCGACTGGCATTTTGGGGAAACCAGTCTAGGTATGTCTAAATGTGGCCTGGCATGCTTTACTACTATATGTTATTACGTGTCTAGACTGGTCTACATTGTGCAGCCAGTTGGACATGTTTTCATTGTGACATGGCATTTTTAATAGCAAAGCATTATATGAATGACATCATTAATGTTCCTGTGCACTGTTGGTGACTTGCATGTATTGGATTTTTGGATTGGTGTTACCCTACAAAACAATTGCAAATGCTCTGGCCTTTTGCCAATTTTTCTCAGAAAGTGTGCTGTGTAATTCATTAAAAAAACATATTTATATCTTTCTCCAAGTGCACTGGGCGGCATTCCCCTGCAGCAGCATGCTCGTGCGTATTGCGCAAGCGTGGTAATCTATGCCGGCCCAAAGTGTTGCAAGACCCGTGACTTGTCGCCGAGTTGGGGAAGGGGGCTCACCATGGCTCGCAGGGGAGCCCCCAAATTTTGTGTTACACCACTGACGTCCAAGGCAGTGAAATTAGTATTGATAGTCTAATGCATCATCAGATGTTCTACAAGAATTTGTCATGAAGAAGGTAAGAGACCAATATCTATCCAGAAGAGATTTCTGTGCTAGAATTTTCTTTGTGTTCTTGTACCTGTTCAGGTGGGGGATTTAAAGCTACATTCATACTATTTTTGCTTTACATACTTCTATAAAGACATTTATAATTGGCAGGTAAATTTGGAGTGCATATCGCAAATTGGCAGTGTATCTTTAACACCTGAAGATACAGAATCAAACACAATCTGATAATGTATTCTCCGATGCACAACCGCTGCTGTGTCCACCATACCAGGTGATTTGTTGTTGATATCTTGCACAGGCAGGGCACAGTAAAATAGCCAGAGAGCGCTTAGCCTGTTGCTGTCCTGGCGCAGGGCAAGAGATGTCTTTATGAGAAGGAAAAGGGGGCTTGTGCCCAAGACCCCATCCTTAAGGGCGGAGGGCATATGCCTGCCTGATCCATGGAAGCCATTGCCAGTTTTTCACAAAATGTAAATAACAAACCTCAGGGCATTTTATGGCGTTCTGATGGGACTCTTACTCCACTGCCTGCCTGTTTTCACAAGCAAATTCTCCTCTCATCAATTAATCCTGTCATGCTTTTTTTGTTCCGTTCAGTGTAAATAGTTTGTGAGATCACTACAGTCATCTCACCTTTCTGTGGGTTTATTGTGTGCAACAGTTTTTTTTATTGTTTTGGGTAAAACACGTTTTTTCAATCTTTACAATACATACTGATTCAAGTAATTACACTCCAATAGACTTACATATAGTTACATTAACATACGAAAGCATTAAAAGGGAAATCACAAAAGTGTGACAACATACAAATCTGAACCCACCGGCACATTTCATTATCAAATATACTTCCATAAAACTTTAAAACACTCGTACTTTATGATATTATTTGCTTTCAGGATTTATGTACAAACTGTTAAGAAAACCCAGAATGGCTATTACCACAGACGAGGAGTTATCCTTCAATAAACGATAGCACAGATTTTCATAATCAATCAAATTAGTTCTTCAACTCAGCCGTCTAAAATATACAATTTGTGTATATCCTAGAACAGGGCAACGCATTATTAGATATTTTAAAGTCTCAATTTCATTCTTAGGCCTACAATACAAAGTGCTAATTCGTTCGGTATCTGCTCTCTTTTATGCAGGGGTCAAGTCCTAAAAATAAAAGTGGGGGACTCATCAACAAACGCAATGGGATGTGATTCACCATCAATGAGAAATATGCACATTTCATTAAATTGGCTTTGCCTAACCACCCACGTTGCACAAGATGAATGGCATTGGTCATTCATAAAATCAACACACACACACACAAAACCAAACGAGGATGTTTTCCTTTAATAGTGTTTTTGAAAATGTTAAAAGATGTGCATGTTTTAAACTCCAAGAACCAACACAAATGTTTTCCCTGGACCATGCAGTACTGAAATGAGGCTTTTCATCTTTAGTTGTTTGTTATTTTTCATCAGGTTGTATAGTGCAATGGTGAAGTGTCCAGCCTGGAAACCTGACGATTGCGGGTTGTTCCATGAGGTTGGCTTAAATTCATAAATTCTAGGAAGACTTTTAATGTTTCTCATTTTAGCTGGGGGGGACTGAGTCCACCCTCTGAAAAAAGTGGGTGGACTCCGTCCACCCACGTGTACTAGCCCTGCTTTTATGTGAGGTTTCTCTAGTTGGTTAGAGATTAAACCGAACTCTCAAAAAAGTATTACAAGACTTTTTATTAGGAAAAGGTTTGCAATTTAATGTGTCTAATATTGTGTTGCATTACATCCACCCCATAAAGTAACTTAATCTTCAGAAAATGTAATCAAAGGCAAAAACGAGAATTTGCCATATTTATAATTATTTTTACTCATTTGCCCTGATAATGTCTTCACTTTATGTTTCAGGAACTGCATAATGTGATGCTTCGAAGCAGAGTCTGGAACTGATACCTATTCCTATCGATCAGAAAGTACCCTACATTGAAATGAAGGTGGGGAATAGGGAGCATCTCTTTTTGATAGATACAGGAGCACATAAGTGTTCAATTGATCATTCACAGGTTCCAGAGATTCCACTGTCAGGGCAGAACAACATTTCTGCAGGGTTCTCTGTTATGCCAGTGGTAAGTCCGGTCTCTCTGCCGGTACCAATTTCACTGGGACCATTTACTGATTCTTGTCCATTTCTATTGACGACAAATTGTGGCGAAAATTTGTTGGCAGTGAATTTATTAAAGGAATTGAATGCTGTTATTTACTGTTCTCCAGATGGAGTGTACTTAACGATTTCACCCCAACAAACTTCCGTTCCACAATTTTTATCTATGCCTTTACCAATTGAATTGAATAAGGTTCCGACATGTTTATGGGCAGTTAATGATAATGACATAGGAATTTTACAAATTGAACCAGTTAAAATTGTGTGTAAACCAGGAGTTAAATTGTCGCGTATTCCGCAGTATAAGATTTCAGTTGAAGGTGAACAGGCTTTGAAGAGTATTATTTCTGATTTCGTACACTGAGGTGTAATTGACGAAATTGTAGGAATCGTGTGTAATAGTCTGAATTTATCAGTTTACAAAAAAGGAGATAATGTGATTCCTTCTCGTTTTATTATTGATTTGCACACAATTAATAAGGTTGTTGCTCCACAGTTTCCAATTGTGCCAGATGTTACCACAATTCTGACAATGATTCCAGCCATGGCTACACATTTTAGTGTTGTGGATTTGAAAAATGCTTTCTTTAGTATTCCTGTGCATGTTGATAGCAGATATTCTTTCGCGTTCACCCTAGGGGGACACTGGTTCACATTCACTTGTGTGCCGCAAGCATCTATAGTAAAGTGTTAAAAGAACAGCTTGATTCACTTGAGTTACCTTCCACTTGCACATTGTTGCAATATGTTGATGATCTACTTCTAGCTGCTGGTTCTGAAGTTGCTTGCAAAGAAGGCACTGTGTTGCTGCTTATTCATTTAGCAGAGCATGGGCATAAGGCTCCGTTGAAGAAGTTTCAGTATTGTCGACAGGAGGTCGCCTATTTGGGCTATCTCCTGTCGAAGGAGGGAAGAAGACTGACACCTTAATGGATACAAAGCATCTTTGATATGTCTGTTCCAAATACACAGAAAGAGGTCAGAGGTTTAATAGGCATGGCCTCATATTGCAGACAGTGGATCCAAATTTTTCTTTGTTGATAAAACCTATGTTGGCATTGACAAAGAAGGGCCTTTCTTTGCCTTTAGCGTGGAACATGGATTACCAGAATGCTTTTGATCTGCTTAAGGCTGTGCTGTGTTCAGCACCAGGTTTGGGCACACCAAATTAAAAAAAGGCTTTGTTTTGTATTTGAATGAAAGTGATGGATGTGCTTTGGCTGTTTTGACACAGGAACATGGGGGCAAGAATAGGCTGTTCGGTTATTTTTTTCCACCACGTTAGACCTTGTTGCATGCACTTTGCCGAGATGTTTAGAGCTGTAGCTGATGCTGCTGCATCCGTAAAACAAAGTGAGGGTATGGTTTTAGGTCATTCTTTAACCATGATGGTACCCCACTCCGTAGACGTTCTGTTAAACAGAATGCAGATGCAACATCTCACATCAGCCCGATTAACAAGATACAAGCTGATTCTATTTGCTCTGCATATCCAAATTAAGAGATGTTGTTCATTGAATCCGGCTGAACTATTGCCTTCTCCACAAGAGAAGGATTGCAGTGACGAAATGTCACATGATTGCCTCTATATCACAGAACAAGAAACTAAGGGTAGAATTGATTTAATTTATACACCCTTAAAGAATCCGCAAGGGGAGCTATTTTGTGATGGCTCCTGCATTAAACCTCCGGATAGTACATACGCCGCTGCTTATGCAATTACCACGTTAAGCACTATTGTGGAGACTAAATGAATTCCGTGTAATTCTGCTGAGGCCGTAGAGATTATTACGGTAACCGGAGCTTGTGGCATTTCAGAAAGGCTTAGTGTAAATATATATACAGATAGTCAATACACATTTGGGGTGGTTCATAATTTTGGTCGACTATGGGCTGAGAGAGGATTCTTGATCTCACTTGAACAAAAATTCAACATGGCACTCTGATAGTCCGGTTGCTGTCAGCACTTGCGCTTCCCACGCAACTAGCAGTAATGAAGTGTGCTGCACACCAGAAAGTGACAGACAATGTAGGACAATGGAATGCTTTTGCTGACAGAATAACCAAACAGACTGCTATTGATTTGCACTAAAAGATGTATGTGCCTGATCCAACAAGATGGGTTACTGATACTGTATGATGGATGAAGGGATTAACTGTATAAAAGAAATTCAGGCTGAAGCTACCCAAGAAGAAATCAAACAGTGGGCTGAGGGTCCAGCGGGTCTAGATGATGAGGGTTGTTGGGTGGATAATGAGAAGCAAAGATGGATGCTATACAATGCCTATGTCACTGGTATGGTCTCCATGGCTCATGGCCCAACACACATATGTGCCAAAAATATTTGCCAATAGTTAGAACCTGTATGGTATAACACCAATATCCAGAAAACTGCTGAACGTCTGGTCCAGAGTTGCATGATATGCTTGCAACATAACATTGGGAAGGGAGCACTGACACCGAAGGGCAGTTTTGGTCCCCCCTCCGTGCCTTTTGAGGTGATCCATTTTGATTTTATTGATATGGAACATTGTCAAAACAATGTGTCCTAGTTGTGATCTGTGTCTTTAGGAAATGGGTTGAGGCTTTCCCACTGAAAGATGCCACAGCAATGTCAATGGCAAAGACCATGCTTAAGGAATATTTTCCTAGATTTGGCTTGCCGAGAGTAATTTGGTCTGATAATGGTCCACATTTTATCACTTCTGTCATCCTGGAAATATGCGTGGGATTACAGATTGATAAACGGTTCCACTCGGCCAGATATGCTCAGAGTGCCAGCCTTGTGGAACACCATAACGGTATTCTAAAGACCAAAATTGCCAAGTTGTGTGTGCACAGCAATTTGAAATGGCCTGACGCTTTGCCAATAGCCTTACTATCAATGCGGTCGACTGCACAATCAAAGACAGGGCTCTCCCCCTATGAGATTGTCATGGGGAGACCAGCCAATGTATGGAATGCACCGATGCCCAAGCAGTTGAAAGACATTTAGTACCCACTTTTGTTTGACTATTGTGATCAGTTGACTCAAAACTTGCATTTGATTCACCAACAGGTACGAGCAGCCCTCCCTGTAAAATACGAGGATCCAGGTCATCGACTCCGACCTGGTCAGTGGATCCTGGTGAAGAATTTTGAGAGGGGCACCTACCTTGCACCCCGTAGGAAAGGACCACACCAGATACTTTTGGCTATGCAAACTGCAGTATGAGTGACCAGAAAGAAACACTGGACCCTCATGACACATGTGAAGAGAATTCCTTTTCCTCTGCCCCAAGACGAAGGGGTGGAGAAGGGAATTGATGATCCCGACGCTCACAACGAGTCTGCTTTGATCGACACCAAGGGTGTCACGAAGTTCTTCCTGAGCCTGTTGGACCTGGAGAGATTGTTGCTTATTCATTGAAAGTCCTTCCTGAGCCTATGAGGCCTGGGGAGATTGCTGCTTCTTCATTTTCTTCTTCACCGTCGATCGATCTTGTTTCTGCTTCTTCATCTTCTTCAGGAAATGACAACGCTTTGTTCACCGATCATTCAGTACCTGGATTTGTAAGGTACGATCTGTGACTAGGGAACAAGATTTAGATTTAGGGCCTGCTGACATTACATTAATGTAATAGAATAGGAAACTACAGCTAGGATTCTGTGCCCACAAGAAACCCACAAGAAACCACAGTTGAGCCAGTGCCTTGTCATTCCTCTGCAGCATACAATAAGAGGCAGGGACAGTTACCTTCAATCAAGATAGGCCACGTGGTCAAGTGCCACCCACGGATGAACTAAAAAAGCCCAACAGTGAGGCTTCGTAATGGACGCTGAGAAACTATGCCTAATTTAGAGTCCACTCGTACTAAAAAGGATCTTGATCGTTTTAATAATAATGAGTTTGTCCATCAAGGGTCATGTCCCCGGGGACCAAATGGATACTGATCACAATAACAACTTGTATTATAATTGCATTGACCTTTGGGTTTTGGTATCTGGAAAGTACACGTCCGCTTGATGTTTTGTTGCCAACTGCAAGGGTCCCCACTGTGTCTTCACCATGTGTGCATTCGCACACTCTTCGTCCTCGAGACCTCCAACATAGAGGGGGTTATTATAACAACACCATCTTGATGATCATGAATGCAACCCATGCCTTTCTGAATAAGACTAATTTTTGGATATGTTCACATCTGCCACAACATGGGGAAAAGGGATTGGGCTGGTATATACATCCTCTGACTCTAACTACTGCTTGTTATGCTTCACTTAGGGCAATATTCTTTGGCTGATGGCACGATAGTGTCATTGGGAATTTTGATGGGACTACTAATCTCAATGAGTTTGAAAAATGAGTTTGAGCACCTCTAGGATGTTCTCTGATGCAAATACGAGTAAGCTAAATGTTGCTTCTATTAGGCCTTCTGATAGACTTTCCAGACCTTTCCAATCAATGATTACCTTTTAAAATGGCTCCCATAGGTAATAGGGATGCCATGACTCCTTCCTATACTGTTAACCATAGTCCAAACTCTGTTCCATTTTGCATATGAAGAGAGGGTTCCCAACCAATGTTTACATTTGAGGGATGTACGAATGCTGCTGTGTTAACTAGTGAAGATAGACCTCTATATGTAGGAGATCCCGTTTACATTGTTTGTGGTAATGAGGCATATCCTTGCTTGCCAAGAGATTGGGAGGGTACTTGTTATTTAGGTATACTATCACCAGGCGTATATATTGCCACCACTGTTGAAGTTTCTAGAACTCGTCTCAGGTGGAATGAGGATGGTGACACTCCCTCACAGATTCTGGGTGACGTTGCTTAATCCTTTGTGCCATTTTGGGAACAGATTATAAACTCCCAAGATATTAGAAAATTGGCGAGGGTTTTAGAGAAAACCATCAATGAAACCACTGACATCCTATACAATAAGTCACTAGAGGAAAAGGCTATTAGATTAGTGGCTCTTCAAAATAAGATGGTGTTAGACATCATTCTAGCTGAGCGTGGTGGGGTGTGCAAAAGGGTGGGATCTGCGTGTTGTGTTTTTGTACCCGATTCCTCCCCACCATATTTAAGGCAATTAAGAAATTGCACACCTTAACTACCGAAGTACAAGTTCCAGAGGGAAACTGGGATATTGGCACATGGTTCTGGGACTTGTTATGATCTTGGGGCTGGAAAATCTTTGCAGTTCTAATGGTGATCCTTGGCATTGTACTGTTTTGCTGCTGTTGCATACAGTGTCTTCCTGTCATTTTTTCTATGATAGGGGGAAGTGGTGCACAAGCGGTTGGTAAACTAGAACCTAAGACACATATGCCCGGAAAGATTACTAATGCCTTGGTAATGCAGGATATTGCTATAAAGGAGTTAATGGCGATCAATGTTTTTGAGGATAGCGATTCAGGATGTTCTGACGATGATACATGGCTTTCGGATGATGCTAATATTTGAGTAATGCTCTTGGCTTAGGCCAAAAGGAGAGTTTGTAAAAGTATATTTTGCATGAATACTGTCTGATAGTAAACATTGGCCTAAGCACATTCGCATCTCACTGTAAATTGCATTTGAATGAACCTGAAATAGGCTGACTATGCCACCATTTTAAGTTATCTGCCATTTTGATTAGCTCCTGTTTTCTGTCCCATGTTAGAATTTGTGTTCTCGGTTCCAGCATTTTAACATGTATTAGTTATGTGGAAAGGCTATGTACCCTAGGTTAATGTGTTACACGAAGGGGGGCTGGACGATGTGTCCGGGATTTTGAGAGAACTGTATCAATACTAATGTTTTTTTAAATGTCCAGCACTCTCTCATCTCACGGTGTCTGCTTGCACAGATTGCGGGGTGTTGAGAGCCAGACAGCTGTTCTTTTAAATAAAGTGTACTTGTACATTAGTACCCGTGACTGGCGTATTCCTATTATGGGGTATTAAGCATCGATATTCTTTTAATCTTTCACACAGGTGATCACTGCCGAAATTAAACTGGTGCTATGGGAGAACACAATTTTCCCTTTATGACACTGGACTTTAAAAAGTGCATGTACCCACTGCTTGAGCCTCCTGCATGCAATGCTTCCTTTTTAAACACCAAGCGATGCATGCGTGCCTTGCCTAATACCGATTTTACATCTTCTACATGAGAAGAGTAATGCCTGGAGGTCCTATGGCCATTTTTCCAATAGACATTCTGGTCGAGGGAGACTTTAATAAACAATATGAGCGTTTGGACAGCATGAGCGAGGTCTTGGATTAGGAAGACATAGTATGTGGTATTGGTGACTTGAATGCTAGCAAACCAAAGACAAGCTATAGGAACACAGAAGAGGTGGCCATTCTGATCTCATCAGCTAATACGAGGGCCTGTAATCACAGTCTGCTGGGGGATTCCACTGTGGAGATGATGTTTGATAATGGTACCTGCAGGAGAAGGATCGATTATATCTTGGCCAATCTGGAAGCTTGGTCACATATCAGGGAATTCACACTTATGTAGCGACCTGAGAGTGATTGTTACCCCTTAATGGTGGAGGTGGCAAAAGCATTTTTGGGTGTTCCAAGTGAAAACCCATCGTCCTAGAATATAGCATTGTCTATAACCAGTCATGCCAGGCATGCTATTAAATGGGCATGTATGGATAGTGATTGGGTACTACCAATGGCTTACAGCAATATTTTGACACTGCTGGAGGGTTTATTTTTCACTGATCTGGAGAATGTTCCTAGAGTGCTAACTACCCACGAGAAGCTGTCCAAGATCATTGGGGATTTCATTACTAAACTCCTAAGAGGCCTCCCATCATCCTCCCTTGTGCCCCTGAGAAGTGTCCTGCATGCGGCCGCATGCCTCATCAAGGGTCTATGCAGATGTGACCACATCATCCAGGCCCTCATCGACCTTCACGGACTCCCAATGCAAACACAAATAACCTTCAAGTCTTGCTGCATCATCCATTAGACAGTCGTCCTCAAGTCATCCAGCTACCTTGTGGAGAACTCAGCATCTCAGGTGGACAGTGCACCACTAGAAGCCAGGGCACATGGAGACTTGAAATCTGCTGCTGCAAAAAGGAAACAACCAGAAAACAAGCCTTCTCTGCCTGTGCCTTAAGACTATGGAACCTCCACGCCATCAGCATCAGACTCACCCCCACACACCTACAATTCAGAAAAGAACTCAAGACCCACCTCTTCAAGGAGTCCCTCCTCCTCAACACATAGGCCATCAAGTCGCCCCTCGCACCACCTGACTTGCCGTCTACCCCTCTCCCACAACCTGTCAGCTGTACCCCTCCTCTGTGTCCCTCTGTATCCTACCCCCCACTGTACATCTGCTCTGTGGTTACCTCTAAAAAGCGCTCCGTTATGCATCCGTACTGTTGTATACCTCTGTAAAATGCTCTGGTGTGTAGCTGTATCAATGTATACCTCTGTAAAGCACTTTATTGCTTCTCAAAGCTAGGTCTGCACTCAATAAATACAATAATGATATTAAAAATAATAATAATAATAATAATAATAATAATAATAATAATAATAATAATAATAATAATAATACCACTGATATTGAAAGGCACCACCCTCTGCCTGGTGGCTAAATCACGTGTTTTAGCATAATCTTGTTTCTACAGCATGTGCCCGTTAATGCCTCCGGTGAACACATTGACCGTGAATTGCAGCCACTCAAGCCAAGAAGCAATGGCACAGGACTTACATTTAAATTTCACCACCATACGTGGGTTCCTCTGCCCAACACATCCCTGACAATGCTGAACAGTGTTCCTCCTCCCCTGGCCACCCACCTAACTGTTGGGCAAAAGAGTGAGATTATCTTTGTGCACTGATTGGCATATGGTGCTCAGGCACATGCTGGTTCTGCTGCAACTGCATGCTGGCGCTCTCCTTGCACGATTAGCATTTTATCTCCTGGAGATAGAACTGGAAAAAATGTGGGATCTGATGGAAAGTCATCTGCTCCTGCTTTTGAAGGGGCAGAGCTCTAACAAAGTAACAATAGTGGCTAATGAAAAGCCTATAGTTTGGGCTTTTGAATATACACAGTATAACTATTTGCAGCTCTTACCATCCTATGCTCAGCTATTGGCACCACTGGACAGCTATTGTCTACATATGTCTGTGTACTTGCATTATTGGCAGGGATTGACTTCAAATGTCCAGGTACACAAACCATTGGCATGAATTTCCCTGAACTGCCCAGTTACTCCAAATGCTATATGTGTGAGAGAACATGCATGCACTGTGTTGTTGTGTGCAGTATGCAGGGGCACTGTGTATGTGTGTGTGGGCACTGTGTGCTATGTGGGCAGCGTTAGTGTGTAAGGGAGTGTATGCATGTGTGTTGCATATGGGCAGTGTGTGGGGCCATGTGTGTGCATGTGGGTAGTGTGTATGTGGGGTCAGTGTTTCTCTGTTTGGGGCAGTGTGTTTCAGTGACAGTGGTGTGTGTACAGTGTTGGGAGGGATTGTGTGTAAGAGGGCAGTACAGCCGTGGGGTACCGTGTGGTGATTGTTTGTGTGTGGGGGTTCAGTGGGAACATGGGGACATTCTTTGTTAGGGGGTTGAGTCTGTGGGGGCATAGTGCCTGGTATAGGGGCAGTGTGTGTGTGTGTGTGTGTAGGGTGGTGGGCAGAGTGTGTGCATGGGGGTATGCAGGTGGAGGTCAGTGTTGGATGTGGGGAGTGACTAGATTGTGAGTGAGGTGGCAGTGTGTGTCTGTGTGGGGTAGTGTTAGTGTGTTTGTGGACAGTCTATTGAGTTTGCGTGTGTGCATTGTTCACATGCGTGATGCTCTCCACTGTGTGTGGGAGAATGTGCATGAGGGCAATGTGCATGAGGCAGTGTGTGTGGTGGGGCAGTGGGGGAGCTGTGTATGTAGTGGGCTATGTGTGGGGTGGAGTAGTGTGTGTGGGCAGTAGGTGTACATGGGTTGTGCTTGGGGAATTGTATATGGAAAGTGTGTGGGGCAGTATGTGCATTGCAGTAGTTTACAGTGTGTGGAGGCAATGTAGGTGGAGGCAGTGTGGGATAGTCAGTCTGTGAGGGAAACAGTGGGAGTGGGGGCAGTTCTTGTGAGGGATGAGTGGAAAAGTCCCTGTGTGTGTGGGAGCAGTGAGTGGGGCCACCTGTGTGTGTGGAAAGGGTCAGTAATTGGAGGGCAGAGTCAGTGTGAGTGGGCACTGTTAGTTTGTTGTGTAGTCAGTGAGTGTGTGGCCAGTGTGAGTCAAAAGCATGTGTGAGCCGTCTGTTTTATCAGTGTATGTCAGTTGCTCAGTGGCTGGGGGCAGGGATGCCATTTGGGGTCACCAGGGGCAAAGCTACGACCCCTGAGGTCTCCCTTGCTACCCCTGTGGTCTCCTTTGCTACCCCAAAAACACTTTTATTTGAAATTGAAGCTCCTGGGCTGTGGTCCGTGCTCTTTGTTTCTGGAGTGGCTGGCTTTCTTGTTCAGGCCTCTGAATAAAACAGGGGGTTCCACAAATGTAAAACGTTGAACTGTGACCCTAAATAAGAAAGAATAGGAATAACACATAATTTGTCTTTCTGGAATTGTATACAATAATTGTTAGGCTCGTTAAAGGATTAGTCTGTTCTTAAACACCTGAATTTCACAATGCAGACAACAACTTACAAAAAGCTTTTAGAGTAGAATAAGCATCCATTTTGGCTTATATATTTTCCTTTTCGCAAGTTGCAGTTATAGCATGTTTCTTTCTGCCGTTGTCTCTCTTATGATCATTCCAAGACATCCCATATCGGTGTCCTCGGTCACTTGACAAAATCCTTGTGCTTATAAGCTTGTGTACAGTGTAGAAATGTTTCACCATAGCACTTTAAGTGGCCCTTGATTTCACTGTGCCACAATTAATGTGCTGTTGTTATGTGTCCATCTTTCCTATCTTCCTGGCATGCTGTTCAGGATGTTTGTTTGCATTTATGAGGTAACCAGTGCCCAGAGTACGGGATGCCGTGTGAGTGAGCTGCTTTCCATGCGCAACTATAAATTATTTAATACACAGCTATGAACCCTCCAAATGGTATGTATTTTGCCAACCTCTGAAGCCTGAAAAGTAGATCCATGCAGGCTTGTCATGTGGCCAACTTTGCACCAGACATGCAGCTGAACTGGCCTGCAGTTAAATCTCAGTTAGCAGTTTAATGGTATCCATTACAGAGTATAATGTGCTTTCTGACTTTGAGAACATTCAGACATGTAATTGCTAATTTTACTATACCCAGTAAGATAGCAATATAGCCAGTAAGATAGCTCAGTGGGTTGAGTGCTCGCTGCAGCGATGTGTGTGTGATCTGTAGGTTTGAATTTCGGTAATGCCACTCAGCCTTTCATCCTTCTTTGGTCGATAAATGAGTACCAAACACAGGTCATGTGATATTGTATGTATATTTGTTTTATAGAAAGTGCTTAAGCGTAAGTGCTATATAATAACACATCATCATTTGACCTTGGAAGTCTGCTTGCATTCACATTAATTTGCTAATATAGAACTATACATACTGATATTAATCACAAATATGGTGATCCATTCTTGTATGAAATGTATATCACATTAGTTATATAACTATATTTTTCTTAGTGTACTTAGGAACAATGCTATGTGATTTTGTCAAGGGTTGAAAGGTCGTATTCCATCGCTTCCCGTTATGTCACTTCGGGGTGGGGTAAACTGACATCACGCCATGTGATGTCAGAGAACAAGGGTCATGTGTTGTCACTTCCACTACCCCTGACATTTTGGTGAAATGAAGTCCCTGGGTGGGGGCACTGTGTGTGTTTGGTGGGGCAGTTCATGTGCGGGGGAGTGTGAGGGGCAGTGTGTATGTGTAGTGGAGCAGAGCAAATATTGGGTCTCTGTGTGGGAGCAAGTATTGTGTGTTTTTGAGGGCAGTGTGTGTCTCTGTATGTGGACAGTGTTTGTGGTGGAATTGTGTTCCAATGTGTGTGGGGTACAGTTAATGTGTAAGGGGGCAGCATATGCAATATGTGTGAAAGAGCAGTCTGTATGTGTGAGTGTGGGAGCAGTGTGTGTAGGTGCGTGATAGGAATCAAATCAGCTAGAGGCTCCCTGTAATTTATATAGCTCTCTGTCAAGCTAAAAAAGTTATAGCAGCTTTGAAAAAAGCCCAAACTGCCGAGCACCAAAAATGAAGCATATAGGCTAAAGAGATTACAAACGGAGCACACAGGACATTTGTGGAAGGCGCAGTTTGTGTGAGTGTGGGAGCAAGTGTGTGTGTATGCATATGATCAAAACCAAATCATCTTGATGCTCCCTGTAACCTACAGAATTCACAGTCATGCTACAGCAAAGTTCTATCAGTTTGGAAAAATGCACAAGCTACCTACCTCCAAAACAAAGCAAATGTGCTAAAAAATGAAAACCAGACGAACAGAACTTCTGTAAGAGCTGGCTTCTAGGTATGGATGGATGGGGATGTGCAGGGACCTCACAGAGGGGAGTCGAAGAGTAACCTCTGTCGTGTCATGATTGAGTTTCCTGTTTCCACTAGAGCCAGTCAGCTGCCCATCACGAGTTTGATTAGCCTATGATCATTTCAGCAGATTGACAAAATGGTAAAAGAGTCCTCAATGGGCGTTGTTTGGGTGGAGAGGGGCATGGATGAGGAGGGAATTCACATAGGTCTTAGCACGGCTGTGGGTGTTGATGGGGTAGCCAAAAACTAAGCAACATCCGCAAGCCGTGTGGTCCTCCACACATGCCATGTCCTCCATGTTGACTATCCCATGGTAATAGTTTCGGTTTTATAGTTGGCTAGTGCCAAAACCTAATAGCCAAAACCTAAAAAGGATACATTCCTGTCTGGTAGGTGAGCCTTTTCACAATTAGGAGATATGACGAGAAGGGGGACCCGGGGAAATAGGCAGTTTAAGCTTCACTCATTGCCAATCTCATCATCAGACACCATACCTCATGGGTCCGCAACCTTTGGCTCTGCAGATGTGTTGGACAAGAACTCCCATGATTCCTAACCAGCATTGGCAATGGTGACTGATCTTGGTAATTGTAATCCACATCATCTGGATAGCCAGAGGTTGCAGACACCTGTCATATCTGGATGAGGGCCTTGGACTGAGCCCTCTGGAGTCAAAAGGAAACGTGGCCTGACCATATTAAAAATCGTAATGCAAGAAACACTCGCCCTCATTCCGAGTTTGGAGGTAAGTACCATCCATTACCGGCATGGCACAAGTAGCGTGTCCGAGCTGGCAGTAGACTGCTAAAAGCACACAATTCCGAATTCACGGGCACAAGTTTTGGGCCATGCCGGTAATGACCATAGCGGCATGCGACAAAAATGCCTGAAAAATCCCCTACCGCATGAACCGCACCGTAACGAACACTACCGCCATACAGCAACGCAGCATTAGCGGTGACTGTAAATAGCGGTGACCGTTAATATGCGAAACTGGAAATAGCGTCATCGCACAGGAACTGGAAGGAGCATGGTGGCCATCTTTAAAAACACAATCCATTGCTATCCTCACCAGACAGGACCCCTGGCACACTGTTGACATACCGGAAAGTTACCACCACTACCAAGGAATGCCCAAAGAGCCAAAGAAGGGAGCTGCCTGCCTCCGAAAGGAGTGGTTCAGCCCAGACGAACTGCAAATGCTAGTGGATACCCTCCATGAGCATGCTGAGACTGTCTTCAGCAACGACATGCGAAGGGTGGCGGTGCTTATTAAAAAAGACATCTGGGCACTAGTGGCCCAGAAGGTGAGCACTGTGGGCAACAACCTCCTGCCCCACAAAGGACTGCCGCAAAAGGTGGGACGACCTGCGCCTGAGAGTGCAGAGCATCCTCTCTGCAAATAGAAACCAGGCCTTGGAGACTGGAGGAGGCCCAAGTTCGCCTATGAAACTCATGCCGTGGGAGGAGACATGTGCGCCCATGATAGGCTCTGAATCCATCGAAGGGGTTGGCGAAATGGAGTGTGGTGCAACGTCATCCGCTGATGGAGGTGAGTGTCCAAAGTCAACACTGCCAACACCAATGTTATGAATGTCACTGTTAAGGTCTGGCCAAGGAGTCACGGCATGGTCGGCCACCCCCCCTGTAAATCGTGCCGAAGCATGTGAGACCCAAGCTAGTGCCAGGTGCAAGGCCGTAACGTATATGACACATACGCACAAAGTGGCCCACTGTAATCAGTGTGCATGTCAGACAGCACAGTACCCGGTCAACATGAGTGACACCGACATATGCATGCATTTACCACCCAAATATTGAATGATGTGCCGTTTCCTACCCAAATGCTGATAACCCACAAATGTCTGAATGTGCAATTGTAGCCATGTATAAATGTTGGCCCTCAAATCATCACTCATGCCGTCCCTCTCTTCCACCTCCACAGGCAGTGAGCATGACAGTGAGGAGCAGGAGAGCAACCGTCCCAGCACCCCCAGGGGCCAAGGCAGGGGCCACCGTCTTCCAGTGAGGAAGACAACACCTGGACACACACCACCAGCTCTAGCAAGGCCTGTGGAGGGTGCACCACCCCCACCCATCACCGCACTGGCTGCAGACACATGCCCAACACCACGGTCTGAGGAGTCGAGTGTGGCTGGGGAGGTGGCAGCCACGGCCCCCCTCGAAGTTACAGCCACAATTCCATCTGTGGAGTGACAGAGGATGACACAGTTGCTGTCGTGCACACCCCAGAAGCCTACTCCAACCCCCAGGTCTCCTTTAGTGACTTGGGTGAGACCGACAAACTTTATCAATCTGACCAAGGACCAACACAGGGACATGCCAGTCCTGTGCCCAGTTCCCTTTAGGAAGCGCCAGCAGGACATGTCAGCCGGATCCCCAGCAGGGCCACTACTTCATCCGCAGATGCACAGAGGGCTGAGCAGCTCACAGCCCTGATCACAGATTTCATGCAGGACAATCGTCAGGCCAGGGAGGAGTGGCGTGGTGAATTGAGGGCACTGGGCCAGGCAATAACGGACAGCACCAACCGGCTCTGTGAGGTGCTCAGCCACATAACCGATGCTCTGGAGGCTGCTCATCCTGCCCAACAGCCTCAGCATGAGGACACACCTTCAGCATGCTCCTCCACCCAGACCAGCCCACTCCGTTGGTTGCTCCATACGCTGCGCCGCCAGGACATGCCTCCCCCTGGCTCCGGGAGCGCACAGTGACATTACTGCCATCCACATGTGGGCTATGTGGACCCTATGGGACTAGTGTGGGGTTGTTGTGGTGGGAGGGGGAGGGGGGCGAGGGTGTGTTGGGGAGTTGTGGTGGGAGGGGGAGGGGAGTGAGGGTGTGTTGGGGAGTTGTGGTGGGAGGGGGAGGAGGGTGAGGGTGTGTTGGGGAGTTGTGGTGGGAGAGGGAGGGGGAGGGTGGTGGAGGGTTTGTTTTTCACATTGAAATGTTCACTTTAAATACACCGGTTGTTCATCTAAAAAAAAACGAGTGGACATTCATCATTGCGCATGTGTCATTTAATATTGCACAGTGCATAGTGTACATGTATCCCCACACCCAGTGCCCAATGTCCTGACATCCTCACACCCTCTGCTGACTTGTGTGTCAGAAATATTGTCCAATCAATGATTGCCTCACGGCACGTCCCTCCTGTGCATCGGCACCGTGATGCTGTCCTGCCACTTCTTCCTCCTCCTCCCCTTCATCATCATCAGATGGTAGCAGTTCCATGTCAGGGGGCAGGGACACGTTCCGACGGATGCACATATTGTGCAGCATTACACATGCCATGGTGATCTTGGACACCTTCTCATGGCTGTAGATGAGTGCCCCACCCGACCGGCTGAGGCAACAAAATCGTGCCTTCAACAGGCCAAAAGTCTGCTCAATCAACACACGTGTACGGCTATGGGAACGATTGTAGTCCTCCTCGTGCCTGTTCTGTGGGTTTCAGACAGGGGTCATGAGCCACGCCTTCAAGGGATAGCCGCCATCACCTACATGAGAGGGGAATGAAGGTAAGTGTTCGTACATTCATGGTGGACAACTGTACTAGCCTTACATGGCAGCAGGTGATTTCTGCCCATACGCACATTTCCCTGGATGCATTGACCCCATTTCTGGCCCTGCTATGTGTCCTGTGCAACTGATGGAGGGGGTAGTATCTTCAAGATGGGTTATGGTGTGCACCCACATCTTGTTGCACGTGCATCGTATATGCATGCAGCAGTGTTGGAGTAAAATCATTGATGTGGTGTGTTCTGTTAGATTTGGTAGTAGGGAGTGTTGGATGTAGTCAGTAGCATATTCGTCATTCTGCACTGATCAGTACCATGGTGACTTGCAGCACTCCTATGGGTGTGCGGAACCAGTGACATGCTGTGGTATCCCTGTTAGGCTCACTTCAATGCACTCCCAGGGATGACTGTCATGTGTGGTGATATGCTGGAGGCAGCGACATAGTGCATATGCAGTGCATAGTGCAGGATGCCCTTACGGTGTGTGAGGGCTGCCGATGAGTGGTGCATGTGTTATGGGATGTGGCCTGGTTACCTGTTAGTCATGTAGTGTTAGCTGTCGGCCTTAATTCATCACTGTGGGATTTGTTAGCCATGTGCCGTTTCACTTGCTTTGGGGCACAGTGTTCGGTGATGTGCACATCGTGCACTGGTGTCAACATTTCTACCCAGGTGGAGTATGCATCTCCCCCCCTTCGCACCCAGGTGGAGTATGCATCTTCCCCCTTCCCACCCAGGTGGAGTATGCATCTCACCCCCCTTCCCACCCAGGTGGAGTATGCATCTCCCCCCCATTCCCACCCAGGTGGAGTATGCATCTCCCCCTCCCCCCTTCCCACCCAGGTGGAGTATGAAGCCACCCACCTCACAACCCCGATGCACTGCCATGGCCCAGTCAGGCAACTCACCAAGCAGCCAGGCACGTCGTCCAGCATGTCGCTCCATATAGCATCGTAGCGTGGAGTTCCGCAGGACCAAAGAGTCATGAGTTCATCCTGGATATCGGGCACAGCAATGTGTGATGATCTTGCTGGCGTTGCATACCATCTGCACGTTGATGGAGTGGTATTGCTTGCAGTTGGGATACACCACCTCCATGGCATGCGGGACCACCAACTCCACGTGGGTGCAGTCGAGGGCACCTACACAATTTGGCATGCCTGCCAGTGCATGGAAGGCAAATTTTGTATCGAATATCTCCTGGGGAGTCCGTGGTAGGGAAATGTAGTCCCTTGTGTGCTTGAGGAGGGCATCCAGCACTTGGTTCAGTATCCGGGAAAATAAAGGTTGTGATATGCCATGTATGTGCCCCACTGTGTGCTTGTAGGTGCCTGTGGCAAGGAAGTGGAGCACAGACACTACCTTCAGTAGAGGGGGGATGGCAGTGCGTATTTCTATGAGGCTCACTCTGTCATCGTGTATCAGGTCCGCTATGGTGGTGATTGTGTCATGGTCAAGCCTATACATGGTGTGGATCTGCTCTGGTGTTAGGTTGAAGGGGGTGGGTCTGATGCAAGGGATTGGGGGCTGCTGGTGTGGTAACGGTGGCTGCACTGGTGGGGCATGCTGGGCCTGTCTCACCCTCCTTCTCCTCCTGTGTCTCCTCTGTGGTGGGGGCTGCAGTTGGTGTTGTTGTTGCCCTGCAAGCAGGGCCTCCAGTTCCAGTAATGCTACTACTATTGGTATCATCTTGGTGTGGGAGTGGGTGTGGTGTGTGGGTGTGCTGTGCCAGCCTCCATTGCCTCCACCTGTGCTGATTGTGTGCACCTGTGGCTCTTGGAAACATTGCTCAGGGTTCTTAACACCTTCTCAAAGATGCCGGTATTTTTTCCATGCCGGTAAGGTATTTTCCGGGCTTCAGAAGGGTGTTATTTGCATGTCCGCATGACTTGTGATCAGCTCCGGTTTACGGCATGCCGGTAATGCCGGCATGGTGTGTCGCGCGTGCGCGTCTGGACCGCTATTTAAGGCATTGTAAAGTATGATGCCGTAGTTAGCGGTCTGGTAGGTCAGAATGGCCTGTAGAGGTAAGCAATGCCGGTAATCCTTTACCAGCATTGTTTTTCCCTTAACTCCAACCTCGGAATGACCCCCACTGAGTTGTATGGCTGGTCTTTTTTCTACAGTAAACACCTTGTGCCCTCAAGAACATAAAATCCAAATTCATTTTCGTTGCATTCATAATAGCTAATTTTATCTAAAACAGATTCCGCTGAATGTTAATCACCCCTTATTGTCCTTGTTGCTTAGTTCATAACCTTGCATGACAAAATGTATCTGGATGAAGATGTTTTTTAATCAGCGTACATCATAATAAGGCATTAGTGCCTCGTTTGCGTGTTACTATAGCTGTAGTTTAATGTTTTATTGAATGATGTGCAGTGTTCCAGTGCATCTGGGCGAGTTGTTCTTATTTAATACAATTCAAAAGTCAATAAATCATCAAATATTTACAAAATAAGGTTGTTGTGTCTCTTTATTAAGGAAAAAGTCAAATGTACAAGGTCTGTTGTACAAACTGTGCCATTGTATTGCCTTAGCATTTCTCATACGTTATGAATGATTAATAGTGCTGAATAGCAAGGGTGCTGACCCTGCTGCAGGTTAAGATTAAAATATATAAGAACACATTTTATGCATGGATCCCAGTAATTGACAATCAAATCACACAGTGTTACATATCATGATTAGGGGGGACTGTTCTGAAGAAGTCTACCATTTAGAAGTAGGAGAAAATGTAATGGTTCACGATTTCTGGCCTATACATGTTGTTAGGATAGGTGGCGTTGTATAGCAGGTGGTGTTTTGTAAATGTTTACCTGCTTCCTTTTTGTACCACTGTTTCTTTATGCGTTTGGTTGCTGCTGCTTGTTTGCATATTGTGGCATTGTACTGTGCTACTGCAGAATGGCGACGTAGTTACTGTTGCATACTCTAACTGCTCATACTTTGGAAGTGTTTCAGGATATGTTTGTAGCACAGTAGTTGTTGAAGGTTGAGTTGGGTTGCTTTAATGCTGCAAATAATATTGTAGTATTCTGGTTGCAGTTAGATACCAGGTGGCGTATTCAAACCGTTTACAGTGTCCCATTCCTGGTGCTGGGGAGTAAGGTATAGTAGATTTGTACATCAATAAGTACATTTAGGCTTCAAGAGTATTATGTAGTCATTTGCAAGATTTGCAGGTAATCTCTGCTTTGGAATGATGGAAGTATCATTGCATTCCCACCATGAGCATTGCTTTCTAATGTATGCAGTATAGTGCCCTCCACTGGCTGAGTCGCCTTTGTGGTAGATTATGGCTACTGTTGGGAAGGTTTTCTTGCCAAGTGAAACCTGTCCATGTGTGAAGGCTGTAAGTTTGCAGTTGTTTTTGGTTGCATCAGAATTGTATCTTAATATTGACTGTGTGAGTGTATATGTAGCGTCAAACAATTATCAGAATTGCATGACGTTCAGAATATGCTATGGTTTGCATTTTACTCTGAGTCACAGTTAAGTATTGATACACACACAAAGCATTTGTTAAGGACATGTTCCTGAATGACATGGTTGCAGAGACTGCAGGTATGTTTCCATATGTAGGAAATGTGAAAGATTTAATTTATGCGTATGTTTTACCTTTCCAGTATTTATAGTAAGTACATTAGAAATTCCTGTGGATCTTCTTGTCAGTATCAAGTGAATTTCACCATTCCAGCATTGTAGTTCAATTCTTGCCTTATTCCTGAGACACTGTAAATGGTGTCAGGATAACTTGCTGCATTTCTGTGAAGGACGAGCATTTGCAAAAACAACTGGTCTGCGCCATTTAAATAAATGTTTTCAACAATTGCTGGCATTTGGAATAGAACATTCATTGTTACATTTGCATAGCAATTAACACCTGTTGTATTGGAAAATTTGAATGGACCAGGTACTTCTGTGTCTGAGCACTTTGATGGAAGGGTATGTGGTTTCTTTGAAGATGCACTTTTTTGTGGGTGGAGTTGGGTATTACTTGGCTTATTTACTTCTTTTGTATCTGCCTTTGGTAGTTGATGTAGTATGAGTTGATTTCAATTTCTTTGGTGGTAGTGTTGCCATATCTTTTACAACTTCTGATTGAATGAGCCTCCTTTTCAAACCTTCGGTTTCTGAGGAATAGGGTACATTTTCAGATGGGGTGTGTACAGTGCATGTAGTCAATTGTACACTGTGATGCAAATAATGTCTG
Organism: Ambystoma mexicanum; assembly: GCF_040938575.1. Lineage (NCBI taxonomy): Eukaryota > Metazoa > Chordata > Amphibia > Caudata > Ambystomatidae > Ambystoma > Ambystoma mexicanum. Next base: position 928,105,291 of record NC_090927.1, on the reverse strand, counting down.
CGCTGACTGCAGTTGCATCAAAATTCACTAGATACACTCCTTCCAGTGTACGTAGCCGTGACAGTGCTACGTAACTCATGCCTTCTTTAAAGACTGTGCTGCCAATATCAATCAATGCTTGATCTAAGGTTAGACCTTACGATTTATGAATAGTTACTGCATAAGCTAGCGACAGAGAAAACTGTTCTCTGTGTACATACATGTCTTTGAAAAGAAGGAATCGAGCCGTTGTGCGTCCTACATTTTTAACCCCTGAAAGTTTGTCAAACGTGATGTTCACAAACAGAATGCTGTTGTCCCGTGGGTATGTCTGGAAGCCAACAACTGTACCAAGTGCTCCATTAACTAAACCTTGCTCTACGTCAATGTTATGCTTTAGCATAACTCTACAGTTGACACATAATGTTAACATTTTCTCTAAACCAGCTCTGTTGGAGATAGATTTCTCTAAGGTTTTTAGTCATGGTATGCCTTGTTGACACATAAGTATTGGCATACTGTGTACGTCCAGTTTGTCTGTGGCATGAATTTCCACTAGTGGTTGTTTTCCTTTTTTCAGCATTGTTGCATTAAATTGTGCACAGCTTGCTAGAGTTGCCATTAAGGACAAACAGCTGACATTTTTCTGAGCTAATTGTTCCATGACATCAGTAGCACATGTGTCACGCCCGTACATCTCATGGATGCATCTAGTATTGAGAGTAGACTCCGCCTCCTTTGATAGTACACCAATCTATATGTTTTTTTAAATGTTGGCGTGGGTGAGGTCTGCAGACTGACACATGTTTTGAATTAGTTCTCTCTATTGGAAATGTTGCCAGAGATTTACATTCCTGATGCTTCCAAGACTTTTACGGCACACTTTGTGGCCTAAAGTTTTGAAGATAGGTTCACCTTTCTCTGGTGTTAATTAAAGGAGATCTCTGAAAACAGTGACATGTTTTCCTCCAAAGAGTTCTTTGTAGTCTGTTTTGAGCACCTCTTGCAATCTGCGGTGAATCAAAACCAACATTAGGTTGGAGACCATGCTCACCTCATCTATTAGGCGCATTTTCATTTGTTTCAAAACTCTGCGTAGCTCCATATTTGATTCTGCATAAAGTTTATAGCACTCTTATTTATTTTGGTGTTCTACTGGAAGGAGTAGCAATAGTTGTAGAGTGACTCCATCTATGCTGTAGGCAGCCAAACCTGTTGGGCGGTTACAACAGCTGAAAGATTGTTCTTTGTTAATTGTAGGAGGTATTTACTGATCATTTTTATTAAGAATGTTTTACCTGACCCAGCTTCACCAGTACATACAGCAGTACAGGTGTGTAGTTGTCAGAAGTGCAACTTTTACTTATGTGCTGTATACCATGTTCAATGTTTTCACTTACTTCTAGAAAAATGGTACACTGCTCATTGTTTATTTGGGATTTCTGTCCAGCCAACTTTTCTGCAAACTGCTCATACTGAAACATGGTGGTGGTTACTTCTGTCATGGCTAATTCTTCCTCATTTGCTAAGAGTGGCTGTCCAAGTGGTTCTTGGCGACCTGTTAAAGAAGGTTCTCTGCTCTCAGAAGTGTCTATATTTAGTTGTGCTTCAAGTGCTTCTTCTTGTTGGCGTTCATTGTCCAATATGGTTGCGTACCGTGTGAAGTTCTCATTTGTAATTATACTTTCACTTGCATTGAAAGCATCTTTATAGGAGGCGTGGGTGGCTAACAAATCTTCTCCTTTTCTCCATTGTTTGAAAAGTTGCAGTAGAGCCATGTAGTACAGTTCTTTGTGTTGAGGAGTTTTTAATGACAATTTCATATGATTAATTAGGCTGTGTTTGGTAAGTTTCACCAGGCTGCCTACACAACTTTCAACTCTGTACCTACCTTTTTGCTCATCTGGTTTAAAACATTTTTTGTATGAAAAATTTTGGACTGTCTGATACAGGCACAACGCTTCTAAAGTAACACTCTTGTTCGGGTAGTATGTGTCCAATACTTTGTTCTTCAAAATGTCCTGGCTGTTGGGATAGTTTTTGGCTATTTTTGCATGTCTTCGTATGATTTCAGTACTCTCTTTCTGGATGCAGCAGGACCAAGGCTTAGCCACACTATGTTTTCAGATTTCCCATATAAGGCAGTGCCAGTTATATGGTCTGCGGCTTCGTAGATGCCACATTAAAAAACAATCTTTGGATCCATCAATTCCCACGAACTACAGGCCCATCACAACAGTGCAATGTCTTCTTAAAATATTAGACCGTGTGGCTTATCTCCAGATTCAGGACTACTTAGAGACCAATCAGCTCTTGGGAACTCGTTAACCTGGTTTTAGGTCCCAACATGGCACTGAAGCGGCACTGATTGAACTCAAAACACAGATTGACGAACTTAGGGATGAGGGAAACACAGCACTGTTGCTCCTCCTTGATTTCTCTGTGGCTTTTGAATTGGTCGACCACTTAGTTGTATGTAACCACCTTCATTCAGCTGCCCATTTCACCAAGGGTGCAATTATTTGGATCCAATCATTTCTGACTAATAGGACAAAGAGAGTCTTCTTGCCCTCTGTGGCAGCAGACCCCATTCCCATCACTTGTGGTGTGCCACAGGGATCATGTGTTTCACCCACATTGTACAATATATTTACTAAGCCTCTATTCGATGATCTGGACCACCTGGGTGTCACATACACTAATTATGCTGATGACACCAAGGTCCTCATACCGCTTTCCAGGGATTATAACAAGGATATGGCCTTAGTAAATAAAATCATCATTCAGGCATGGATGGCTGCCCATGGACTATGCCTGAATGATGACAAAACTGAGCTTGTCATCCTAGGAACTACCTCTAACCGCATTAAACTTTGCCCCATCTATTCAACATCGATGGTAACATCATAAAAGATGGAAAAGAGGTAAAAACCTTAGGTTTCTACCTCGACTCCACACTTAGCTTTGGCAAAGAGGTCAATGCCATGGCCTCAGCCACAGCATATACCTGCAAGCTAATCAGAGTTTGTAAACCTTTTTAATCCAAACACAGCTGTACCACACTGGCCTGAGTCTTAATTTTATCCAAGCTGGACTATTGAAACATCCTCTATTTGGGTGCCAGCAAACATATTACAAATAAGATTCAAATACTCCAGAACAATGCCTTGAGAACGGCTCTGGGCATTGCCAGAAGAGACCATATTTCGGTAGCAAGGCGACACACTAACTGGCTAACTGTTAATGACAAAATTCGGCTTAAAACTGTGTCACTTATCTACAAATGCCTCAACAATGCAGCCCCTCGCTACCTAGTGGAGAGAATGAATAGAAAAACAACCAATCGTCCAACTAGAACTGCCAACGCTAACTGTCTAATTATACCCAGATTTAAATTAACAAAAGCAGGAGGGGGCAGCTTCCCTGTCAAAGCAGCACAGTTATGGAACTTCCTTTCACCCACCTTGAGAGTGAAGCAAACATTTCTCAAACTCAGATACAATACTATCAAATGGCTTAGAGAAAATGACCCGTAACCACCTCAGTGCTCATCCTGCACCTCCTCAAACCTTAGAATCTATGTATAGATCTGACTGTATATAATGATTGTAAATTGCAAATTATCTAGCATACTGTTAACCTCTATTGTAAATATGTAATTACTGCCAGATTCAGTCTGTTCATGTATATATCTACTGTAATTAATGCAAATGCCTGTATGTCAATATATTATTACCAATCCCTAATCTGCTCTGTACTTTGGAGCCGCCCCCCTCCCCCTTCCTGTAACCCACTTATCACTAAGCTGAAAGAATTCTTGTAACCATTTCTGTACCTGCGCTCTGATACCCTTGGGACTGGCGCTCGCTATAAATAAATAAACAAACATTCTCTATGGGACAGCATTTGTATGCCAAAGCGGTACAATGTTTGTGCCAGTGTTTTCTCAGATGACATGTCATCCCAGAGGTCTTTGAGCTCTGTTTTCTCTGCTTTGGTTAAGTAGGCTGTGACATATTGTGCAACTGCAGTGGAATTGTCTGCAATGGACTGTACATCAACATTAGCATTCCATAGGAGGGCAATTATTGCATTGTAAACATTGATGTACTTTGATGCTTCACTCCTTTTTATACAGTATGTTTTCTTAGGAGACTTGCCTTTCACACTGTGTCAAACTGAAGACATGAAGCTGTTTACTTGCCCTGTTGTTGAAACTGGTCTAGGGAAACCAAAGTGGCATTTGGTGTAGTACTTGCCTCTGTTTTTATATTTGCACCGACGGTACTTGCCACACTTGTGTCTTTGGAACTGCAAAATGTGTGAATGTAGGTCACTATTTGTACTTTCCGAAGGGATTTCGCAAGTGACATATTTGTGAATGAACTGCAAAACAGTTTCATCACTCTCCTCACCAAATTTAGGAGCATTTTTAATCCTCAAAAGCATGTGGATGTGTGGTGCTCCTCTGGCTTGAAATTCTTTTCTCCAAAAGAAGTGCGCCACTTCTCCAAGGAGAAGAAGTGCTTTATTGCTAATGAAGTGTAGCATGGCAAGGAAGCGATGATGGAAGTATCGTGAAACATTTACTGGATCAAGAGAGCAAAGTTCTCCTGGTGTTTTCATGTCTACACCTGATTTATTTTTGTTTGCTTTACGTAGGAAAGTGTGCAAGTCTTCCCATGCATACTCTGCAAAACTTAAAGTGACAAACCATGTGGGTGGGCCACGGTTGTGTAGCATACACCGTACATCTGCGTGCCGTCGGAACCAGTACTCTTTCATACCACGCATGTTCGCCAAGAGATTTGTAATACTTGACTGTAAAACTTCATTCTTCTCCTGCACCTTTTGCAATAGTTGAAAATTGGAACCTGTTTTCAGTGTGCCAGTTCACTTTCAAAGAGGAGGTGGAATATGTACTCCACGTTCTGTCTAAATCTAGGGTCTTCAGAGTACATTCATAAACAATGGTATTCTGATGCTGTCGAGTAGAGGAAAGGCTTGTGCTTCTACCCTTTTTCCCATAAACTGATTGTCGCTCCTTTGACTTGCCGCATTGTATATGTTTGTATTGCATCGTCTATGGTGTTTTTGGAGTGCAGTGGGTGAATTGTGTAGTGGTTTAAAATATTGGAGGCTGTACTAGGATCTAGATGCTCAAATTGGCCAGTTGTTGGGGGGTCCTTAATTATTTCAGTTGTTTCCCTCAGGTTTTCTTCAACATTTATTTCCTTGTAGTATTAATTGTTTTCTTTTAGGTATTGCAAGGCTTCCCTAACTTTGCTTAAGTCTACCAGTTGCTGCCAATTTATTTTGTCTTTTGTAGGTGTTATGCTTGATTTATGCTTGGTTCAAAATGGCGCGGGCGCGCAATGCATCCTGGGAGCGCTTGGAGCCATGTTGGATATTTACTTCACATCGCAGTGAAAGGCTGCACACATTTTGCTGAAGTGTTAGATTCACAGTGCTGAGACAAACATGCTTTTCCAACCCTGGTATGCAGTCAAGGCCATTTCTGCTGGGAAAGCTAACGTTGTTATGGCTTGCTACTGTTCTCCGTGGTGCGTGTTTTTAGAGCAGGGAGGCCCTGCGTTCCTTGAGGGGAGCTCTCGATTGACCCAGCCGGCAACCGACGGCTGTTCCTCAACTTTGTGGAGTGTGTATATATGTGGAGCCACGGAGGGGGTCAGGTGAGACTTCAGCCAGAGAAGGCCTTCCTGTGAGCTGTGGAACTCTCGGCCTTGCTGTCCCTGGGGTCTTCCAGCCGCTTCTGGACGAGATGAGGACTTCTATTACGCTCACGGTGATGTATTTCCTTTTGACTTCTTTACTTCTTCTGTGATGTATAACCTTACTAGTTTTATGAGTTATTTCTATGTACTTGTAAGCTTTGAATAAATAGCCGTAAAGAGCTGATTTATCTTCTAAGAGTGCATGGTTGTGAGTTATTGTGTCTGTCTGTTTTTTTTTGTGGATTCAAAGTATTTGCTCCATAATTGCATTGATGATTTATGGTTGTTTCGTGCATTTTTCGGGGGAGAGCAGTAGAGTAGGTTCACCATTTACCAGTATAATCAAAGACTCTTTTATTGGTCTATGCACTTGTAGAGTGTCTACATTTTCTCTTGAGATCTAATGGTAAATAAACTACTTTCCCACAAATGCCTCTCAGTAGTTCTGTGGGAGGCAATTTTGCAGTTTTCAGTTGAAGTCGTATTATTGCTTGAAATGGGTGCACTGTTTGGATTTTAATGCTCTCATACAAATTAAGCTGCAGCAGTGTGTTTGGCAGTGGAAATACTTCCAAATTATTACTGATTGCCTGTGAAGGCCTTTGGATATTGTCAAGTTTTGCAGTGCAGTATGTGCAAAGTATGGAGGTGGTCGTTAGTTCGTATTGTTTTCAGCTATATGGTACAGAGCTAATTGAAATCATTCCAAATCCGCATTGCCTTCTATTTTCTGCATTATATTTATAGTTTTGGTGCTGTTTCTATAGAAACTTCTACGACAAACACACACATACTTGGTTTGGCATTTCAGCTGCTGTGCTTTTGCACTTTTGTATTTCTTTTCTGTATGTGTGATATAAAAAGTTGATCGCTGCAATGTTGTCAGTACTGTTGTCTGAAACTGCTGGAGTTTATAAGTGCTCTTCAGTTCCACAATATTTCCTTTGGATGTTCTCTATTTCTTCAAGCACTTGTTTGGCTGTACCGTGTAGGAGAATATAATTTAAATGTTGCAGCGCTACCGCTGGACTTTTTGCACAGTACAGTTTGTAAACTAGATTTCTGACTGTTGAATGGTGGGTTGCTAACATTTTGATACAGTGGATGGTGCTTTTGCAAGCAGGTCCAGAAATACAGACTAAGGAATGTCCTTGTATTCCTGTATAGTTGCGCACTGGCCAGGAGTCCATAGTTTGTAGTATTTTTATTATTATTTTGTCGTTGCCTTTGATATACTGATTGAGGAATAGCTGCAAAGATTTGATTTAGCATTGGCAAACATTACACATTGATGTGCAAGGCCATTTGTAGGTGAGGCGTGTTGGTTTGGTGGAATGGAGAGTGACATCTAGGTTTGATATGGATATTTCTGAAAGCAGTATTTCCACTTCCATTATGGTATTGTGTATCTTTTCATACCCTTGTCCACTCCGATGTAAGGCAATTTGGTTTGTTTGTTCTTGTTTGTATGATTCTTCATTGAAATATGGCTTTATGTTGGTGGTGTGACTCCACTCACCTGTACAGATGCGGCCAAAGGTATCTATGCAGATATTGCGTTTGTTTCACAGTAGTGCTTGCAATTTACCAATTCAAGTGGTTTCATTCTGTTCAAAATTACTATAAACAATTTCCTTTTTACGATCATTGCACTGTCTACAAGAGCTTCCAGGATGATTTTTCTGGGGTAGGTTGTGAGGGTTGAGCGTGACTTCTGCCCTCTATAAGGTTCTGAAGGAATCTGTGGTGGAACATTTTTTGTAAAAGTATTTTTTTGGAATGCTTGCTTGTCGTAACATTACCATTTGTATGTGCTCTATTAGCAGTCGTGCGCGTTGCACGGTTTTTAGTGCTTTTCTTTTCATTCTCACATTTTTTTTTTTAAAAACATATTTTTTTATTATTTTTCAACAGAATAAACATCATCACCAATGTTCTCCCCAACAGTCCTCTCCCCTCCCTTCCCACCCTCCCCGCCCCCCCGGAAGAGTTCAGGTCCTCTGTGAACTCCTATTCGGGAACTTTACGTGCTGTATATGTCCGATATTTTAACATTATGTGAGCACCATTGTTCCATATAGTCTGATTTCAGGTATTCTAGCACTGGTCCCCATTCCCTCGTGAAGGAGTTGTTCTGGTCCTGGAGGTGGCTTGTGATCTTTTCCATGGTCATTTGGGACCACACCTTATGCAGCCAGGTGTAAGTCAGTGGTGGGTCTCGTTTCTTCCAACTTTGGGCTATTGTAGCCCATGCCGTGATGACCAGGCCCATAAAGCTCCTCCTTTGTGGCTTGCACAGTTTCTTGGCATAAGGGTCTTTGAAACCACATAACCACACTCCCACCCCCATTTGGCCAGCCTCAGGGAATATTTTTGTCATTTCCGTTTGTACTTCCTTCCAGAAGCTCTTTGCTCCTTGACATTCCCACCAGATGTGTCTCCAGGTTCCTTCATCCTGGCATCCCCTCCAACAAAGGTTCGACGCATTTGGGTACATTGATCCCAGCCTCTCTGGGGTATAGTGCCATTGGGTGATTATTTTCAGCCACATTTCTCTGGTTTAGACAGCCCTGGTGAGTTTGGGGATGCTTGTCCACAATTCCTCCCATTGTTGGCTGGAAATTTCTTCTCCAAGTGTGGTTTCCCATCTTCTCATGTATGACCATTTAATTTCTTCTTCTGGTGTGGAGATGAAGCTATACAGCGTTGACACCGGTTTTTTGTCTCCTGTGTTGGTTATTAAGTACGTCTCAAATGGTGTTAAGTCCCTAGTGGCCGCCTGGAATACCTCTGGTGTACTCAGTCAGTGTTTTAACTGTTCATATTTATATCTGTCTGCTTCTGTTAGCTTCCACATATTTTTACATTCCGCAAAAGACCAAATTTCTTTGTCTTGGATGAGTTCCCCGATTTTTCTACATCCCGCTGCTTCCCACTTCTCAAAGCCGCTGGGCTCTTGTCCTGGTGGGAACTGTGGGTTCCTGCAGATAGGCGTGAAGGGAGCTAGTGGGGTGGTCATGATTCCCTTTCTGGTTTGGACATCCCAGGCGTTTAGGGTTGATCTCATGACTTTGCTCAAAGGTTCTGGTGTCTGTGTTGTTTATTCTTCCATAGTAGGTCCTCAAGGGGGGTCCTAGCTACTGCCCTATCTTGCGTTATCCAGATTGTCTGTTGGTTCTCCCCCAACCATTCCTTCAGGACCCAGAGTTGGGCAGCATGATAGTATTTCTTAAAGTGGGGAAGGGTCATTCCACCAGCCTTTGTCGGTGCCGTAAGAACGGCTCTGGCAACCCTCGGGGGTTTCTTGTTCCACACAAATTGTGATATAGTTTTTGAGAGTGCTTTGAAGAAGGAGTCAGGGACTGAGACTGGGAGAGCGCGGAAATAGTAGAGTACCCGGGGGAGTATGTTCATTTTAACAGATTGGATTCTTCCCCACCAGGAGATCCTAAGCGGGCACCATCTTTCTAGGTCCTTCTTGATTCTAGCGAGTAAGGGGGTGTAGTTAGTCTTATAAATCTTATCCACCCTGTGTGTGAGTGTCACCCCTAGATATTTGATGCCCTCCTCTACTGTTTTTAGACTGAGCTGGTCCGCCTCTGCTTCTAGTGATTCCCTGTTCCCGGCTAGGAGCATAATCTCTGACTTATTCCTATTGATCTTCAGGCCTGAGATCCCCCCAAATTCCTCAAGTGTTTCTATGATTCTTGGTAAGGAGTTCCCCGGGTCCTCTAAGGCAACCAGCATGTCGTCCGCGTATGCTATGACTTTGTGTTGCCTGCCCGCCATCTCTATCCCTTTTACCTCCTCTAGTTCCCTTATCTTGATTAGAAGGGGTTCCAAAAATATGGCGTATAGCAGAGGTGAGAGGGGGCAGCCCTGCTTCGTACCCCTTGAAATCCGCACCCTGTCTGCGACTTCTCCGTTTATGGCTATTCTTATCTCTGGGGAGTTGTAGTTAGCTCTTATCATATTTATAAACTGTTCCCCGAACCCCATGTGTTTCAGTGTTTTGAAGAGGATAGACCACTCAACGCGGTCGAATGCCTTTTTGGCATCCAGGGAGAGTAATATTGCAGTGTTTGGGTGATGCCTATTTTTTCTATCAGATAGGTTACTCTTCTTAAATTGTCATGTGTTTGCCTACCGGGAATGAAGCCTGATTGATCTGTGTTTATTAGTGTCGTGAGTAGGGGCGATAGTCTGGCCGCCAGCACCTTCGTATATATTTTTGCGTCCAGGTTTATTAGAGCTATCGGACGATATGAGCCCGGAGAGTCGGGTCTTTACCCGTTTTATGGAACACGAGGACTTTCGCCTCATTCATTGAGGGAGTTACGTTACCACTCTCTTTGAATGTATTGAGAAGCCTTGTCAGGATAGGGAGTAATGTATCTGCATATTTCTTGTAAAACTGGGCCGTGAAGCCGTCCGGGCTAGGTGCCTTTGAGATTGGGAGGCTCTTTATTGCTTTACTGACCTCTTCTTCTGTAATTTTAGCTTCCAGGGCCTGCTTGTCCTCATCTGCTTTAGTTGGTATGGGGATGGATTGTAGAAACCTGTCTTGCAGTACCACATCAGGGTGCTCTGTTGCATAAAGCTCTTGATAGTAGGCTTTGAATGCTTCCCCTATATCCTTTGTGTTCGTGTGGGGCACTCCTTGTGCATCTTTGATGTTCAGTATCGTCCTTGTTTTCTGATTTTCCCTGAGTTGCCTCGCTAGGAATTTGTCTGCCTTGTTGGCCCTGATGTAATACCGTTGTTTCAAGTAAAGGAGTGATTTCTCAGCTTTTGTGTTGCGGAGCATCTCTAATTGTCCCTGTACATGTTTCATTGCTTTCTTGAGGCTCCTTGTGGGATCGATTGTGAGCTCCAATTGAATTTCTGTCAGTTTCTTCTCAAGCGTTTTTTCCCATTCTTGATGTTGTTTGTCTTTGGTGGCCTTTAGCGCTATTATATGTCCCCTGGTTACTGCCTTAAAGGTCTCCCATACTGTCCCCAGTGGGACTTCTCCATTGTCATTTAACTCAAAGAATTCCTTAATTTTGTCCCTTGGGTCCTCCCCTAGTACTTGGTCCGTTAAAATGTCGGGCAGCATTCTCCATTTCAAGAGGCCTCTCCCCTTACCAGGGGTTTGAATGTCTAGCCATAGCGGGGCATGATCTGATAGCGCTATTGAACCATTTTCAACCCCCAGGATCTTTCCAACCAGTCCCACTGACACCCAGAGATAGTCAATCCTCGACATCGTGTTGTGCACGTGCGAGTAGTATGTGAATCCGTTGTCTTGACCCTTCAGATCTCTGCCCAGTATTATTTCTCCTTTTGCGAATTCCTCAAGTTTCCCCAGGGTGTCTCTAAGGAAACCATCTTGCCCCGTATTCGGGGAATAAATTGCCACTAGTGTGTATTTACGACAATCTATTGACACGTTGCCAAAGGCGTGTCTCCCTTCCTTGTCCACTCAAGTATCTAAGAGGTTTGCCCCCAGGCCCACTTTTGCTGCAATCATCACACCTGCTCTTTTATCCCCTGCATTCGCCTGTGCCCAGATCGTGTAGCCTCTGAGATGTACTTTCTTTCTGTCCGCTGACTTGATATGTGTTTCCTGGAGGAAAAGAATGTCCGCCTTTTCCCTCCTCACGAAGGCCTCCATTTTTCTCCTTTTCACCGGCGAGTTCAGCCCCCTTACATTTTGTGAATAGATTCTGAGCATCCCCATCCCGTCTAATTTTATGCTTTTGCTCTCGTTCCCACCTGTTGTGACCTCTTCCCTCTTCCGGAGATTTCCCCCCCCCATTCCCCACCCCCAACTGTCCAACTCCCTCCCAACTATAAACCAAAATGTAACTTTTATCCTGAGGAGGGCCAGGGCCCCTATGGATGCTTGGGCGTTCCGCCCCACGCTCCCTGCCCTCTCGTGACTCTGGATTAACTGTGCGAGGAGTCCTAAACCCCGCGTCATTCTCTGACCTCCGCGGTGTTGTTCTCGGTTCCCCACCGGGCCACTGAATACGTGGAGTTCCGAGGTTAGCTTATTCTTCTTCCTCCTTATCGTGCCTCTGACGGATGATCCGTCCTATTTTGCTGTGTCTCTTTAAGGGTCCCCTGAGGGATTACACCGCCTTCCCCCATCCATTTGATTTCTTTTTTTGTCGCACCTCTTCCCATCCTCTTAACCTCTTGTGCTGTTCTCCTTTTGACCTGTCAGATCTCGCATCTGTTTCATCTGATTGCATGTCCATTATTTGGAGACCTTCTGCACAGGTGGTCACTCTCCTCTGCTTGCCCTCCCACTCAAATAGTAAGCCAAAGGGGAATGTCCATTTATATCTGATTTCTTTCTTCACCAGCGGGCCCATTTCTCTTCTTTTTAGGAGTGTCGATTTGAATGTTATAACACAAGACAGGCAAGGTGGGCTCATTTTTTCGCCCAATTTGATTTCAATATTACTTACATCCCGGGTGAACAAAACTTAGTGGCTGATGCCCTGTCCCGACGCAGTGACTACCTGTCTGAACAAGAAGCTACTACAGAATTGATGTTTGCAAGATCTCAGAGAATAGGAGTGGTGTCCACGTTCCTGCAACAGGTCAAGGACGATTCTGGAGGGAGATTTGAAGCAGAAAAACATAGCGACAAGACCGATTATGTAATCAAGGATGGGTTATATATGGTCAATGACAAGTTGTATCTGCCAACTCCGTCGTTAAGGAAGACAGCATTATCCTGGTGCCATGATACCAAGATTGCGGGTCATCGTGGCATTCGTAATACTCAAGAACTCTTATCAAGGTATTTTTTTTGGCCAAAGATGAAGGAAGAGACCATACAATACGTTCAGTCTTGTGTTACCTGTCTTCGTAACAAGTATTCCACACAAAAACCTCCAGGATTGTTGGAATCCGGTGCCATTCCCACAGGCCCATGGACCACTATATCGACCGACTTCATCGTAGAGTTGCCAGAGTCTCAGGGTTGTACCTGTATAATGGTGGTCATCGATTCATTCACTAAAATGGCGCATTTTTCACCCCTACCTGGTGTAACTTCTGCATCTCGCATGGCTGAGGTATTCCTGAGAGACATATTTAAGCTACATGGTATGCCTACTAAGATCATCTCAGACCGTGGTAGCCAGTACACCTCTCATTTCTGGTCTGCCTTATGCAAAAGATTAGGCATTGAAAGGGCCTTGACCTCTGGGTTCCATCCACAATCAAATGGACAAACTGAACGTCTAAATGGAACCTTAGAGCAGTATCTCCGGTGTTTTGTCAACCAACAACAGGATGATTGGGTCCAGTTACTCCCGACGGCCGAATTCTCCTATAACAACACTTGCCACTCTGCCCTCGGTACTAGCCCTTTTTTTTGTACGTACGGTTATCATCCCTGTACCTTTCTTCCCTTGACCAACATTGAGTCCTCTGTGCCCTCTGTGGAAGCTTTGTTAGCAACTATCCGAGAGGCTCATAACAAGGCTAGGCTGGGACTCATAGAGGCTCAAGAGAGAAATAGATCCCAAGCTAATAAACACAGGAGACCGGTGCCCGATTGGGGAGTCGATTCCAAAGTACTTCTGTCCACTAAATTCTTACCACGTTGGGTACGCCCATCTAAGCTGTCCCCTAGATTTATTGGACCATACAAGATAACACAAGTAGTCAACCCAGTAGCCTTTCGCTTACAGCTGCCTACACGATTACGTCGTGTACACCCGGTGTTTCACACCTCTCAATTGAAGGCCTTCATGGAAGATAAGTGGTCCCGAAGAAGGAATAACTCTCCGGTCCCACCAGATCCCGCTGAAGACATCTATGAGGTATCCCAAATATGTGACTCTTGATATCATAAGGGGCGTTTAGAGTACTTAGTCCACTGGAAAGGGTACCCGAGGTCTGAAGACACGTGGGAACCAAGAGCACATTTAAATACTCCCCTCCTGTTGCGTAGGTTCCATTTCAGACACCCCAATAAACCTGGAGGGGTGGACCTTAGGAGGGGGCATACTGTCACACCTCAGGGAACCTGGCGACTTTGGAAGAAGTGGAAGCTGCGCCCGCCATAGCGGGTTCCATCACGTTTTCTGGGAAGCACGCTGTGCAGGTCTAGCTGTCGTTGCGACGTTCCTGACACCGGTATTTAATCCTTTCACTTCCGGGGTCGGGTGCGTTGCAATGTACAGTGTTTTCGTCCTGTTTCCAGCGCTGCTGTTTTTTTTTGTGGAGTTTCTCTTTTTTCCACCGTTGTCCTTCCTTTCCTTTTTTTCCCTTTCCTTGCTCTCCGTACCTTTAGCCAGTATTTCTCCTCGCCTTCTTGACTCCTCCTCCCTTGTCTGTTCCGTTCCCGTCTCTTATCCTTCCTCTCTCCCGTCTCGTGCTTTTCTCTCTATACTTTTCCTGTTGATTCTTGCTTCCTTCCTGTATTGTGCTTACCTCTCTGGGTCCTCTTCTTTTGCCCTCCTCTCTTCCTAATCTGCTTACATCTCCGTGTACCGACCATTGCCTGTCTTGTGGATTGCCTCGCCCAGCTCTCATCTGTTTATCCTGTATCGGAACTATTTCCTGTTGATATCCCGGTGTACCGACCTCAGCCTGTCTTGTGGATTGCCTCGCCAAGCCCTCTACTGTCTATCTGTAATGGAACGTTTCCCATTATCTGGTCTCATACCCAACTCTCATTGGAATTTCTTCTATTTCTGGACCGTGTTCACCAGATTCCTCTCCCTCTGCTGCTGCCTCCTGAGTGTGTTTACTACTACCTCTCTGCGTTTGAAGATCCAAATCTTCCGGGGTTTTTTGTGCCACTGGCTTTTTCCCCATTGACCAGCGACCGAGGAGGGTTGCCACAGATCACCCAAAGGGTGTCACTGTGGCGTCCTACCTTGGTCGTCCCTATCTTCAAAAAAAAGGGGTGAAGACTCGAACAAAGGACAATCCAAAGCTGACTCAACGCCAGAGACTTCAAGGTGAGGAGGAAGGGGAGGAAAGGGAGTCTGGAGCATCTCAGGAGGAAGAAGAGATTACAGACCTTCATGACAGTTTCGCTGATTTGTTTCACCTCCTCTTCTATATTTTGTACTATTCTCTCCACAGTGTCTGTCCTTTCCTCCAATTTAGCCAAATCTGTTTTCAGCTCCTGCACCACCTGCTTCATCTCATGTCTCATTGTGGCGAATTGGTCCTGGACTGTGGACATGAACCTGTCCTGTAGCTCTGCGAACCAGGACCGCATATCATCCTTTGAGGGCGGGAGAGCGCTCTGGTTTGGGGCGTTAGTGTCTATTGTGGGCTCTTCACCTGGCCTGTCTTTTGTGTTCGCCCCTGTATCCGAGGACCACATTTGGAGCAGACTCGCATCCTGTTTGTGGGATTGCGGGGTGGGCTGTGTGGTACCCCCTTTCCCCTTTGCGTGTGACATTTTCCTTGCTTATGAGGGTCTGGTGCCCCTCCCTGCACACTTCAGCGAGGGACAGTGGTGTAACTGTTTATGTGAATCCCCTCGTGTCTTCCGGTGATGTTTTCACCTAGTCTGGTATTCCTTTCAGGGCCTCTGTGCCCCATCGGTGAGGCCGGGTCTGGGTCCTATGGGGTTGAGTAGGATTGTCTATCTTGGGGTCTCATTTGTTATGGGAGTTGCCCGCAGTTGTATTGCCCGTGGAGCCGCGACCCCCCCCTCTGCTTATTTTCTTTCCGTTTTGCTGTGTGGAGATGGGGGGGCGGCCGGTGCACCAGGGGAATCGCGAGGGGTCGCCCGCCGGTGCGCTCACCTCTAGCTTTGTGGACTCCGCCGACGGTGCCTGCAGCGTCTCCCTCTTCTCCCGTGTGTCTCCACCGGCTCGGCTGGGCCCCTCTCATGTTGTCGTTGCCGGCTCTCCTGGAAGGTTGCTGAGTTTCCCGGCCTGCTAGATTGTCTGTGTGGCCTGTCTCCGCTCGGCCCGTGCTCCGGTGCTTCCACTGTCTTGATCAGTCCCAAATCGCACCTTCGGTGGCTCGTGTGGTGCCCGCTTGCTCTTCCGCACCCCTGAGCCGCCTCAGGCTCCCCACTCCGACAGCGGGGGATGAAGGCCTCCCCCGGCGCTCGATCCTGCCGGCGGCGCTCCGCAGCGCCTCCCCTTCGGGCTTCTCAGTCTCCCTCAGAGGGGGAGGGGCGGCTGCTTCTCTCGGCGGGCCGATTCCCCGGAATGGGCGATGCCGGTCTATCTCACCCGGTATCGGATCTTAGGAGCTGGGGTATTGCGGCGGTAGGTCCCGTATCTGCTGCTCTGTTGTCGTGCTTATTTGTCTTGGGCCCGGCGGGAGCGCGATATAGACGCGACCTCCACCGCCGGCAGCCATCTTGGAAATCCTTCATTCTCACATTTTGCCAGATGACTTACACTGTCTTTACTGGTAGATGCATCGGTTTTCCTTAATTACTGCATTAGCTCTTCTCGTTCAACCTTCTCTAGATGTTCTGCTTGCAGTGGATGGTTACTTCCTATGTTTTTAGGTTGCGTAGCTCTATTCCTGCGTTGCTTTCTGCAGAGTTGCAGTTTGGTAGGCATTGTGTAGTAGATGTTGGCGAAGAAAGGGAAGTGTGGGTGTGCAGATTTTCAAATGTATATGCCTGCAATGTACATGAGTGGGTCAATAGGAGGGTAGGCATATAAATGGAAGTGTGTAATGTGCAATGGCCTCTAACCTTTGGGTGGGACCAGTATCTTACTATGTGGGGATTTGTCTAATGGTGGCGACATACAAAACACTAAGCACCTGTAGCGGTGTAATGAGTAAGAATGAAGTACATACTGGTGGATTGCTGCAAATCTCTATGCTACAATAGAACAATAGTGCACTCTTCTAGTAAGACGTACAACACTGTGATGGTATTATACTTACTTTGTTGTTTGGTGCGAGTAGCTTTATTGCAGGTTGTATTTTGAAGTGCACATGCCAGTGGCTTTCCCGAGAGAGGTGGGTACTGCACCTGTATAACATGATGGTAAGAAAATATGTTGACTAATGACATAGTGCTTACATTTGTAGAATACATTCTTTAAAAGTATAGGGGCATGTCTTGGCAGGAAGAGAAAGCGTGTGTGTACAAAGGGAAGGCTTACAATATGAATGGGGACTTGGGAGCATAAGCATGCATGTTTGTTAAGGGGAGTAGGTGGATTAATTGGGAGTGTATTGTATGACCTCTTAGTGAACACATGTGTGTATTACTGTAGGACTATTTACTTTCAAAATGGAGTACTTTGCATTGTGGAAGGATGACAAAAAGGTGCGGAAAGATGTACCGAGTGCAAAGCAGAATGTTTTTGTGTGTTCATTTGCATGTACTTCTCTGCATATATATGCCTGCTACATGAGTGGAGCCATTGCTTCTGGTCTTTAATTTCCTTATGCACACTTGTGAATGTTACTGTTTTCAATGCACACATACATTTGTTTATTTCTTTACTACTGTTGTAATCTATGAAGTGTGAAAGATAAGTGGCAGGAAACAGTTGGTATGTATGCAATGTATGCACTTGGCTTAGTTTGGTGGGATACGCTGACTGATCCTTTTCTGTGTGATTTTGACAAATTGGATAGGATTTGCGTTAATGGGGGAAAGCATCGTAAAAATGACGGCACAAAAGAACAGAGTACCCATTTGCATATAACAATGGCTGCTATGGGCAAATGGCACCTTTGCTACCACCTACCACATTAGGAGCCATTTTATGGTAGGTGATGGGAGAAATAACAGTAGGAATTTTGCGTACGTATGGAGATTCACTGGCAGGTACCCTCTTGCTACAAACCTATAACACAGTTGCAAATGTACTGTACAAAAACTAGTAATACCTATGAGGCGTGGTGATGGGTAGCAATGCCGATTTATCTGGATGCAGAACTCGTAGATCGTTTTACAATACTTTCTCGAGCAGGTGCTTTTGATTTACAGGACACTTGAACTCTGCGTGTTTAACGTTTGGTATGGACTGTTCAACTGAGGTGATAGTGTTAGATGCACAATTCTTGGATGTAATTGGTGGATGTGTATGTGACCGCTTAACAGTAGCCAATGAGGGACTGCTGGGAAAAGACTACTGGACAGGGAAGAAGACTGCCCTGCTTTAATGGGGCGCGGCCCTCATGGTAGTTGCGGAAAGTGCACGTGCTACATGATGTCCTTAATGTGCTTGCCATGGAAATGGGACTACGGATTATCGAATCATCTTCTTTCATGTTCCATGCTAGGATGTTCTTCTATTCCCATGAGAACCTGAGTGCTTCTAGTGTGCCGTTTGTCAGTGGAGCTGATATTGTCTTCCCCCACATTGAAATTAGTGTTCTGTTCCACAATGTAAAATGTACGTTGCAGGCACTCATGTAATAATGTAAGGAGGAAAAGCAGAGAGCAATCCTCACTAAATACCACTCAAAAAGGTGTTTCCTTACATGTCTCTTTACTAAAATAAAAAAAGACACTTTTCACAACTACCACCAAAGCAACCCTTCTATATGATGCTTCAAATGTGGTTGCGCAGACCCCCAAATAGGCCAATATGTTGGCGAATGCCGTGCCATTTGGAGGTGTGCACGTGCTACATCCTGGTCTTTTCAGGGTGGCTGGAATGGAAATGGGACTGTGCAGGAGTTGGGATTGGTCAATACGATTTCCTGGGTGTGGTGTGTACTGACAGAATGTACTGGATCACATTCAGGGAGGCGACAAATTATACTTCAAAGTTTTTCCCGAAGTATTATTTGGAACAGTGTTTTTAACACACATGAACACTTTTTGGGATCCACCTTTTTTCAGTGTTTAGGCTGGTTCTTGCTTTGGTGCCAATTAATGGATGACCTTAAAGAGCGATATTCACAGAAGATTCCTCATACTTTATGGGGGCTTCTGTCCTTAGGCGTGGGGTGTATGGACTGCTGCCCATTTCTGGGTTGGCTGTTTTGCTTCAGAAGAACTTGGGGCCACATTTCAGAGAGGAACTATTTTTTCTTCTTTTATTGACCTTCATAGGAAGTGTGTGGTCCCCGAGTTACAAATCACTTGTTGATGGTTCAAAAAACAAACAAAGTGTTCGTAAAAAATAATTAAAAACAAGGAGCTTCATCCATACTACAGTGTTTGTATGGTCTAGTTCACAGGGTATCCCTGGTTGATTTCTGGGATATCCTTGGTTAAAAGGTTGTCAACTGATTTCGATGATGGCTATTTATCATCTTCTTCAGGACCGTGATTTTAGCTTGTCTCAGGGAGATCAAGGGTAGGTGAGGGGTGCTGGGGCCATCATCCCATCTAGCTAAGAGAAAGAGAAAACCAATGTGGGTTTTGAGTCTTGAGGTCACTGTAATTTCTTATTCTTAATCTAATAAGGGAGTGCTTTTTTTGGTTATTTAGAATAAATTAATTAATGAACATTAGGATTAACTGAACAGTCATTTATGGTCGTTCTGGCTATTTTTGACTCTTTTGATGGCATTAATTGCTGGTGGTTACCTTATAACAGCTCTGGCGTGTGCAGGCTGTTAGCCGGGTTTTTAATCGGCTGTGGTAGTGCGTCTCTCGAGTCCTGTAAGACAGCAAAAACGGGGCATATGTCAGGAGTTTATACCACAAGCCCCTCTGTCCTGTGTTCAAATTACCATAAGGGTGGATTCATTGGGCCCTGTGCGCGTGCCATCCTGTTTGGTCAAGCGCAATCTTTTGAGGTGACAGGTGGCCTGTAATCTGCGGATCGATGGGCGCCCTGTGGGAATACGATCGTGTGCGCGGTTGCCAAAGTGGCATGCCACAGCTCATGATCGAGCGTGGGAGAGCTTCGTTCGCTTGGGAAGCTTCATTCTCTTTTTAAAGCGCATGGATCATTTTTGTGATCACAATCGCTTGGGAAGCTCCTACTGAGAAGCGCATGGATCTCATTGTTCGCGATCGCGTGCATGGAAGCTGTGATGGCATACCATTGCTTGCGTTCGTGCGTGGAGGGTGAATTGGGAGCGTCTCTTTTATGTTTGAGAATGCGTGGGGAGATTGCAGGAGCGCCACTCCCCATATGCCTTCGAGCGGCCGCTTGTGTCTGGCCTCAGGACACCATGGTTCTAGCTCAGTTTTGGCAACGGTTGCCCAGCAACGGGGACATTTATAAATAGTCCGTTTTGTGCTGTTGTTGGTCCTCGTTTCTGTAGGCCATTTTGGAGTGGCTTGGGGCTATGGGCTTATCATGGGATAGTCATGTTAAACACTGGAGGATTGCTAAGGGTGCAGCGTCATTTTGTCCCTTACATTTATACAGCAATGATACAAATCGGTGTTTCTTTTTAACAGGGCTCGCAGGCCCCCTTATCATGTTACAAAACAATATCAGTGATTGTGTCTCATATACATGTCTCCGCCTCCTTCCGTCGCCAGTGGTGCTGTGCTGGGGGGCAAACTAAATAGTTTTTAGTTTTAATTATTTAATTTCAAGGTGTTAATCTCATTGTGATTCGAGTAGGTGGAAAGCCCGATTATTTATGTAGGTATGGGGGCACTAACACCAGTTGACTGCGGAAAGTGGGTTCCACATGTGTAGGCCATATACATTATTGTTCTTAGGGTATTACATCAAGCTGTCTCACCGCAAAACAGTGTTACAAGCAGTATTTCTTGGCAATCTTGTTATATATTCATCTCATTAGGGCCAAATTGTTCCACTGGATTTCTTCATTCAATCCATTTTTTTCTGTGTTGAGTCTGAAAATCCAAAGTTGTTCTCGTTTAAGGAGCATTTGTCCAAAATCCCCACCTCTTCTTTGTGGGGTTAGTTTTTCAAGAATGGTCCACGTGAAATCATCCTGTGTGTGTCTTTCTTTGACAAAGTGGTTCACAAGAGGTACTGTCAATTTTTTTGTTCGAATACATGATTCATGTTCAATCAGTCTTTTTTTCACTTTCCTTGTTGTCATGCCCACATATCGGAGGGTACACGGCACGTGATGAGGTAGACTACCCTTTTGGATTTGCAATTAGTGAAGCTTCTTTGTTGCCATGGTGTGTGCCATCCAATCTCGATGGACTTGCTTCTGGATGTTTGTGCACACATTGAGCAACCCCCGCATGGTGTATGTCCCATCGGTTTGTTTGCTCCCCAAATTGTGTTCTCTACCTCGTTGTCACTTGGTTCTTTCATGGTATGTACCAGACTATCCCTTAAGTTTCTGTGTCTTTTTATGGCGAAGGCTGGTAAAGCCAGGGAGCTGGAACCTGTATTTAAGATAGGCCAAAGTTTTTTAATTTCCCTTTTGATGTTGTTGAACATGGGGGAATAACTCATTACTGCCGTTATTTCTTCTCTTTTTTCATCTTTTTTGTGTTGTTGGAGCATGATTTCTCTCAGTATATTTCTTGCCCGTTTGCATGTGCCATTTATAATTCTTTTTGGATAACCTCTTTTTTTCAATTGTTTTTTGAGAGCCCCAGATTGTTCTTTGAAGTCTTCCAGTCTTGTGCATGTCCTGCGATACCAGAGAAATTGGCCACAGGGGAGGTTGTCCCTCAGGGCTCTTGGATGGTAACTGTTATATTGCAACAATGAGTTTCTATTGGTGTGTTTTTTGTAGACCCGTGCCAGAAGTTCATTCCTTTGATTGGTGATCTGGAGGTCTAGGAAATGTGTGTCTGTCCTGTTAGCCTCGATGGTGGATTTCAGATGACCATTGCAGTTGTTCAGCCACTGGTGGAATGCTGTTATTTCTTCTTCCGTCCCTTGATATATCATGAGGACATCGTCGATATATCTTTTCCACATCTTTATTTTGTCCTGAAAGCGGTTTGTGTTTGCATACACAAATTCCTTTTCGAAATGTTCAACATAAAGGTTCGCTAGACTGGGCGCAAATGTTGCGCCCATTGCTGTTCCAGAAATCTGTTGGAAAAAATGTATTTTCAAGAATGAAGAAGTTTCTGGTTAGTGCTATTTCGGCAAGTTCAGTGATGAAACCTGCATGTCCTGGTGTTATACTCTGGTCATTAGTCAGAGTTCTTCTTACCATTTCGACTGTCTCCCGCTGGGGGATACTGGTATACAGGGCCTCGATATCCATTGTTACTAGCCATTGGTTGGTTCTGTCAAAGGTAAGTGCAGTGAGCAGATTTAGTATGGCCGTTGAGTCTTTTACATAAGATGTCATCTTTGGGATCCTATCACATAGAAATCTGTCTATGTATTGGGACAGGGGTTCCAGAATTGAATTGATGCCTGATACTATGGGTCTTCCAGGTATGGGTGTTATCCCCTTGTGCACCTTTGGTAATGCGTAGAATGCTGGTACCCTTGGATGTGTCGGTGTAAGGAAGGAGGTTTCTTTCTCATTAATGTATTCCTCATTAAGTGCCTCTTCCACTATTGGTGCGATAAGTCTTCTTAAGGATGGAGTGGGGTCACAAGGAAGGACTCTGTAGCTGGTCGGGTCCTGCACCAGGGTATTAACCATCTGCTGGTAATCATGTAAATCCATAAGGACCATACCTCCTCCCTTGTCTGCCAGCTTAATAATTATTGTATCATCATTTGCCAATGTTTTTAGAGCCTCTGCTTCCGCTTTGCTGTAGTTTTTGTGTGCACACAGCTACAGAGTCCTTCCCTGTGACCCCACTCTATCCTTAAGAAGACTTATCGCACCAATAGTGGAAGAGGCACTTAATGAGGAATACATCAATGAAAAAGAGCCTCCTTCCTTACACCGACACATCCAAGGTTACCAGCATTCTACGCATTACCAAAGGTGCACAAGGGGATAACACCCATACCTGAAAGACCCATAGTATCAGGCATCTATTCAATTCTGGAACCCCTGTCCCAATACGTAGACAGATTTCTACGTGATAGGATCCCAAAGATGACATCTTATGTAAAAGACTCAACGGCCATACTAAATCTGCTCACTGCACTTACCTTTGACAGAACCAACCAATGGCTAGCAACAATGGATATCGAGGCCCTGTATACCAGTATCCCCCAGCGGGAGACAGTCGAAATGGTAAGAAGAACTCTGACTAATGACCAGAGTATAACACCAGGACATGCAGGTTTCATCACTGAACTTGCCGAAATAGCACTAACCAGAAACTTCTTCATTCTTGAAAATACATTTTTCCAACATATTTCTGGAACAGCAATGGGCGCAACATTTGCGCCCAGTCTAGCGAAACTTTATGTTGAACATTTCGAAAAGGAATTTGTGTATGCAAACACAAACCCCTTTCGGTACAAAATAAAGATGCAGAAAAGATATATCGACGATGTCCTCATGATATATCAAGGGACAGAAGAAGAATTAACAGCATTCCACCAGTGGCTGAAGAACTGCAATGGTCATCTGAAATTCACCATCGAGGCTAACAGGACAGACACACATTTGCTAGACCTCCAGATCACCAATCAAGGGAATAAACTGCTGGCACAGGTCTACAAAAAAGACACCGATAGAAACTGATTGTTGCAATATAACAGTTACCATCCAAGAGCCCTGAGGGACAACCTCCCCTTTGTCCAATTTCTCCGGTAACGCAGGACATGCACAAGACTGGAAGACTTCAAAGAACAATCTGGGGCTCTCAAAAAACAATTGAAAAAAAGAGGTTATCCAAAAAGAATTATCAATGACACATGCAAACGGGCAAGAAATATACCGAGAGAAATCACGCTCCAACAACACAAAAAAGATGAAAAAAGAGAAGAAATAATGGCAGTAATGAGTTATTCCCCCATGTTCAACAACATCAAAAGGGAAATTTAAAAACTTTGGCCTATCTTAAATACAGGTTCCAGCTCCCTGGCTTTACCAGCCTTTGCCATAAAAAGACGCAGAAACTTAAGGGACAGTCTGGTACATACTATGAAAGAACCAAGTGACAACGAGGTAGAGAACACAATTTGGGGAGCAAACAAACCGATGGGACATACACCATGCGGGGGTTACTCAATGTGTGCACAAACATTCAGAAGCAAGTCCATCGAGATTGGATGGCACACACCATGGCAACAAAGAAGCTTCACTAATTGCAAATCCAAAGGGGTAGTCTACCCCATCACGTGCCTGTGTACCATCCGATATGTGGGCATGACAACGAGGGAAGTGAAAAAAAGACTGATTGAACATAAATCATGTATTCGAACAAAAAAATGGACAGCCATTCTTGTGAACCACTTTGTCAAAGAAGGACACACACAGGAAGATTTCACGTGGACCATTCTTGAAAAACTAACCCCACCAAGAAGAGGTGGGGATTTTGGACAAATGCTCCTTAAACAGGAACAACTTTGGATTTTCAGGCTCAACACAGAAAAAAATGGATTGAATGAAGAAATCCAGTGGAACAATTTGGCCCTAATGAGATGAATATATAACAAGATTGCCAGGAAATACTGCTTGTAACACTGTTTTGCGGGGTCACAGCTTGATGTAATACCCTAAGAATAATAATGTATATGTCCTACACATGTGGAACCACTTTCCGCAGTCAACTGGTGTTAGTGCCCCCATCCCTACATAAATAATCGGGCTTTCCACCTACTCGAATCACAATGTGATTAACACCTTGAAATTAAATAATTAAAACTAAAAACTATTTCGTTTGCCCCTCAGCACAGCACCACTGACGACGGAAGAAGGCATATACATGTGTATGAGACACAATCACTGATATTGTTTTGTAACATGATAAGGGGGCCCGCGAGCCATGTCAAAAAGAAACACTGATTTGTATCATTGCTGTATAAATGTAAGGGACAAAATGACGCTGCACCCTTAGCAATCCTCCAGTGTTTAACATGACTATCCCATGATAAGCCCAAGCCACTCCAAAATGGCTGACAGAAACGAGGACCAACAGCAACAACTGATTATTTATAAATGTCCCCGTTGCTGGGCAACCGTTGCCAAAACTGGGCAAGAACCACAGCCTCCTGAGGCCAGACACAAGCGGCCGCTCGAAGGCATACGGTGAGTGGCGCTCCTGCAATCTCCCCACGCATTCTCAAACATAAAAGAGACGCTCCCAATTCACCTTCCGCGCACGGACGCAAGCAATTGTATGCCATCACGGCTTCCATGCACGCGATCGCGAACAATGAGATCCATGCGCTTCTCAATAGAAGCTTCCCAAGCGATTGTGATCACAAAAATGATCCATGCGCTTTCAAAAGAGAACAAAGCTTCCCAAGCGAACAAAGCTCTCCCGCGCTCGATCATGAGCTGTGGCATGCCACTTTGGCAGCCGCGCAGACGATCCTTATTCCCACAGGGCGCCCATCGATCCGCAGATTGCAGGCCACCTGTCACCTCAAAAGATTGCGCTTTACCAAACGGGATGGCACACGCACAGAGCCCAATGAATCCACCCTTATAGTAATTTGAACAAAGGACAGAGGGGCTTGTGGTATAAACCCTTGACATATGCCCCATTTTTGCTGTCTTACAGGACTCGAGAGACGCACTACCACAGCCGATTAAAAACCCGGCTAACAGCCTGCACACGCCAGAGCTGTAATAAGGTAACCACCAGCAATTAATGCCATCAAAAGAGTCAAAAATAGCCAGAACAACCATAAATGACTGTTCAATTAATCCTAATGTTCATTAATTAATTTATTCTAAATTACCAAAAAAAGCACTCCCTTATTAGATTAAGAATAAGAAATTACAGTGACCTCAAGACTCAAAACCCACATTGGTTTTCTCTTTCTCTTAGGTAGATGGGATGATGGCCCCCGCGTCCCTCACCTACCCTTGATCTCCCTGACACAAGCTAAAATCACGGTCCTGAAGAAGATGATAAATAGCCATCATTAAAACCGGTCGACCACCTTTTAACCAAGGATATCCCAGAAATCAAACAGGCATACCCCGTGAACTAGACCATACAAACACTGTGCTATGGATGAAGTTCCTTGTTCTTAATTATTTTTTACGAACACTTTGTTTGTTTTTTGAACCATCAACGAGTGATTTGTAACTCGGGGACCACACACTTCCTATGAAGGTCAATAAAAGAAGAAAAAATAGTTCCTCTCTGAAATGTGGCCCCAAGTTCTTCTGAAACAAAACAGCCAACTCAGAAATGGGCAGCAATCCCATACACCCCACGCCTAAGGACAGAAGCCCCCATATAGTATGAGGAATCTTCTGTGAATATCGCTCTTTGAGGTCATCCATTAATTGGCACCAAAGCAAGAACCAGCCTCCACATAGTGACAGAATGTGCCAGAACATCTGTTTGCAAATAGGAGTGGAGATGGCTACGGTTGTGCCGTTCAGTAGGCGGACTATATGGCTTTTGGCGACTCCTGGGTACATTGGCTACAAGTTTACAGAGAACGCTCTGCACTGGCAGCACATGCCGGGTTCCATAATGTCACTGTGCACTGATACGGAATATGTGGGATGAAGTGGCTCCATGTGGGTCCTCTTTGGGCTAGTTTGGTGACGCACGCTCATCCACACATTATTATTGTTCATTTTGGAGGGAACAGTTTAGGACATGTTAGCAGCATCTCACTGCAGCTTGCGATGAAGGAGACATTTCGGGAACTCACAGAAATGTTTCCAAAGTCGCACCTAATTTTTTCTCACATTGCCCAGAGACAAGTGTGGCTGCGCTCTTCCTCGTGTGGGCCACAAATGGAGAAAGCGTGGTGCAATGTGAACCAGGCTGTTTGCGCTTTTTTGCGAGATGTTGACATGTTCTCCTTCGACAATAAAAACATTATGTTTCATAGTAGGAAAACTTTTCTTTCAGATGGAGTTCATCTGACTGATGCTGGCATGAGCTGTTTCTGCGTAATATCCAAAATGCAGTGCAGCGCTTCCTGCAAGTTTAGTACGCATTTTCCTTGTGGGTGTTCACCACTTTGAACGTTGCAAACACAAACAGCACCAAAAGGCTCTTTTCAGAGCCACCACTTCGTTTTGTGAATGCGTACACTGCTTTTGAAGGAGTGCCGCCGACATTCTTCAAAACCCTGTACACAGCACTCATAGGCTGCGCCACCGCCTGTATGCTTTATTTCAAAATCTGTTTTTGGAACAGTGCAAGGTGGCTCTGAAAAGTGCCTTTTTGTCATCCCCCGCCCTTTCTGGTTGTGTAGCATTTTTCCTGTTGTTAGAAGAGACGCCATAGAAGGACATCAATGGAATGGAGATTTGGCAAAGGATACCAACCACAGGGATAAGAAATCATACCTGGAGAGCAGAAGATGTGGGGTGCACCTCACTTGGGTAGGGGGCACTCTTAATCATGCTCCCAGACTGAAGCCTCAAAAGCACTTCGAAAATGTCCCCCCCTACACAGTACCGCATCGCAGTACATGCACAATACAGGCACCTTTGAAAGGTACGGGTCTGTTGCAGTGCCTATGTACTGCAAAGCTGGTTGTGGGGCATGCTGGCCCACTGCACTGTCCGTAGTGGTGGCAGGATCAGATGAGGAGGATGCTGTAGAGGAAAATAACCTACTGCCTGCTTGGAAGGGGACAACCCTCTGAACAGCTGCCTTGTGGTTTGCTTTCAGGTGCCGCCGCATGGAGGTGGTGCCGTAGCTGTACAAGCCAGGTCTTCTGTGACTGAGTGGCACTCAGTGCATTGTTCCTGGTTTGCACTAGATTTTGGGACATCTCCAGTGGTCCAAAATAGTTTCCGCATCCACGACTCACACTGGCTGCAGGCAATGGGGATTCCCTCTACTTTAACCTAATTTCCTTTTTGCTGTACCTCCACATTATGATGCCTGTCCCCTTGCTCAGGACCTTCAGAAAGAGGTGTTGGTGGTGAGGGTGTGGGTGCTCCTGAGTCAGAGGTAGTAGCAGAAGCTGTGGTGGCCATTACTTGAAGATGTACTTTGCAGGCGCAGAATTGGTGAGAAAACAAATTCTGCACGAACCAATATGCACCGGTGCTCTTCTCTGGAAAGCCAAACAGGGATTGCAGCGCACTTGAGGGGTGTGCCCTTTTATAGGACTGTTGTGGAGTATGTGGTACCACAAAGTGGGCCTAAATCATTCCCTACAATACCTACGTACAGAAGGAAGAGTATAGGACCTCTGTAAAGGTGAACTCTCACTGTAACACTCCATACATTGCAGAAAATTGTCCTTTTTTGATATGCACGGATCTGGATCGTGTCCGCCAAATAAGGGCCCACGCACAGCGTTGTTCTGTTACCATGGTGACATCACCATTGTTCTCCATTTGGACGCCTGTCTGTGGGACGCGTATTTTCCGTAATACTTTGTGTCCGCATGCATAGCTCTCCTATGGATACCCTTGCCATGCCCAGACCACTAAAATGTATGGCACATGTGTATTGAACATTTCTACATAAGCTTGGTGTGTGCACGACACACTAGGTGGAATGTTTACATGCAAAGGTACTCGCAGGACGTGGGTGCGCGCTTCCACCTACTACAATCCCATCACATTTTTGTTCGCATATGTTGACCAGGGGCGGTGTTACTAGGCGTCACAGGATGAGATATGCATGTGCAAAATTGTGCAACCGACCACTGTACGGTCCTACAATTACTTACAGGCGGCTCTGTGCATGCAAACGTGCGGCCCGTAGTGCATCCTACAGATGCTTCTATTGTGATTGCGCATAGGGCAGCCAGGTGCCGCGGACGTACGACTCCTCCATTTTCCTCACACGCAATCACCCCCATCAGTGCTGTGCCCTTCACAGTTACAATGGCTTTCTTAAAGCAAAGGAAAAGACACATCAATCTTTATTAGCAAACATTCATAGCCACTATTCGGAAAAGGGAAGGTGGACCAGAAACAGATACATATACTGGGGATTTCGGCATTTCTACAAGTTGCTGGTGAGGGGAAGAAGGGATTGAGGTCTCATTGAAGCATCTCTCATGACATGCAATTTGCGGGAAAAGGGAGGCTGGGAAATGGGAAAGGGGGGCATGTGCAGGTTGGGCAGTGATATCTTATTTTCCCCATAATATGTTCTTTTACAAACATTTTCAAGGCAGCAAATTGGTTCAGCAAATCATCCATTTTGGCGTCCAGGCGGTCTACTTTTATATGTACAGCGTTTCCTTTCCTTTCGGTGGTGGTATGTTGCTGTGCAAAAGGTGCCACTTCTGGTGTACTCCATTGTATTCCCGTATGTTCTGTTAAAGAACAACAAATATGTTTAGGTTACATGAAGCAATGTATTGTAATTGTCTTAATTTTGACACTGCATTCCCTACCTATGGGGTTACAATGCTCACTCATTACGTCATGCAGGAAATTCTCCTTCAGCCATTCTAGGGTTCTTGCCCTTGCAGTAACTCTTTCCCTTTCACACTGCGGCCGGTAGCAATGGGGCTATCGTCCTCACTCATTTCTTCATGCAGAAAATTCTCTTCCAACCATTGTAGGGTGTTAGCCATTGCTGCGCACAAACAGAAAACATCATGCTCTCCTACTATTGTACACTACCGGACCTGTGCAGTTATAACGTTAACTTTTGTGTACTTACCACGTTGCAGTCACGTTCCGCTCTCAGTAGTTGGCGTCTCTACCTCTTCCTCTTCTTCATTTGTTGGATTGTGAAGCAGGTGTGTGGTAAGATTGATGAAGGCAAAAGTTACTTCTCTTGTTGGTGCATTCCATTATGCTGCATGCCCTATGCCTTTACACTGTTTGTTGCGCAAGTACAGACTTAGTATAGCTAGTACATTTTCCCTTTCCATTCACGCACTTGCTGATATTTCTATATGTTTTTTATCTTTGCTCCATGTTAACACTTTTTATGACCACCCCTCCCTTTCCCGGCAGGTTGGACTCCACCGGATGTCCGCAAACAGGCACACTGTTCTCAACCACTGTGGCTATTAGTATAGAGCCACCGGCTTCAGTATGCTTTACAGTACACCTATACAAACTAAGAGTATCCTGTTATCCTGTTAAAAACAAATGGAATTCAGTGAAACAAACATTATTAAAGGGACGTTATGGTTAAGTTGCGCTACTAAAACCCTATCACCTTTACTGAAAAAACTATGATGAAGCAACATTATGGTTAAAATGCTCTACTAAAAACCTATGAAATTCACTAACAAAAGAACATTGTAAAGGAACGTTATGGTTAAGTTGCACTACTAAAAACCTTTCCCATTTACTGCAAAAACTAGCCTAAAGCAATGTCATGGTTTAAGTGCCCTACTAAAAACCTATGAAATTCACTAACAAAAAACATTATTAAAGGGACGTTATGGTTAAGTTGCACTACTAAAAAACCTATGAAATTCAATGGAAAAACTTTGTTACAGGGACGTTATGGTTACAGGTAAAACCGCGAAACCCCAGAAATTAGCCAGTAATGGTAAGCTAAGAAACCACAACTTGCGCTACCACTGTGCACTGCAAGGACTAACACCCATGACATCAAAGATGACATCACAAATGTCATTGATGACATGACTGATGACATCTCATGTGTGGCTCCCTCTTTTTTCTGTTCAGTGACAGTGACAAAGGGAGATATTAGAAAACTATTGCACCATAACAAGTGCAGTTTGTCAGGGTATAATCGCCAGGGCAAAAATTGTCCTCGGCAAAAGAGATACATTTTGACTGCATTATTGCAATGGGGCAAAGTTTGCCCTAGTGCAAATACGGAATGGTATTAATAATAGGGCAAAAGTTACCCTGGTGAAAAAACACATTAAAAATGTATATTTTTTGCACTCTGGCAATTTTTGCCCTGGTGCTTATACCATGCCTAATTGCACTTGTAATGGTGCAATAGTTTTCTAATATGTCCCAGTGTTTTTGAAAAATAGGGCAAACTATGCCTTAGTGATAATACCGTGCAATTTTTGCACTTGTGTACAGTTTCTTTATTCTGGCCCCAGGATGTTTTATTAATGTTCTTATACCAAA
Source organism: Ambystoma mexicanum (assembly GCF_040938575.1). Taxonomy (NCBI): domain Eukaryota; kingdom Metazoa; phylum Chordata; class Amphibia; order Caudata; family Ambystomatidae; genus Ambystoma; species Ambystoma mexicanum. The sequence goes on along the minus strand of NC_090927.1, from coordinate 928,074,665 downwards.
CATAAAATAACCCAAATTCTCAAACAAAAATAGCTGTCCACAAATCGTAGAGCTAGCTACTCTTTCTAAAACTACTTCTAGAGTTCTGTGGTGATACCAGAAACAGGTACTTAGTCAATGCTTCTCCCACACTTCCCAATGTCCTCAACATCAATGTTTGTCGCAGTTTCCCAATAAATTATTTCCTCATAATTATATGCAGAAGGAGATGAATCACTGGACAAATCAGTAAATTAATTGTCAGATACTGGCTCACAACGTCACTCCATTTCTTCACCTTTCTCCAAAAATTATACATACCTCACATGTACTTCAATAACAGCCTGTATGAACTCTTCAACACCTACAACTGCTAATGACAAAGTTCTGTCCCAGTAAAATGCAAAATAAATACCACCATCCAATACCATAACACCTTCCAAGATGTAGCTTGGAACAACCAATTAAATAATCACTTCAAACTACTATTGTGATTGCAGAAAAATTGCACACTTATAACTTACGTATATAGCCACAGCGATTCTGTACCAACGGCTGCTATGGCAGTTATATCCACTGCTAGACCATCCTACCAAAATAACTGATGTCCCCTTTGCTTGCCTATAGCCATGAGTAATGCACAGCCACATATATAGCCGAATCTCAGACTGGTGCATGTGTGTGTGTGTGTGTATGGGAGCAGCCATCTTGTGCTTGGTCTAACGCCTGTGAGCTTACCCCAAGGCCAGCTCTGATCCCCATGGATGCTACAGACGTGGAGCCCACTGTTCCCTCACCAGCAACAGGGGAAATGCTTTGCCGCCCAGATTCTTGAACGACCGTTAAGACCATATCCCCCACCACAGTAGTCCTGCCCAAAGAAACGGACTGTCGGTAACTAGGCCAGTGCCACTGTGCCTCCAATGACTAGGTAGGTGAAGGCCAGATATGTGAACACGCAAAGGGAGCAGTCACCCGCAGCTACCCGAGAATGTAACAACACCTGTGAGGACTGGCAGAGAACTGTGGCAGAGATGGCGTGTCCATGTCTCTTGCTGAGTGTCCATCAATGATAGTGCCAAAGTTCAGTCATCACATTCGGGGCAAATGAAAAAAAGTGACGCTGATGTAGTTCCCCTTTCTGGACCAGCACCCCAGCCTCTTCAGAGGGAGGACTGGAGAGGCAGATGACAGAGAGACATTAACAGTAAATTGAAGTAGGAGTAACCACAGTGGTAAACTGCCCAATGTTCATCTGTGTGCTCTTATTGATTTTTCAGCACAGTGCAGCTGCTGGGTTTACAGGATTTTTCATTTTCGTAACAAGAGCATTAATTTGATTCCTCTTTAGCCTATTTAGAGTCGTGTCTACTCCAAACCCCTCTTGCAGATGTACAAGAGCAGTTCCAGGTTTTATAACCATGCATTTTGAGTGTAAATAAGGGAGCAGAGGAAAAGATGGCGCTTTTATTGTTGTATGTGTCGTTGGGTCTATCAATACAATAGTTACACAAGAGACACTTAGTGGTGTACCATGTACTACACATATAAAGTGGTGTGGCAGAAGATCAATATGTCCAAGCCAATCCCTTTTTCCTTTTGTTATTCTATTTAAACATATTCAAAAATATAATCAAAAACATGTCTAACACCCACAAATCATGCACGGTTCTGGCGATTTTCTTTGAAAAAGGTGGCTAGAACAAAAGCTTGTAAAACACTTACAAAAAACATATTTACAAGTATCAACATGGGGAAATATGCAGCTAAAAAACGTACATTTGTTACAAATATCGTATTGGACACAATCGTTCAAGTTCAGTATGGGAAACCTCTGGCTATTTTCTTTGAAACAATTGCCAAGAATAAAGGCCTGCACACACGTACGTGTAGAGATGAATACACGTATCCAGCTAAGAGAAATACATAACTAAAATGAAAACAAGCCCGTTAGTTACAATTATCATATTGCAAACACTGCCCTTCAAGTTCAGCTGGGAAAACTACACACGTGTTGGTCTTCTGGTGTGTGTGGGACGGGACTTTATACAGGTCAGTGGGCAGTGGGGTGTAAATCTAAGAAAGAGGAGTCGCGTAGAGATATTGCAAATTAGTAGTATCTCACAACATCGACATCATTTGGTGGCAGGACCTAATCTCTTTAAGAAGGGGTCTGTACAGTGTCCTCTGGTGCATAGCCTGGTAAGGATAGTGAAGCCAGCATTCACTTGACGGTGGTTAAAAGACATCTCTGGAAAGAGATGATAATTAGTAACAATCTGGTTTGGGAGGAAAATATTACAATGATTGAGGTGAGGGCTTCCTGTTGATGGAGGCTTGTGGTTCCATGGATCAAAGTGCTCACTTCGTCAACCAATGTCTTCTCTAAAATAAGAAGAACAAACATGATTGTAACTGCATAGAGAGACGCCTTGTCACCAATCTGGAGTGATACCGTCTTAGATGACCCAACACCAGTTGGGAAGCATCTGATGCCGTGCGGTTGAGAAAATCAAGATGCCTATGCTCTCCTGAAGTGATGTAAGCCTTTGCTCTCCCGGATACTCAGGAAAGGCTTTAGCAAGGAAGGAAGCACAGACAAGGCATCTTTCAATTCATCTCTGAGGCCTTTGTAAAATACTGCCCTTGTTTTTCCTTCTGGAGAAGCAGGCTAGGCAGTTCACTGACTGACTGCAATGATATGCTGAAACACATCCTTGTTTCTTGGCCATAATTCGTATAGTTCTAAATCTGGGTATCAAAAACTCATGCAATCACCAGTGTTAGGTCATCAAATTCGTAGGGCAGGAGATACTTTCTTTCCAAAAGGGGATTAGTCCAATCAGCGCCACTTCTTCTAAATACGATTAAAGGAAATCAGGCCTTGAAGCAGCTTTTTTGAATGGGGCCCTCAAAGCTGTCTTCTGTGCCTGGGCGATTTTTGGGGAGATAGCTTCTCCAATGTATTATTGGTGGGCTTTAGAGGAGCACGGCTCTGGTGAATACAGTTCTGTGGAAAATACACATAAGACTTGCAGCTCGGAAGCCTTATTACAGACAGGTTTCCCAGGAATTTCCTTTAGTTCCTGTATACTGGCATGATTAGTGTCCTAGAAGCCTATCTGCTTTATTGCTTGTTTTCATATAAAACTGCCTTAACATGCATTAAAGATCGTTCAGTCCTGATAATCAATAATATATTTAACTGCCCTCTGATCACTGTCCGCCTATGTCTGATTTTCATGGAACCTGTAACCTTATGTTGGGCTTCCAACTCCCAAGTTTTTTTGTGAACTTCCAACTCTCTTCACCCTAACCAATTCAGTTACTACCGCTAAACATATACCTCTAAACGCTACAGTGACAGAATCGCAATTCACATTGAACAAACAAGGTGTCTTCAAATTTGTTCAACTGAAAAAAATCCTGAAAATCACTTGATGGGGGGGGGAGCCGCCAGGGGGCGCTAAGATGAGCTGAAGTGTCTCTGCCGCTCTCCATCCCGGGGCGCCGTATGTGTGGAAATTGAGCTCCCCAGCCCCGGTAAAGGTGGATTTCGACCCCCCCATTGGCAGGCTGAACCCTAGGTACACCAGCGGCGCGTGGTCCCGGAGTCTGGCGGCGCTGGGAGGCTAGAGTTGGACTGTACTTGGGGCCCGAGATGCGTGGAGTCTGTTGTCTTCCTCGGCGGACGGGCCACGCTGGGGACCTACCCTTCGGGCTTGCTGCCTCCTCAGCGGGCTTAGAGCCGTCAGTGCACCACTGGTGGTGTGCCCGTGGTCCGGACTGCGGGACCAGGGCGGGGACATCTGGAGCTGCTGCTGCCCCCTCCCCCCGGGGGGATCGAGTGCGGCGGGCAGCGATGTCGGCTGCCAAGCCTGTGAGAGAGCTCCGGCGCGGCGGGCCCCTCGGTGCAGGCATCCAGTGGAGGGGCCGGTGAGGCGTGGTGTCCCCACCGCCCTCGGCAGAGGAGGAGTTCCGATCTCGTGAGCAGGCGGGTGGCCTGAAGGGCTCCCCGCGTCCCCGCATTGTGCTGTAGTGGAGAAGAGGAGGACTGCAAGGAGGCACGGCCTGGGCTGGAGCAGAGAATGGAGTCAGAGCGTTCCTAGTCTTCGAGCCCCTGGAGCCTGCTCAGTGAGTTGGTTGGCCGCTGTAGATGGAGACATCAGGAATTGGAGAGGGGAGAAGTGGATAACTCCTGGGCATCATTTGGTTGTTGAGTGGTCTTCCCCCCTGGAGACTCTGTTGGTCAGGAACTTGGCTGGTCACCGGTACGGACACTCCTGGTGGGGGCGCTCTAAGCTCCACGAGCCATCGCTCTGAGGGTGAGGAGTGGCCACCCAGGTGTCTGGATCACGGCGTTGGAGTGTCTGAGTGAGTAGAGGGGGGAGGCCATCCGGACTGGGCTGTGGGCCCCAACTCAGCTGCCCCTAGGGGTCTCCTGTTCTTCTGTCAGGGGAGACTACTTGACCCCCTTTGAATGGACTGGGTGCATGCCCTACAAAAGTAGCGACGAGTGGTGGCAAAGAAGGGGGAGAAAGCACCATGCAGGCTGTGGCTCATCCGGAGACGATGGAGGCTCAATCAGTGAGCCGCAGCATGACAGCCCTGCTAGAGGAGATACGAGGCTTCAGGGCAGATGTTAACAAGCGGCTGGACTCCCTGGATAAGAAGGTTGATGCCGTTGAAGACCTTGTCGAGGCCCTGGAGGCCAATAAGACCTCGGCGGACCTCTTTGACACGCAGTTCGATATGAGGCTTGCTGAGCTGGAGAGGTGGGATGAGAAGGTCACCCTCAAGCTGGATGATTTGGAAAATAGGGAACGGCGCTCCAATCTGAGGTTTTTTGGTATGCCGGCGCTGGAGGGGGAGTCACAGTCGGACCTTGTGAGATGGGTCAAGGCGATTATAAGTAGCCTTTTTGATGGCGAAAACACCAGCCAACCCTCAATCGACAGAGCTCATAGGGTAGGGGGCGCGCTGGTTGACCCCACTCGGTCCTTGTGAAATTTCATTATTATGCTGAGAAAGCCAAAATCTTGGATTTAGCGCATAAGAAAGGCCCCATCGATTGGAAGGGCGCTCAAATTATGATTTATCAAGATCTCTCGACGCTCACCCTTTCTCGGCGGCGTCTCTGCGGGCCCTTGACGAGGTGGCTATAGTCCAGGGGGGTCCGCTATAGATGGGGCCACCCATCTCGCTTGCCTTCGAGGTGGATGGCTACAAGTACTCTCTGTCCTCAGAGTCTGACATTGAGAGTGTAACTCGTGAGTTACTGGGAGACTCCTCCTCCAAGGATGGTACGGAGAGGAGGAAGGGGATAGACGGAGGCCGCCCCGGACCCTCGGAATTTGTGGGTCGGTGACGTGTTCGGGGGCACAGGAAATTCAGGAAGGTGGCCCCACCCTTCCCCAAAGCATCCGGCGCCTTGACTTGTATGGAGGTTTTTTGTAATGGTCATGGCCGCCTCTTATGTTTCAAGTTTTTTGTGGGGTCTTGGGGCCGTGGGAGGCAGTAAAAGCAGTCTGTGGTGTTTGGGGCATGTCTCACAATGTTGTGTTCATTCTAAGGGGCAGGCGCCCGGGTGGAGGCGATCCATGGTGGCCTGGTAGTGCGGCGGTGAGATGTCGCAGTCTATCCAAGTGCTCGTTGGTGAGGGGGGAGAGGGTGTTTGTTTTGTTGGGGATGTACTGGGTGGGAGGTGGGGGGTGAGGCTGTTTTTTTCAGGTATTCGGGGGGTGTTCAGGGTTGGTGTGGCTAGCGGGGTGCAGGGGTGGGGACAGCCGAGTTTGGCTCCCAAGAGGGGCAGGAGGTTTTTTATGGCCCATCAGATGGATGATTCTATGCAGAGGTTACTGGCGGGGTCCCTAAATGTGCGGGGATTAAACTCTCCTACAAAAAGGTCGTTGGTGGCGAGGGAACTCTCTAGGCTTTGACTGCACCTTTTCTTTGTACAGGAAACCCACTGGGTTAAGGGGAGGGAACCGCCACTCCGATCCAAGGCTATTCAGCATATATTTCAATCCCCCTACCTGGCAAAGAAGTGAGGGGTGGCCCTGTTGGTTTCTCCCAATGCTCTCTTTGTCCCTAAGGCTCACATAACCCATCCGGAAGGGCGATATATTATGGTTAAGGGGTCAGTGAGAGGCAGGTTGATTACCTTGGTGGGGGTCTATGCCCCAAACGAGGAGCAGGATCATTTTTGGGACAGGGTGGGGGAGATAATTCGAGGGTTTGCGGAGGGTGCACTGATAGTAGGTGGTACCTTCAACATGGTTCTCTGGCCGGACAAGGATAGGAAGTCCCTCTCCCCCTGCCCAGACCAGCGGGTTCAGAGGAAGTTAGCGGATTTTTTCCGGAGGACCAATGAGGTGCTGGGCCTGGTGGACGCACATTCTGTCGAGGGAAACCGCAAATCTCTCTTTACTTTTTTCTCTGCAGTCCATGGCACGTTCTCTAGGATAGATTATGTTTTAGTGGACTCAACGCTCCGGGATGGCATCTCTGATTTTGGCATGGAAGTTGTCCCATGGTCTGATCATGATTTAGTTAGGGTCACGTTGGGTTCCCCCCTCTGGCCCTTTCCAGGGCTCAGTGGATATGTAATGATACACTGCTGTTAGATAAGGAGCTTAGACAGTCCCTTCTAGGTTCAATTAACGTCTACTTCCTTCTTAATGACACAGGGGAGGTGGGTATCCAGGGAGTTTGGAATGGGTTTAAGGCCATGGCCAGAGGCTTGCTCATGGAGATGGGTGCGAGAAAGAAGATGGAGAGGGGTCGGGAGGAACTTAAGTTGAGGGAGCGAATAGCTGCCATTCAGCCGGGAGGGAAGCTGAAATCTTAGATGTGCCTGGGAAAATGGGAGGAGCTTCAGAATCTTCAGGCTAAACTGTCGGTCTTGCTTGTGGGACAGACGGAGAGAAAACTGGCCTTTTTGAAACAGCGGTATATGGAGAGGGTGAAAAGGCGGATAGGATCCTGGCATGGCGTTTGAGGGAGATTCCTAAAAGCAGAAGGGTGAACTGTATTACAGGTCAGACGGGAGGGAGTTCTGCAAGATGACCAGATAGCAGCAGAGTTTAAGCATTATTATGAGGGTCTTTACTCGTCGGAATATTCAGGGGACGGGGCTGATGTGGACCAGTTCCTGGAGTCCCTCCCCAACCTTTGACTTGCCGCGGAGAACATAGACACGTTAGAGCTCCCAGTTTCTCCCCAGGAAGTGCTTGATACTATCTCCTCTCTGAAGAGTGGCGCAGCGCCAGGGGACGATGGCTTTACTGTTCATTTTTATAAGACTTTCCGTTCCGTGCTAGCCCCGTTTTTGGCTAAGGTATTCAACTCCGCCCTGGATTCAGATTCCCTGCCCCCTCCATGATGTCGGCTCTTATAGCAGTGTTGCCGAAAGACGGGAAGGATCCTTCAAGGTGTCAGTCATACAGACCCATTTCCCTTCTTAACGTAGATGTTATGATTTTAGCCAAACTCTTGGCGAATAGACTGTCAAAATGTCTTCCCTCCCTGGTTCACGGCAACCAGGTGGATTTCATCCCTGGTCGCCAGGGGTCAGACAATGTGAGGAAAACCTTGGGGCTAATGCATGAGGTGTCGAAGCGAGAGTTGGAGGCCTATCTCCTGTCTTTGGACTCGGAGAAGGCCTTCAACCGTGTTGAATGGCTATACATGGGGAGGGTACTTCGGAAAATGGGCTTTGGGGACAACTTTTGTAAATGGATCTCTGCTTTGTTCAATGGTCCTTCAGTTAAGGTGTTGGTTAACGGTTGTTCTTCGGTGGGGTTTGCGCTCTCGCATGGCACTCGTCAGGGGTGTCCCCTTTTTCCCCTTTTGTATGCGTTGGCGATGGAGCCCTTTGCCATTGCGGTCAGGGCCGATGGGGGACTGGCGGGGGTGCCTTGCGGAGACTGTCAATTCAAGTTATCCTTATTTGAAGATGATATTTTGGTGCACCTGACCAGTCTTCGCAATTCCCTTCTGCGGTTGCTGGGTCCGATTCGTCATTTTGCGTCTTTTTCTGGGCTAAGGGTTAACACATCCAAGTCATGTATAATGCCTATGGGGGGGTGGATCTTGAAATCAGGGGAAGAGAGGAAGTATGTGCATGTGGAGCATGAGTTCATTAGGTATTTGGGCACCAGAATTTCCAGAGATTTAGGCAAAGTCTTTGAGCTAAACTTCCCTCCTCTTCAGGCAAAAATCCAGGGTCATCTTTTAAGGTGGGCCCCCTTGACCCTTTCATGGTTTGGGCGAATGGTTGTGGTCAAAATGAATATTCTCCCGCAGCTCCTCTACCTGTTTACGTCCCTTCCTTGCATAGTCCCGGATTCTTTTTTTGCATTATTGCATTCTAGTATCCTTCATTTCATCTGGAATGGTAAGAGACCTAGAGTAAGATTTTCCACCCTGACCCTTCCCAAGTCCTGTTGGGACTTTGGTCTCCCAGACTTTAGATTGTATTATAAAGCATCTCAGCAAAGGGTTATGTTAGAGCACTTGAGGGACGAGCTGTGGCCATATTGGACGTATGTGGAGGATGTTCATGTGCACCCGAGAAAAGTCAGGGACCTCCTATGGGCTCCCCCAAGCTCCATTCCGGGGCAAATTAAATCACGCCCGGTCCTTGCTGTCTTGTGGTTGGTTTGGAGGCCCACCAGAGATAATAGGCTTCTCTCCTCTTGGCCGTCCCCCCTTATGTCTTTGTGGGCCCCCCGATTGATCTGGGTGTGAGGGGGTTCCGGGAGACGCAATCTTGGTCTGATTAGGGGTTGGAGAGGGCTGCTCAGCTCTTTAGTCAAGGGGTTTTCATGGAATATGATCCACTGGCGGAGGTGCTTAGGGATAAACCGCTTTCGGTCTTTGAGTACCTGAGGCTCAAGGGAATTCTCACCCAGGCGCGGTGGGTGGCGGACTTGTCACGCCCCTTAACTCCCTTTGAGAGGATTTTTGCAGACGCCAAGTCTAGGAAGGGGTCCCTTTAGATCTATAATGTGCTAGCTACATCAAACTTAACTGACAATCGTTCAAGCGTATCTGGGAGGAACGGTTGGGCCTTGCCTTGGACGACCAAACATGGCAGTCGGTTTTCAGATCGGTGCTCTCTGGGGGGCTGTACACGGCTGCTATGGAACATAACTTTAAGATCCTGCACTCCTGGCACCATCCCCCGGTTTCTATGTCCAAGATGTTTGTAGCGGTGTCTCCATTGTGTCCTAGATTGTGTTAGAGCAAGGGTACCTGGTTTCACATGTGGTTGGAGTTCCCGGTCATCCGAGCATACTTGGTGGAAGTGCTCATCTGGATTAAGGACATCCTGGGGACGGGCCCCTCCCTTCACCCACTTGAGGTTCTTCTAGGCACGCCCCTCCCGGATAAAGAGCTGAGTTCCTTCACAGGGTGACGGGGGCCATGTTGAGAGTGGGAAGACTGGCTCTGGCCCAGAAGTGGAAGAGCTCTCTAGCGCCCACCAAGACAGAGTGGCTTAACAAGTTGATAGCTATTTTTACATATGAGACATTGTCTGCCATCGCCAATGATTCTATGTCTTCTTTTTTGCAGGATTGGACTGTGGTTCAATAAAGTGTACTGTGAAGCCTTGAAATTGTGAACTGTTTAGGGGTCTTATGTACCTTATCATCGGGGAGGGGTTGTTGATATTCGGCCCAGTTGTCACGTGCTTAAGTGCTAACGGGGACCTCACCACCAGTTTGGCCTAAATGAAAAGATGTATGTGTGTTTAGTTCCTACTCTTAGTCTCTTGCACCGTGGGGTCTCAGAAGCCTAGTCAACCTGGGGTTAGGGGGGTGGGTAGCGGGAGCGGGGGGGTGGTGGGGAAAATGGGAGTTTTTAATGGTTGTATAGGGTCACTGGTTGTTTACTGTTAAGTGTTAGCTGGCAGACCTGTTTTTATTTGCTGAAAACCTTAATAAACATAAAGTGGAAAAAGAAAATCACTTGATGGACCAATGGGACCCAGGAACAGATCCATATCAACAGAACAACGGCCCAAGATCAGAAACATTCCTAGTCTGACATCCTGAGCTATGTGCCTCAACATTTATGAAACAAACAGGTAGCCTATGCAATTTAATGTAATGTAATGTAAGTGGACCGGTACAGCACACTTCTGCCACTATTGGGGGCCTCTCTGTGCTTGGCACAGTAAGGAAAAGGGGGGTTCATTAGTGAGAGCGTTGGAGAGGTAGATGTGAAACCTGTGGCGTGGTGTTGATGGGTGCAGGTCAAAAGTACCCAGTTCCTGTGCAACAATCAGCTTTCTATGGGTTTGCTGGAGAAACCTAGGAGCATGCTATACATATAGGTAAGAAGTCAAGATCTGATAGACTGCAATGCATTGAGTCTGGTTAGCCACTGATATGGGAGAGGGTGATAGGGCTAAAGAGGAGAGCTTAGTCGTGCTTCAGGTTAATGTTGATGTGCTTATGGCTCACATTGCCACTGTCCTTCTCTCTCGCTCTCGCTCTCTAACTCTCTCTATCCTTGTGCATTTCAGGTGGATGTAAGAGTAACAGGTGAAATCCCTCTCCCTTACATTTAAAGATCTCCAAATATAGTGGATCACACTGTTCAAAACCTTTTTGAACGATTTAGAGGCTGATTCAGCCTGCACATCTAGGCCTGTAGAATTAAATATTGCTCAGTTCATGATAAGGTTTAGATTCCCACCAATAATCAGTTCACCCTTGGCTAATTGAGAAATCATAAGGAAAAGGTTCATGAAAAACTCCTCCTGGACAGAATTCTGGGCATAGAAAGAAGTCCAAATGGCATCTCTATCTCTGAACATTCCCATTGCTAGCCCATATCAGCCCTTGTGACTTCTGAGAGAGTCCTCCAGAATAAACAATGACCCTTCCATTCCATGTATGGCTACACCAGCCTTGTTGCAAATGCAGGAAAATACCAGGGTTGGGAAAGGTCTACGATTTAAGTGATGTACATCATTGTGGGCCAGGTGCATGTTCTATATTTTTGCCACCTGTACTCCTCAGAACATTAGGAAGTGAATAAGCCTTGCTCATTTACTGGGTGAGCTAGCACCATGGATTATCAAAGAGGATATCTTAACAATTGTCAAATGAGACCCCTGGTATGCAAAATCCCTCAACAAGGGCATTGTTTCCGCTTTCCGTCATTCCCATCTTACCCTTCCAAAAGTTCCTGTCAACCCTCCAACATCCATAACAAAACAAAACAATGCAGTGGATAGTATACTACTAGCGTGGCATGCAACTGCCAAACAGAAGGAGCCCCCACAGCCCGGCCCTACCGCCCACCCCAACATAACTACAATTAACAGAAGTTAAAAGCGACACATCATATATAAGATGTCTCAACTTTCAAAATTAGCTCCTATACAGTAATCAGCCGATGTAGCATAAAAGGTGAATGGAGACCTCTCTGCAAAACACCGGAAACCCATTTGTATTACTGAAAGTACTAGGCTAATTGCAAACCCGCGGGTAATAAGATCATCCAGGGACCATCACAAAGCATGTTCACATGCACCATACCAAAACCACTAGTGTTCTCCCCCTGCGAGAGGTTAGATCACTCTGCTCCTTTTCATGGTCTTAGCTTTTTGTCACTGTTTTTTCCTCACTGTCTTTGGGTGTTTGAACTGGCCAATTAGATTGTCGCTGGGGTCACATTTCCAAGGAGAATGGATCCCTCATACAGAGACTTGACATTTCTCTGTTAGTCAAATTGCAAACCTGCGCGATATGTCTATTAGAACCTAATACCACACTTTATCAGCTTGTCTGTCAGTGGTTTGTGGCTCCTTTTCATTTGTAGGGTCCTTCTAGAGGGGTCTTGAAACAACTGTATGAGGAATATGAGGAATTCAGGTGGCCCCTGGTGCCAGTCTGCCTGGAGGAGCTTTTCCTTAAATTAATTGGAGTGCGGTTTGAACAAAATGCCCCATGGACGATCATCATTTTCCTTCCTGATTGGCTCTAACCTGTGACCACTGACCAGCTCCATGTTGCCGACTGATTTGTCTTTTTACAAGATAATGAAGAGGTTACTGTTAAGATGGATTTCTGAACTCTGACCTGGTGGGCAGAGGTTGAGAAGGCCAGCCTAGTTTCTTGGAACAGGGTAACCTTCTGGACAAGCCAGACGAATCACTGTAGCATTGGCGGCGGTCAAGACTCGGTCTCAGGAGGGATGATGGTGATCGAAGGCCCACAATGAGCACACACAGTAATCAAAACCACAAATTACTCTCAGTCAAGTCTATATCAAAAATATATGTACATTTATTATGGCCTTTTAAGTCAAACACAAAATAATTATTCAGCAGTAATAACAAAACCAGCACAACACTAATCTAGCAAACATATATACATTAACCAATAGCCTAAAGGAATAGTACACAGTATTGATCCACAACCTGCAAAGAAAGGGGTCACAAAGTGCGAATATCATTTAGGCAGTCCTTCACAATTCAAACCCTAACGAAGAGGCAGTCCAATCCCTAAAATGAGTGGAGCCTTGAGCTCAAAAGTACTTTTGGTGCTGGCGCACGGGATCGTGCGGTTAAGTCAAACCGGAGTCTCTTCAAGGGGCAGTTCAACTCTGGAAGGTGGGTGAGGCAGTGAATAATAAGTTCCCACTAATGGAGGAGGGTCTCCCCAAGAGGGCAGAACAGGATCCAAGAATTGGGAATAGCTCGGTAGCACAGGCTAGATAAAGAAGAATGGCCCTCAGGGGACACTTGTGCGTAAAAGTTGATGGATGTGCCAGGGGCCACTGGTAAGGGTTGCAGTACTCACCGACCCTCAGCGCATTCCGTACCAAACTTCGGCAGTTAAGTCCACTTCGGTCGCAGGTCCAAATCGACATGGTGACCACGTATGCTCGGTTTCAGGCGGACCCTCCTCAGAACTAGGAATGCAAGGTGCACGTAACTTGGTGGGGGAGTGCCTTTTACCCTGAGTTTACAGTCTCCAAAGGCTCAAGTCAAAACTCGAGACGGCAGTGGTTCCAGAGCAAAGGTCCCATTCAAGATGGTCAGTTCACTGGGCGGTCCAGGAACACTTCCGAAAAGGATCTCTTGCAGGTTAAGTTGAAGGTGCTGAAAATAGTTGGTCCCACTATTCCAATGGGTCGAAGCGCCCCTGCAGGCCTTCGAGGTTTGATCAGAAACAGGGAATGCGACGGGACAACAGGAGGCTCAGGGTGCCAAACCTTCCAGTGGCTCACCAGCAGTTCCACAGATCTGCTTCCTTGATTCAGGATAGTTGCCTCCTCTACTAAGTTTTGTGTGAACTCAGATGATCGACCTGGAATGGGTGTAAGATACCTTCTCTTATCCAAAATCTCATTCACGCCAAAACGGAGAGAAACCAATGTGAGATCTGCTCACATACAGCCATCCCAGACGTGGACCAATCACAGAACACGGTGGTCTCAGTCATCCCAGCAAACCAGACATCCTGGCACCCAGCATGTGTTTTGGAACTAGACAGCTCCAGCCGACATCCTGGAGGCACACACACAAGGCATGCAGAAGCCTGCAAAAGCTTTGGTTTGCGTGGGGGTCTGCATGACCAAATAAGGAATTTCACAGGTCTGCTCAACCTGGGGAAGACAAAGTGTCACAAAAAACTTGTGGCATTGCCATTTTAGGCACTGCCCACTGTCCTGGGCCAAATGTGGTAAACGTGGTTTGGACCATTGAAAAGAGTTGAAACCGCATACAAAGTAGCAGCTGCCACCAACTCTGTCCAAGGCACCCCTGTACATTCACCAAAAAATCCTTTGAGGGTGTGTAGGGCCTTAAAAATGAAAAGAGGACCCCAGCACACTGTACTGTAAGGTACTTTGTGCACTGAAATAATTTTACTAAGCAATAGCAAAATAGTCTCCCAGTACTGACTGTATGAAGGGCATGACAGTTTCCCCATAACAAAATGAGCAAAAGGCCAGCAGAGTACAGCAGAAGGCTGGGATCCACTGGCAAAATTCAGGCTAGGGTGGTCAGCCAAAAGCAAAAAGCTGGGGGGTACACAACTGGAGGGAAAATTACCCATAAATGGAAATTTTTCCTAACAGTTACATAGAGTATGTTGTAGGTTGTGTTGCAAGGTCAGTAATTGCCTCTCAGCCCTGCATGGGATGCCTGCCAGGGTGGAAGCCAGAGACAGTCCTGCCGCTGAGGACGATGGTGGCTGTTGAGAGCTCTCCAATTGCCATCCCCTCCCCAAATGCGTGCTAATATATGGGCAGTACCAACTTGCAGCACCCCATACCTCTTGAAGAAATTGCTGGCCACATTCTATCTTTCTTTACTAGAAGTAAGACGGCATCAGTCTCAAGAGACTGCCCACATGACTGCAACCCATCAGCGTCTTACACTACTGTACTACAGTCATCTGGTCTGTGCACTGCTGTAGCGGTCCACAGGGCCAAAGTTGCTCCGGCCTCGAGGTCTCTCCAGCTGCCGGACACTAGGCGGCCCTTGGTGCCTGCCCTCAACGCACCTGAGCTGGACCTCCTATTCTGTACACGGGGTCCCGGTGGCCCGTGAGGACCGGGCCCTTATTGTTTGGTGTTGATTTGGCCTCTCTGCGCCCCCCTCCTGCCGTATAGTCGGGTCTGCACTGCGGGATCCCCCCTTATTCACACTGGGTCCCGGTAGTCCTGCTCTACTGTTTATGCCCCTCTGTACTACACAGGGCCCGACCTTGCCTGGACTGATCTGTCTCTACTCTGCGCCCTCACAGCACTCCGCTCATCTCCCAACCCCATCTCTACTCTGTGGAGTTCCATGCCCAGATCAGACTTCGGATCCTCTAGGTCCTCCACCTTCTGTGTCCGGTCTGTCTCAGGGCTGCACTGAGAGTCCCCTCCATTGTTCTGAGACTTTCCGCCCCCTCCACGGCCCCCTTCTCCACTACATAGAACCCTTGTTTGCCTCCATCTACTCCTGATACCAGCGTTAATTCCTCTTGGGTGTCTACCTTCCCATCTATTGTCCTTTGTCCCCTGCGTTGTGGTAGCACTCTTCACTCTGCTCTAACTCTCCCACCTACTGCAGTCCGCTGGTCTTCCCAGCCACCACTTTGTGTACCCACTCCTTATGACTATCTGAGCCCCTCCTGGTCATCCCTCTGAACTAGTTCTGTAACCTTGGTATCCTGTTTGCTCTCACTCAGGTGTAACGGTCTGTTTCCGCTATTCACTTTCTTGCCTTAGGCGCCAGTTTTCTTCCATCCACGACCTAGAGTCCCTACTCCCTCTGACCTTATTGCCTCCTGCCGGTCATCCTTCAGTACTGAGCCTCTGACCTCTTTCCTACAATTTCGGAACTACCTCCTCGCTTTCATGCCTCAAGCACCTGGACTTCTCCTACTGCAGTCTGAATCTCTTGGATCTTCCCAGTTGTCTCCTACCACTGTCTCGAGTCCACCTTGGACGGCATCTCCAATTAGACTCCTCTAATCGAATCCCCAGTACCTGCTTCCACTGATCCTATGCGATCTGACATATCTTCCTTCCAATTCACCCTCCCCCCCCTCCCATCCCTTCCTCCTCCTCCTCCTCCCCCTTCTACTCTCCTCCTTCCTCCTTATGCCTTGGCCCCTTCGCTATCCTCTCCCCCACCCCCCAGGCACCCCTTTTCCCCCTCTCACCGTCCTTACCTTCTCTACCCCCCCACTGCTAAACATGCTGCCCCCATGAACATTGCTCTTTGGAACGCCAGATCCATCTGTAACAAAGCCGCTGCTACCCTAGATCTATTCTTCCGTCTTAACCTCTATTTCCTCTGCCTCACTGAAACCTGGATTCCTACTCATAACACCTCTGTCCCCGCTTCCCTCACGACCTCCTCTTCCTCTGGCCGAGGTGGTGGCGTCGGTCTCCTGTACCACTCCAAATTCATCTCCTCCTCTTCATCTCCAACTCTCCCCTCTTTCCCTTCCTTTGAATTCCTCTACAATTCTTTCTCCTCTCCCCATCCTATTTCCTTCCTGATCATCTATCGTCCCCCTGGACCGCTCTCCTCCTTCTTTGAAGACCTTGATCAACTCCTCTCACTTATTTCTCCCTCCCCCTCTCCTCTTACTGTACTTGGCGACTTTAATATTCATCTTCCTTCTTCTCCCCTCCTCTCCATCCTTGATTCCTACCTCCTCTCCCCCCTTCCTTCATCCCCTTCGCACTACTCTGGTTCCACTCCTGACCTCATCTTTAACTCCTCCTATCCCTCCTCCCCTGTCTCTTCTCTTCCTGTTTATCTCTCTGATCATACCTTAGTCTCGTTCTCCCTTTCTCCTCTTTCACCCTCCACTAATACTAATTCCTCCCCACCAATCTTCTCACGTCGCGACCTGCGTAATTTCGATCCTACCCTCTTCTCCCACACTTGCTCTTCTTCTCTCCCATCTCACCAAGACTTTGCACTACTTTCTCCCGATGATGCTCTCTCCTCCCTTTCATCATCTATCACTACTACTCTTGACCAACTCTACCCCCTTTCTCTCTTCCGCCCTACTCAAAAACCTTCTCAACCTTGGCTTACTTCCCATCTCCGCTCTATGCAGCATCTTCTCAGGCGACTAGAGAGACTTTGGGTCAAAACTCCCTCGCTTTCTAATCAAACCTCTTACTTCTCCTACCATGCACTTTACAATTCTTGTCTTGCGACTGCCAAATCCTCCTACTACTCTAACCTTCTTCAGTCTCAAGCCTCCCATCCTCGTTGGATCTTTCAAACTCTTTCCCTTCTTCTCTCTCCTCCCACTCCTGATCCCTCATCCAATTCCTCACTTTCTCCCTCTGACTTTGCCAACTACTTTTCCTCTAAAATCATCTACTCAGGCAAAAAATTATCTCCCTCTCTGACTCCTTCTCTCCTCCTCCCCCCTCACCTCCATCTTCCATCATGTCTGTCTTCTCATCTGTTTCCCCTTCTGATATCTCCTCCCTTTTATCTAAAGCCCACCCCACGTCCGCCCCCTCTGACCCTCTCCCCTCTGTTCTCATCCCTAAGATCTACCCTCTTATTCTCCCTTACCTCACCACTTTCTTCAACTCGTGCCTATCCTCATCTACCTTTCCCTCTGTTTTCAAACATGCAACGATTATTCCTGTTCTTAAGAAACCCTCTGCAGATCCACTGCTCACTGCTAACTACAGACCTATTTCTCTTCTGCCTTTCCTCTCTAAAATCATTGAACGCCTTGTCTACTCTCAACTCGCTTCCTTCGTCTCTACTTCCTCTCTCCTTCCTCCTTTTCAATCTGGCTTCCGTCCTAAACATTCCACTGAAACTGCTCTCACCTCCATTCTCAACTCGCTCCTGTCTGCTCGTCATACTAAGCAATCCTTAATTCTTATCCTCCTTGATCTCTCTGCCGCTTTTGACATTGTTGATCACCCACTCCTGCTCCATACTCTCGCCTCCTTCGGGTTCAAAGGCCCTGTTCTAAAATGGCTATCCTCCTACCTTTCTGCCCGTTCCTTTACTGTCTCATGGGGAGGCCAGACCTCTCCTTCCTTCCCTCTAATTTACGGTGTTCCTCAAGGCTCTGTACTTGGCCCTTTCCTCTTCTCTCTCTACACCTCTCTCATTACCCCTGTTATCTCCTCCTTTGGCATTTCCCATCATTTTTATGTGGATGATACTCAACTCTTTCTCTCTTTCTCCTCCTTCACACCTGACATCCATATTAAACTCTCCTCTTGTCTCACGGCCATCAAGAACTGGATGTCCTCCCGCTTCCTCTCTCTCAACACCGAAAAAACGAAGTCCTTTTCTTCCCCTCTAATACTCTTCCCCCAACTTCTCCTCCCCCTTTTATCCATTTTCCTCCTTCTGATCACCGTATCTCCACCCATGCTCGCAATCTAGGCTTTCTTTTTGACTCCTCTTAACTTCTCGCAACACATCTCACTCACCTCCCGCTCCTGCCGATACCACCTCTACAACTTTCGCAAAAACCGTCCCTCCCTCACTTTCCACACTACTAAACTCCTAGTCTCCTCACTCATCTTTTCCCATCTCTTCTACTGCTCCGCTCTTCTCTTTGGACTTCCCTCTTCTCATCTTGCCCCTCTTAAATCCATTTACCACTCTGCTATTCGTACCTTTTGTCTCCTTACCCCCCGTGATTCTATCTCCTCTTCGCTCTCTCACCTTGGCTGGCTACCTTTTCACCTACAACTAAAATTCCACTTTCTCTGCCTTGTTTTCAAATCCCTCCATGGTCTTGCTCCTCCTTATCTCTCCTCCCTTCTCTCCTTCTACTCCCCCTTCGCTCCCTTTGTTCAGCTGACCACTTCCTTCTCACTGTACCCCCTTCCCCCTGCGCTTCTTCCCAGTTCCGCTCTTTCCATCTTCTTGCTCCTCTGCACTGGAACTCTCTCCCTCTCCTAATCCGATCTTCCACCACCCTCACCTCATTTCGCACCTCTGTTAAATCCCTTCTTCTCCATCCCCCTCCCTGAAGCCCCCTCCTGCCCTCTTGTATCCCCCCACCCTGATTCCCCCTCTTCAATTCCTCTTCCCCCTCTCCCTTTACTCTCTCTCTCCCTTCCTTCTACACTTTTTCAATCCTTCTCCTGGTCCCCTCAACTCTCCAACTCCCACTCCACTTCTCCCCCCCTCATGTAATTGCTCTTTACACTGTTTTATGGAATGATTCAAGTTGTAATTTTTTGCTCACACTGTTAATTTGTTGTTATTTCTGTATATTTGTTGTTCCAATGTACAGTGCTTTGGTGCAAAGCGCTCTATAAATAAATCAATCAATCAATAAATCAATCAATCAATCTGAGCAGCAGAATCAGTAGAGAGGGAGAGAGTTAGTGAATGAGAACACTGAGAGCTTTTGCGTCTGACACACTGCTCCCAAGTGCTGGTGCACTCAGTAATCAAACCTAATTAGTAAACATTCACCTACCTAAGCCCACTAACATGCACTGGGACACTTTGCAAGGTGGGTCACCATTGTTGAGGCACCGTGGCACCATGCAGAGAAAAGTGGTGGAACCCACATGAGGGACAAAGTAGGAAGTGAAGGTGGGTGGAGTTGGAGGCAGGAGTCCGGCTGGAATGCCTGATAAACACTCCTACTTGTCCACCATCTTGATTCCAACCTCCTCCCCCAGCGCTACATTTTGATGTGTGCGCAGCACATTTGTTACATCCAGTTTTTGTTTTTACAGGCAATGAAATGAAGGCTTCCTAAGTTTATACTTTACCACTAGAAGTGTTCTTATTTACAGATCGTTTGTTGATCTTTGGTTTTCCTGTTTGGTATATTGCTGTGCTGCACTAGACTTGAGGGGCAAGTATTGTCTTTCCTCCTGCAGTTGTCCTACACTGACCTCAGTTAACTCTGCCATCGTGTCCTTGCATCAAGACCCTTGATTGTGTGTGGGTGAAGCCAACACATACACACTGTCCCTCAACAGGATGGGAAAACCTGCACCAACTTCCCTGGAGGAACCATTCCATATATTGGAGGACAACCGTGGAGCTCGGATCTTCATGCCTACAGGAGCTCCAATACTTCCCCCAGCTCTCTCCTTAATGGGGGTCGTGTTTTCATTCAGACCACCACCAACAGGCACCTTTCAACTTCTACACTAATAAGGCAAGCCAAAATATTGGCAGACGGGTCATAAACAATTAGCTCTTAATGATGTTTCTTGAAATGTACGCATTGCATTTGGGATATTGGTTGATTTTGCTGTCATCCGGTAAATATTCTTTCCACTGTCCTTGTTTGGACAATGTCTTCGGCAGTGGCAATCAAGTTTATATAAATTAACTGTTGGGGGTACCCCAATTATTCCAGAGGGACACTGGAAGACCGCAGACATGGAGAACCCAACTCCCTCCCCCAGGATATAGGAAGGATTCAGCCAACAGCAAGTTCAAACTGCAGTTTATTACAGGCAAAACCAACAGGGATCAGCACAGGAACAGGAAAAATCCATGCACATCTCGCTCTTCCTTGGCTCACAGGCCGGTTTTAATTCCAAATGTCATAAGCATGATGTCACAACCTAGGTCCTTCTCCAGAAAACCTATCGGGCCAACTGATTGGGTATTGAGTATTCTACCACCTATAGTGTACATTATAGATCTTATTCTACTGGCGTTTGTATGTCAGGTGGCTAGACTGTTCCATCCCCATGTCACTAACTATAATATTGTTGCAGTGTTGTGGACTTACCATTGGTTCTTGCCCATTGCTACCCACCCCTAGGATTCTAAACTATGATTGGCTAGAGCTGACGTCCCCAAGCCTGGGATCTGCAAAGATTCTCAGCTCGCTGTGTACCTCTTCAAGGTAATGAGAATGACTATGTGTCTGCATTGTAACTTGTGTGTACCACCTTAGCTTATGACTGTGCTCTCCTGATTGTTGCATATTGCTGCATACTTGTCGCTGTCTGTGTCTGGCAGCCTGGGACTAGCTCTCCTTTCCCATTACTGATCACTGTCCATTGTCTTCTTCGGCCACATCACGTGTTCAGAGACCACAAATTTGAACTGGGCCGCTCTGAATGATGAGGATCTATTAGTCTTTTCTGCAGCTGGTTCCTTTTTCGTCTGGGGATTGGAATGTTATCTGTATCTCTTGACCTTGGCTGCAGGTCCTGTCTCACACGTCTTGCTCTCTGTCCAGCCTGAATCAGCTCAGGTCGTCTCTGAGGCCTGAGGCCTGCTGTAATTTTCCTAAACCTAATAATGTGGTTTCCACAGTGTCCACTACATTTCCATAAGTTAGTCACACTTGGCTCTGTCATGTCTCATAGGTGCTCCTGCAGTTCCATAGGGTTATTTCCATGTAAGCATCTGCAAGCTCTGCTCAGGATCTCTTGTCTCTTGCGGTTTCTGCGTTGCTGCGTTTGGCTAATAGCAAAAATAATAAAGCAATGATAGTATGTATATGTGTCTGTCCTCTAACTATAGAACTGTACCCCTGTGTTCTTCATGTATTAGAGTGTGTAGTTATGTCCCGAAGTGTGGATGGCATGTGTACTTCATGTCTAATGCTGCTATGTCGTGGTGTCTCTAACAACGTCAGCAACATGGCCTCTTGGCGCTTTAGTCTAAGTTGTCCATAGCTATGTCCATAATCATGGCCTGCGGCTCTTCATCCACACATGGATGGATCTGTATGTCCCTTGATCGGTATGGCTGGCTGAGGGGATACCTCTCGACATACTTGTCAATCATGGGTCCGTTCGGAATTCGTCCGAAATAGAATGGGTGATTGCAGTGTTTTCTGGCCTTCTTCCTTGTCATTAATTTGTTAGGAGGGGGAGGGGTGGCAGCCTTACCCATCCCTCCTCATAACACTCAGCGGAGCGCAAGAGCGCAGCTGACATTATAAATAGAGGCAATGAATATGAAACTGTACTGCAATGATGTTTAATGAGTTGACCTCTGACATATCCCCTGATCCTGTTTCATGGTTTTGCCATAGACGTTTGAATAATGATTCTTGGTATATGACCTGACCCCTGGCAAGCATTTTCTTATGAATACATTGTCAATAACAAAACAAAAATTGCATGTTGCAATTTTTTTACCTAAACATGTCACAGGGAACTTTCTCTCAGACATCTAACCTTCCTGGACAAGTATTAAAGCAGTAATTGGGTACGTAAGTTAGTTTTGCAGCTACCAACACCCTTATGAGCCATATTGTCCAGCCTTACTTTTAACTCATGCAATGTGAAAAGAGGACGAGAGCTCCAAGGCTGAAATCTGGGCCAGATTATCAAAGCTTTGGACTGGTGCAAAAAAGTGGAGCTAATGAATTTAGTGCCGATTTTACTGCTTAGATAATTGGGAAAGGCGCAAACTGATTTGGCCCCAATTTGTATTATCTAAACATGTAACAAGGGCAAAAAGGAAACAGACTGTTTTATTTACTATGTTTGATCATTAACATGAAAAGAAATGTAGTAAACAGATTTCTTTTTATGTTATGCAGCAAACATAGTACAGAAAACAGCCTGATTCATTTTTGCCCACGTGCAAACATTTTTAGATAATATGGAATGTGACAAACTCTTTTTGCTCCATTTTGTATTATCAAAGCATTTGCTCACTTTTTAGCACCAGTGCAAATCTTTGATAATCTGCCCCCTGGTGAGTCCAACCCAAGCGCGCGCGGTGTCAAAGCATATGTGGACATCTTTGCGGGCAGTAAAAGCAATTGTAAATTCCGTGCAGCTTTACTTAAACAAAGGCTGTTTCTGTGCATTGACTTTCAAGGTTGTGCCACCAGCCAGCACTGAAATGAGTGTTTAATTACTATCATTATGTTGATATATATTCTAGAGAAAAGTATCGGATGATATCATGGATTCTGCTTCCCCATTGGTTTTTCCATTATATACCGCTTGCCGCCCTCATTTTGCATCGTAATTGCTAGCAATGAAGGTAAAAGGAGGCATCCATCTTGCTTTTGCTATAACTGCTTTTGACATGCTCATGGTTTTCCCTGAAACACTGCATACATAATTAACAGTTAAAGCGTCTAAAGTTTAATAATCAATTAAGGTAAATTGAACACTGCATAAATTCAGCGAAGTATGAAAGTATGCAAGAGAGATAGAGAGGCAATAGGAGCGTGGAGAGTGTAGGGGGAAGAGTGGGAGAGAGCAAATACAAATGCAGAAGCATGGTTTGTTTGGTGTTCTACACTTTTGTCTCACTAATTAAGGCTGCCAGTTCTGGGGACTGCGAAAAAGACAAACATGGTTGCACTTTGTTGTGTGTCAATCTGAATGCCGTGGCCCATTGTGTTAGTTTATTTAAATTGTTTTAAATGTACAGATAAGGCCATTGCAGGTTAATTAGGGATACGTGAGTAACCAATTACAAGCGCTTCTTGTCCCATCATCAGATGCTTTTTATGCTGGAGCATACACTGTTGGCCCCTCCCCCACTCCCACCAGATCAGCCCATAATACTGCACAGCTGGTAACAATGTGTTGTGATGAGGGTACCTTGGAATAGAGAAGACAACAGATCCAAGCTTCTTGTGTAAGTAGCTTTAATGCCGTTGGTGCACTAGACGCAAGGTATTCCAATCAAGGTAAGTACAGGCAGACCACTCGTCATCCGCACCCTTGCCAGCTCCAGATGCAAATGTCACTCCTTAAAAAAATCGATTCAGGTGCAAGCATAACATTCCACTCTAACATCACAAACATAGCAGACACCAGACACATGAGACTACAACACCTCCCCCTCCGTTAAACTATCAACACATTGGGCCTCATTACGGCTTTGGCGGTAGCCATGCCGGTATTGGCGGCATTGCTGCCACCAAAACCGGGTCCGGATCCGGGTTCCCTGAATGGGGAATTACCAGGCCATTCCAAGTTTGGAGGGCCCAGTAATTCCTCCTTCAGGGAATCCGGGCCCGGACCTTCCCCATTCTCATTCGAGCCCCCATAGGGCTCAATGGGAATGGGTGCAGGGAGCTAACAACGGGCCGATTACGACCGGCCCGTTGTTAGCTCCCTGGTCCCATCCTGAGATATACATACTCACACCATGTAGAACCGCAATCAAAACATCAACCAAACTATGTAGCTCGAGACACAAATCTAGTTGCACCACCACACTGCAACCGTGAACTTCAACATACTTAAACAGAACGTGAAGCCCTTGGCTACCCACCTCCTTGCGGCACCTCACTGCAACCATGAACGTCAACATACCTAGACAGACCATGTAGACCTCAGTGCAAACCTTGCCCACAATTCTCATGCTGTACACCAGTGATTCCAAGAACCCTTAAAACACCTAGCTACGACATGAGCTGCACCTAAAACAGACCAACCATGCAGCAATACACTGCAAACCCTCATCCACCACAACCAGACATCAGTCTATCGTTGCCAGTTATTTATGTGGCTGCAACCACATCCTGATACCAGGAGGTACTCAGAACCAGACTGGTTGTTGCAAATCCATTGTAGCATACCACTACAACACCAAACACCAAAATATCGACCTACATAAGACTGACACGAACACACTACAAACACATCCTCATACAACCACAGCACCCAGAATCGCAACATATGAACCTGATGCACACTATACATGCATCTACTCCTACATCTCTCTCTATATATAAAAGTGAACACTTGTGGATTTGTGGGTTTGTGGTTTCGCGTATGTTCCCTATACAATTCCACACTGTTTCACCAATCTGCACCAAACTTTGCACAGTCACCTGTTAGGACCCTCTGGACATTACTGTCTACATGACATCTACCAGTTACTCCAAGAGTTACTCTTCCTCTGGCACCAATTTCAATTGGGAGCAACACAAGCTCGAGCTGCGTGGAAACTCAGCAGGACCTGAGTGAAAGATATGTACTGGATTTTAATTCTACTTTGTCTTCTGTCAGCTCTCCACTACCGGGGGCTGTCAAGACCTCACACGGCATCCCTTTTTTGAGGCAAAATGAAAAGGCTCCACCCTGGGCGGACTCCCTAATGAAGATAAATCAGGTTCTGTGCGTGTTAGTCTTCCTGTGTGAAAGCGTGAAGCAGGAGACAAAATCTGACACTGTTTTATTGGAAGCATTTCTCTGCAAATTCGATAATGCCAACATGCATGCCATGGATAGAGAGTTTTCGTCCAACTTAAACATCAGTCTAAAAGATCTTGATAACTTGGAGGAAAGGGTGATTCTGTGCAGAACTAATGAGCAGTCGACTAGCAAAAAGGCGATGCAGGCAAATCCAATCCAGCCCCAACCCCCCACCGAGAATAAAACAGTGGATAGGATTATACTGTGTGACACTGCAAGTACATGCAGCAACGAGATTACTGATTTCCCAAAAGAGAAGAAGAATGATTACCCATTGAAATTCAACTACCCATGGTCCCCCAGAAGGAAACAACCCTTAGTCCAGAAAATAGTGCTCCCCGAAATTCTACCGGGTCTTACGCCATCATTATAGACCCAGAATTTAAGGAAAAGATGGTTGCCAAACCTCCTCAATTGATTGCGGGCACTGAACTGGAACCACACAAACTGGACACCCAACCTATGTTAGCCACAAAGCTTAATGGTGTATCTGTCTTCGCTGTGCTGGCTCTAAGCACTCCCCCTCCTAGGGCAGGTGGAGTTAGCCGAGATTGTGGCGGGCAACTGGGCAGGCAGGCAATTCCGGATTCCTCCAGTCAAACCCCCCTGCCGGGTTGGGAAGAGTGGGTACCTCCATGGAACCCTTGGTGGCCAGGTCTTGCACTGGCCCTTGTCAACAATACGAGGCGACCAAACAGGATGGGAGAATGAAGGGTTTGAGGGAGGTTGATCGGGCCCTGACTGGGGCAAACTTATTGAATAACTCAAGACCCTTGGGATGGAAAAATATGGCATCCCAATCTGCAGTAAACAAGGGTACGGCTGTTATGTTCAAAAGCGTTATTCCACAAAACCTGGCAATCAACTTAAATCATTCCAATGTATTGCGATTACTCTCTGAGATTGCCAAACTAAAGGGCATTTCAACCTCCGATATTAAAAGAGTTTACTTTTGTGTAAAACTGCGCACAGACCGCTCATTGCCCTACTTCAATTCAAGGTTGGTCTCTGAGCTGGTGATGCATGAAAGAGGTCATCAGAATCTTTGGGTTTGATGTGAATGCAACTGAAATTTATTATACAGCGGAGAATGTTCAGAGGCCCATAGATATGGACGAGCAATTAAAATGGCACATCAGTGCATTGAAAACAAAAATGAAAGCCTCAGAAAACTCAAATGATTGGTCCTGGCTGATTAACATCATCCAGCGCTAACCATCAGTAGGTTTTCACCATAGGGCACACAATACTGACAACTATTCCATATTATCATGGAATACTCGTGGCCAAGGGGGTATTCTTCACAACCAGGAAGTTGGGTAGATATTCAGGATACAAGAGGCGGTCTGCCTACAAGAAACCTGGTTAGTGACCCATCCTGTTATGGATGGGTAGGTGATTAGCCATTAGCCGGCGCCAAAAGAGGAGATCGGGGTAGACCTTATGGTGGCCTTTTACCTACGGGTCGATCTGATGAGAGGACTAGGGTGCTTGACATAGGGCCTCATCACGACTTTGGCAGTAACCCTTAAATCCCGCGGTCACGCTATTACCACTGGATTTAAGGGTCTGCCAAATCAGGACTTCGGTGGCGGTAAGAGCGCAAATTTTCCCCATTGACCCAATGGGGAATGGGCCATTCACGTATGGGCTCAATGGGGAATGGGGAATTACATTAACGCCGAACTCGTGATCCGGCGCTATTAGCGCCGGGGAGTTCGATGGTAGGGCTAATACCGCCGGCAGTAATGCGTTACCGCCAAAGTCGTGATCAGGCCAGTCTATGACTTCTGTGGGATTCTGCGAACCAATGTGGAGTTGGTTGAAGTGTCATCCATCCATTTACTAATCCTAAATGTTTACTGGCATGAGAAAGTACTGGATTTATCCTGCTTTCTTCAACACTTATCCTCCGTAATAACAGAGTGGTGTATACTGAATCAGGGGGGACAAATAATAGTGGTCAGGATCTGAATTCCAATTGTATGCTACCGAGGGGTGGCACATGCACTTTAGGAGCACCTAAGACTGACCCCAAAATACAGAATGGAGTAAAATGGGTGAAATGTTTGGGTGGGATGGATTTACATTGCCTTAATGTGGAAGTACAGGGAGATATTCCAAACAACCCGACATAGTCTAATGGCTCCTCCTGGTCAACGATTGAATATATGTTTGTGTCTGATTGGTTATTTGAGAAATGCACTCGCCTCACGAGTTCCCAATCCAAATTGAGCGACCACTATAGGCGGGTGGCTAACTTTTCAATGAGTTACTCCCATCCTAGTTTGGTAAATGCCAACCTGACTAATCTATTAATCCTTCTGGTAGCCACTTATTTTGGAATTAAGTTTTAGCTAAAAGAGTGAATGGCTCTTTGGAAGAATTCCTAGTGTGCTCAGCATTAGAATGGACATTTTGGGCATTGTGCCCTGCAAACTTTGAGGAGTTTGTGGAAATCTTTATTATATCTCAGTTGAGCCATAGGAAAAGGGGCAGTGGTGTTAAAATGAACCACAAGCTTGTACATGGTTATGATAACATTCTCGCTGCTAAAACAAAACTACTCAGAAAGGAGTGGAGAGTATTGCGATCTTCTCCTGATACAACCCAGAGGCTATTAACATAACGTGTAAGTGTTTACGCCAGATTTACGGAAACTGGGTGAAAAGCACAAGGGCCAGGAGATCACAGGAAGACGATGAGGCACTCTTGCAATCCATGAGAATAGATGCTGTTTCCGAGAAGGAATGGCCTACCCATTTTTCTACCTTGTATGCTCCCCCCAAGTGAGCCCTAATCAACACTTTTCTTATTATCGGGGAAAAGATGAGCCCAGTAGAGTTCGAATCAGATATTGTCCTAGACGTGATGAAAGCAATTAGCCCATCTTGGGCCCATGGCCCCAATGGGCTTTCAAACAATCTCGTGAAATATGATCCCATTCTCTGGGAAAAAGTACTAAGTGCCCTATTTAAAGAGGTCGTGTTCTGAGAGCAGTTTCCATCATCATGGTCCTAGGCACATATTGTTCCTATATTTAAGAAGGGAGTAAGCATGGTCCCTGTGAACTATTGTCCTATTGCTCTCCTAGACATCGACAGCAAGGTATTTACATCTATCCTGCTGTCAAACCTAGAAGAGTGGGCCATTGACAAAATGGCAGACCGGCTTTCGGAGAGATCTAGGAACATCCTTGAATGGTGCAATAATTAGCATGATTCAACAACCAGCTTGGGATGGTAAATATGGGACAGGAAATGTAGCATCAATCGACCTAAGTGCTCCATTCAATGCAGTAGATCGACCGCTTTTGTGGATCAAGTTAAAGTGTGGGGGATCCCAGAGGGGCTATTAAGACTCCTGGTAGGTCTCCATGAGAAGAGCAAAATCCAAGTGCATCTGAATGGTACGGGAGGTCTTTCCCGAAGCATTCCAACAGGTAGCGGCGTTAGGCAGGGTTGCACCTTAGCACCCTGCTTCTTTAACCTCTAACTGTCGGACGCTGGTGAATAATTAACCCCTGCAGCCCTGGTTAGTCCTGTGACAAGCCAGCTAAGACCTTGCTGGCTATCATATGCAGACGATTTTCTCCTTTTTGACTGTACCCCAGTGGGGATGCAGTGCTTACTAACAGAATTCGAAGTGTATGATATGATATGGTAGTTTATTTGTATTTCGCCTATACACATGTGTTTCAAAGCTCTTCAAGGCAGGGGAGGGAGCAAGGGAAAAAACAATAACATTCTTACGAGGCCTTGAGACATTAAGAATGGGTAATTTACTATCGTACTAGGCCTGGGGACATTTCAGATAGTGCAAGAGCATTGACAATGATGGAGGGAAGGAGGGGGGAGGAGGAGAGGAACAAACAGTGAAAATTGCACTAGGTCGGGTGACATTTCTGAACAACAGAGAAAGGGAAATCCACATATATAGACCGATGAGGTTGTAAAATAAATTATCCTCCAATTCAAAAAGACTTGTTCTGATGCTTAAATGAGTCATCAAGGATGGAGAAGAGAAGAATACTGAAGTGTCTCCAAATGATCAATATTTATTGTGAAAACAAAGTGTTTATTTTATAAATCATCACTGTGGAAGTAAAAGAATAAATTCCTGACTAATGGACAAACTATTTACAAAGAAAACATATTGATATTAACAAAAGAGATAAAATAGGTACAGAAAATCAAAGAGGATTATACATTAACATCCAGAGATTGTATTCACCAACAGAAAAACACATTGAGTAACTAAATCATCATGTGTCTACCTAGTAGTAGACCTAACTCTTACTAGGCTGGAGTGTCAGAGACCTAATTTTGGAAATCCTGACTTGTTGGTTATACGAATGTGATGGTCTTGTTTTATGTTCATAATCCAAACTTGATCATGTGTGGTTTTGTTAAAGTGCCAATCTGCCAACGTGTTTACCAGTGTGACTAAATACTGATATGTACAGTGCTTCATAAATCGGTGAAAACCAGTTCGCTCTTGGAAAAGGAGAAAACAGGAGCACTATATCACGTTTCGGCTGGCCGGAATTGGTGGCGTCACTGTTCAGCCTTCCTCAGGGCGGAAGAACCACACGGTCCCTGTGGTTCAGACAGGGGTATATGAAGCGAGTGATCTTGAGTCCCCAGTCTCAGAGTTCAAATGGGCTGGCTGGGCTGGCATAGACGCTTGCCAGGTTTGGGCACCATAAGTGGCGGAGTCCCTGCTGCGCCTTGAATGGGATTCCTAGGGTATCTTTCTGGGTCCCTTGGGGTGTTCATGTGCAGAGTTGCAGACAGATGATGGATAAGACCACCTAAAAGTGGTACAGTCTCTGTATGGCTCTCATGCGGTGTGGTTAGAGTCCGCAGATTCAAGGCGTTTGACTAGAGATCAGCGTGGATGAGTGCTGTATGAATAGTGCAGGTGTCGCTTAAAGTCAGGACTGCAAGAATATGGACAGCTTGTTATTTGTTCGCCTCTTCCCAAAAGTGAAATGGAAGGCACTCGTAGGCCTGTGCATGCACAGAGCAAGTCGTGTCTCTGGAGACTCGTCCCGTTTCCTGGGCGACCACAACGCAGGTCACTGACAATACAAGAGGGAAAGGAGGGAGGGAGAGGAACAAACCATGACTATCGTACTAGGCCTGATGACATTTCTGAAATTGCAAGAGCATTGACAATGATTGATCAAAGGAGGAAGGGGGGTAGAGGGGAACAAACAGTGACTATCATACTAGGTCTGACGAAATTTCTGATAGTGCAAGGGCAATGACAATAGGTGAGGGAAAGGAGGGAGGGGGGAGGGAGAGGAACAAGCCATGACTATCATACTAGGCCTGACAACATTTTTGATAGTGCAAGAGCATTGACAATGATTGATCGAAGGAGGGGGGGGGGAGAGGAACAAACAGTGACACAGTGACTATCGTACTAGGCCAGGCAGCAATTCTGATAGTGCAAGTGTATAGAATATGGTGAGGGAAGGGGGGATAAGAGAAGGTAAAGGCAAGGGAGAGGAAGAAAAGACTGTGAAACAGTGAGTAAGGTGAACAGATGAAAGCCGATGAAATCCAGTGTTCGGGGGCAAAAACAAACAGGTGCAATGAACACTGCCATGATACAAAATTCAAAAACGAAAAAATGATGGTGCAAGAGTCCAGCATGTGCATGCCACGATGCAAATTCCTCAATGGGCATAACATAATTCATGACCCTTATGATTATGTAGTGATTCAAAGGTAAAGCATGAGAATTTCAAGATTCCAGATGGGTGAACCAATCACGAATCAAAAAGTCCAATGAAAGCATTAGCAACAAAGCAGTGATGGAACCTCCATAATTTGGCCATCAGAGTCGGACTTCGGCCAAGGCGGGTTTGTAGAAGCAAAAGAGGCATTGCAACTGCGGTCTGATGAGGAAGGGGAATGAATGGGGTGAAGGCAGTGTTGCTAAGGTGCCAGGATGGACAGAGCCAGCGGGAGGTTCGGTGGGAGGAGGAAGGGTAGGCAGTGAAGCAGGGAGAGGGAGTGGCATGGCACTACATCAGTGCCGGACCAGGGAAGGCTATGCCACATCCATACAACAAAGGTGGGACAGCCAAATATTCGATTTTCCGGCATGCAGGCACATCCATACAACAAAGGGGGGGGGACAGCTAAATACCATTTTCAGGCACACGGGCACATCCATACAACAAAGGGGGGGCAGCTAAATATGATTTTCAGGAATGCAGGCACATCCATACAACAAAGGAGTGGGAGAGCTAAATACAATTTTCAGTCATGCAGGCACATCCATAAAGCAAAGAGGAGACAGCTAAATATGATTTTCAGGCATGCAGTCACATCCATACAACAAAGGGGGGAGAGATAAGTACAATTTTCAGGCATCCAGGCACATCCATACGACAAAAGGGGGGCAGCTAAATACGAGTTAGTGAGAGTCGCAGTGGAGGGGAAAAGGAATGGAGGAGTCCATCGAGGGAACTGACCATGGGAAGCAGCCTCCATGAGAGCGAGTGGGGTAAGAGCTGACCCCCTGACCCGACCTGTTGGTGGACAGGGAGCAGTCAGGGGCCTTAGATGTGGGCCTAAAGTGTATGGGCCGGCTCCCGCCTCCCAGTTGTTGATGTTGGTTTACAAGGACCAAGGCAAGCAATGGGAGGGGGAACAGGCACTAACCCAAAGCAGGTGAAACATAACACAAAGCATGGTGCAGCCATTTTGGAGGGTCTGGGTTCAATGAGGCACAGAATGAAACTCATCCGACTGATGAAAATACCCAATCAGTGGGTGGTGCGCAGAGCACAAGATTGCTGGCCACAGGAAAGCAACAGGCACAGAATCCTGCTCAGGCAATTTAAAAGGCAAATTGTTACAGATGCCCACCAACGTGCGTTATGCCCACAATGATCGTCAGGCTTAATCCAGAGCAGCGCAGGCTCAAATTGCAGGTCTGGCAAGATGAAGGGTGCAGGAGTGTAGGAAGCAGGGTTCCGTCCAGTGAAGAGAAGAGAAATTCAGAGTGGAAGAGTGCAGGCCTCGTTGTGGGCCTTAGGTGTATGGGCCGGCTCGCGCCTCGGGTTCCTGCTATTGGTTTACAAGGACCAAGGCAACCAATGGGAGAGGGAGCAGGGACTGGCCCAAGGCAGGTGAAACAACAAACAAACAAAGCATGGTGCGGCAACCTTGGAGGGCCTGGGTTCAATGAGGCATAGAATGAAATTCATCCGACTGATGAAAATACCCAATCAGTGGGTGGTGCACAGAGCCCAAGATTGCTGTTCACAAGAAAGCAACAGGCACAGAATCTTGCTCAGGCAATTTAAAAGGCAGATTGTTACAGATGCGCACAGACGTGCGTTATGCCCTCAATGATCGTCAGGCTTTCCCTAGAGCTGCACAGGCTCGAAAAGCAGGTCAGGCTGAATGGGAGAGGAAACCTGAGGAAACAGTCATTCCATATAAATGACTCTAAATTGAACATTCTGTGCTGCTCCAAAAGTAAAAGAAAGGTGTACCCCAAATGGCATATTGGTAAATAACTGATTATGAATGTTAAATCTTTGGTGTACTTGGGGTTTTTGATCCAGGTATCCCCACAACCGATCAGGGCTTCCAGAATGGGTGAAGGATCAAACCATGCTATTAATTAAGCAACTTGTGAGAGTGGATGGGCGTTATGGAACTTATTTCCTTAAACCAGCACTTAAATACTATTACGGGAAGCTGGTGCCCAAGATGCTATATAGCATGGACATTTACTTATTAACCTTTCTTGATTCCTTGCAATGTCTGGAAGCTTTGGTCTGGCAGCGAGTGTTGGGAGTGCCGAATGCGATTCCCATAGAGGCCATTAGGTATGATCTGGGTATCATCTTCCTGCAGACCCTTTCACATTGGAAATGCATCCTACTGATAAGAAAAATCTTATGCCCTGTGGGTGGCTCTCTGCTCCTTGATTTGACAACCATTCTGGAGGAGAAACAGAGTTTGTGGCCGAATTATTTATTTGAACATGACTGAAATTCTACAAAATATGAATTCCTCTTTTGGTGAATTGTGTGAAAACCCCAAAAAGGTGAAAAAAGTTTGTCCCATTTGGATTGGAACTCTACTGTTGAAAATATTCACTCCTTCCCTTCCTTAGATCACCTTAGATTTGACCACAATAACTTGGATGTATGGCACCATTTTATAGTCCTGTATCCAGCCAAATGGGTTCATAGATCTTTTCTGAGATTCAGTTGGAATCTTATTTCCCCACCA
This sequence comes from Ambystoma mexicanum, assembly GCF_040938575.1. NCBI lineage: Eukaryota > Metazoa > Chordata > Amphibia > Caudata > Ambystomatidae > Ambystoma > Ambystoma mexicanum. Next base: position 928,041,783 of record NC_090927.1, on the reverse strand, counting down.
GGCAAAACATGGTGAGAAGAGGATTGCTGGGCTCGATACTTGGGGGCTGTCGCTATTGTGGAAATGTATCCATCTTAGAAACCATGAAACATCTTTTTGTTGCTTGTCCAGCTGTATCTGAAATAAGGAAGAAACATCAACAAATCTTCTTGAGAGAAGGGGACATCAACCTCATGGAAAATTCTTGTGCTACCTGTTTGTCTGGCCATTCCACCTCGACGATGATAGCTGTTGTTACATTTATAAAAGCCCTAAAAATAGAGGACGAGGTCACTAAATAATCATGTCGGGGCTTGTGCTCGCACTTCTGTTGGTCGGCAAGTATTTTTTGTGATATAACTTTAGGTCTAAGCTGCCATTTTTCTAAAAAGTTATTTTTTGATGATGAATTGATCTTAGAGAACGCCAAGGAGAAGATGAAGGTGGTAGAACAACAGGCATGTTGTGCTTTTTTTTGGAGATGGGGAGGGCACACACGAGACAGTGAATGCTGCGAAGGTTGGCATTTTGTTTCTTTGCAAAGTCCAGGAGGGTGGATGGGTGTCAGCTGTTTTTTTTGTCTTTTTGGGGTCTATAGGAGATGAGTAACATGGTGGCACTGCCCCATCTCTCTTGATCCACTGTACTGGGAACACCAGAGATGATGGAAAAAGGACAACGGTGTTGGGCATGCAGTAGCTACAACTGTAGATTGTAATTATGAATAACAGAGGGTTCCCCTCGAGCGAAGGGTCACTTAGAACGCGTGGAGGCTAGACTTGCCTCAGCTACCTCGCAAGCGCGTCTTATTATGTATAAGTTTGGAAAATTCTCGGTTATGCCAGCATGGCATTTTTGGAACATGAAGGCAATTCCAGCACTGTTATACTGTCTTGAAACACTGCACATTAACTCTCCCTTCCAATTTATAAAATGGGAAGCCAAATTCTGGCCGCAGATTTTACACCTTCCACAATGCATACCTACCGCTTTGATAAGATATGAATGTCACGGAATTCCCCCTTTCTCACCTGGGAGCGATCCTTGAAGGATTTCTTGGGCGGTGTCTTCTTGCGCACGGTCCTGGTCTTGTATAAGCCCACGCGAGCCTCTTCTGGCTCCAGCGTGCGTTCAGAGCTCCAGGATTCAGACACTCCGGGATCCAGTAACCAAGAGGGTAAGCACACAGCACACGAGTCAGGGAAACAAGGAGGAAGGAAGAGGGTAATGGGAATGGAATTAGGAGGTCCAGGAACAAGGACAACAGTATAGCGAACTACGGAGCACACGCCTAGTCACTGCTTGCAGTAGCATTGAGACGCGTGTGCCTGCAAGGGCGTGGCCTATTTGTAAATACGCTATGTCTGACGTAAAGACAAGGAAGATGTTGCACGTTCGACGGCCATGTTCGGAGTATCAAGGAGTGCAAGCCCCGTTGTGACAAGGACCATGAGGTCCAAAAGGGGCGTGTTCTGCAGATCATGACAATGAAGTAGGTTTGGTTTCTCTGAATGCATTGTATAATTGGCGCTTATGCTCTGTGTTTAGAAAATGTTTGCTTTCAACCCAACTCAATGTAATGTTGAAAACGTTAACCAACTCCATTTTCTTCACAAATCATGTGTTTATTAAAACATGGCTCTCGAAGGTCTATCACATTTTAATTTTGGCAGAAATTTCACTAGATCTATTACTTACTAACCCTGATGAAGCCAAATCTAAATTATTTGAAGCTGATTGGATAGAAACTAGAACAATTTGCCTTTCATATAAAGATGAAGCAGGGTGCCGCTGTCCGCATAACAAACTTCAAACTCTGCCCCCTTATTTGGTACGTTGCCCCTCTCACAAATTACGTGCTGTCATATTACGATTGCGCTTTAACTTATGGAATACCAGAGATATTCAAGCCAAACACAAACTTTTGCTCGGTCCAGATAATTTCTGCCGATTTTGTCTGAAGCTAGAAAGCCGAGAAACTTTGGTTCATCTTATAACAGAATGTAGTATTCTCCGAACAGTAAGAGCAATTTACTTTAGAAGACATTGTAAATACCTAACTATCATAGACACACAGGACTGTTGGTCACACATTTTGGGATCATGTAACTTACCACTTCAAATTGCTACTGTTAAGTTTTTATCAGGTTTAAAATTAGATATTGCAGAAACTGTTTGATATTTGTCATTTGAAGTGAGATGTGCAATACAAATACATTATGAGTTGTGAGATAGTTGCGCCAGTTAAGAATGCTACATTTTATCTTTTTTATGTGTATACTACATGTATGTATATATTACGTGATTTAGATAGCTATGTATAATGTGTGAAATTCTTTGTATTTTATTTTTTCTGTGTATTTTATATTTGAAAGGTTGATTCAATTCAGCCAATACAAATAATAAAAAAATAAAAAAATAACATAGTGTAGTTATCCATGGGAATTCAAGCGGCATCATAGCTAACTCAAGCATAACTCTCATTGTCTATCTGTTGTCTCTTGGAACCTGTCAGTGGAATATATCCCTGTTCTTTACAGTTGCTGAACAACAACTCTAATCGTAGCTGATAACCAATATCCAAGCCCACTTTTATTTTCTATTCACATGGATTCTGTAACCCCCTACCCGCCTGCCTCCCTTATGCACCCTGTGATGAATCTGGGGAATTTTTCACTAGAGGGGGGCAACCCCTTTGAGTTTGGGGAGGTGAGCCTGCTCAGCAATACCCTCCGTAGGGGTTGGGGAAAGTGGGACCTCACTGGGAGTGACTCTCCTTCATAGGACAAGGACTTCCATTCCTCTATATACCTAAGGTATCGTCTGCCTGCATGGGAGCAAGCAATAATTACATTACCTCTATGTGTTTGGCTCAAGGTAATGCTGAACTTTCCATGGTATTGACAGCCGGTAGAGAACAATATGCCCTTTTTGAAGATTGGAGCGGGAATAAAGGGCCAACAACCCTTGAATGGAGGAGAACCCCAACACAGAGGCAACACTTAGATGTCAGAACGTCGACAAGTGGCATAGCCACACAGACAGGCAAAGCTGGTTGTTTCACTGAAGGAAGTGGTTGACCGCGGGAGACATTGTCTACCAGACGAGGAAGCACGAAAGGCCTAAGATATAGAGGCCGTAGAAAGGGAACTGGTCTGGAGGCGCAACTACGTACCCGGCGTGGTGGGCCTGGAGCACGCAAACAGACAGTGGGACAAGGGATGAAATGAGGTCTGGGTCCTCAGCTCTTAGAGTGAGTGCCAACTATAGAGACAGAGAGAAAGAAGAGACAAGCAAAACACAAAGACTGCTATCATCCAGTGTAGAAGAGTGCCATGCCGTGGAGAACGCTGCCATCGCTTCTGAGGCAGACCCTCACTGGAGCAAGGACCACAACACAGGAGGTATGTGGGTTTCCCAGAGCAGAGAGAAGAGAAGAGCGAATGCGAGGGGAAGAGGGAAGGACTAGACTAGCCCGATCCAAGGGTCACAGGTACCTGAGAGTAGAGAGAGTAGAGAGAGAGAGAGAGAGAGAGAGAGAGAGAGCATGAGATATGGAAAATGGTTACTGGAGCCCGAGCAACCCAAACAGCACAAACCTCCAGAAAGGTCACATAACCCACGTAAACTAAGCGAGCCAGAAGGAGAGAGAGCACACAGGAACCCTAAAGAACTAGGGAGATATTGAGCCAGGAGAACCCAAAGGAGCCACAGGGATACCATATACAGAGTGAACATCAGATATTAAGGGAATACAGAGGCATCCGATAGTTGGTTGAAGTGGGGGAGAGATTGACTAAGTTGGTGAAAAGAGATCAGGGAAATATCCTTCCACCTAAAGAAATTTAGACACTTTGTTTTCCAGGAACTTGAGACTTTTTGTTCAAACTTTGGGGGAAATTTGAGGACCTTTGAAAAGACTGGCAAGAACTGTCTTCTTTGAGTAGAACTGTTATTTACTACTAACCATTGGATCCAGACACATGAGGGATTCCTGAGGCAACCAGAGATACCTTTGTGAAGAATCAAGAGTAGAGGGCACTCAACCTATTTTCTTTTATGTTTTACTAATTGATAGGGCCAGTTTAGTGGATAGGATCAGACCAAGTGCTATTACTTATATTTTGACTATAGACGAGCACCTTAGTTGAGTTTTGTTAGGAAGGGAACCCTCTTTTAGTAGTAGGGTCAGTGTGGTTTTTTTCTTTTAATTTAAATAAAACTCAGTTGAAACGTGTCCTCTGGTCCAACTCCGTCTTCTGGTTTGCCACAGCCCCTTCTAACTCAAAGCCCCTTATGAGGAAAACTAACCATCCTCCTCCAGCAAACCACCACATTGAACCAGAGTGCAGGAAAGCCTCAGCAATCCAGAAAGTAGGGTCAGACCCACCATGAGCCATTGAAGCTACTCATGCTGTGCAGTCCCATGTGTTGGTTGTCCCACTCATGCTCTATTTACAGCTGCATGCCCTTCTTCGATTTACATTGCCTGGTCTCTCTCTTCAGACAGCCCTTCTGCCTAAAACCTGAGCCTGAAGTATGACCCACTCTGCCTCTCTTCACCTCTTCACATCCCACAATTTCTTTCTACCCTCTACACACATGCCCCTTGTCCACTCAACTACCGTTCAGAAACTCCCTTTTCTCAAAACCACACACCACCAATGAACATCCTTCCAGGTCCCCTAAACACCCTCCTTGGCCAGCCTCACTCCCCCACTACTCTATTTCCTCTTCCGCATACTGATTCACCCCAGCCTTCAAACTCCATTCTGTCCATTCCCGTACATGCAACAAATACCTATATAGAGTCTTACATAATCTTTCTTCTCTTGCATCCTACACCCTCCCAAACAAACCCTCACACCTTCATCTTTGTAATGTCATACCCATCTGAAAAACGGTATCTCTCTTCTCCATCAAACCCTTTGCCCTCAAGCCTTCAAAGTTCACTTTTCCTCTCAGCGCCCCAACCTAAGTAAAATTTCCACCGCTGCCACATAAAACACTAACTGTCAACCCTAAAACACCCTCTGCTTCACTGAAATGCACACTTACCATGTCCCTCTCCCAAATATGTCCAACCATGTCCACTCTTACTCTCCTCATATCACTAGGCCTCAGACTCCCTCGTAACCTTCCAACTTCCATAACACCTCTCTTTCCTTAATCCATGCCACCGTCATCACAATTTACTACCTCCCCTTCCTAATGATATGATATGATAGGTTATTTATAACACGCTTAATACCCAGAGGTTTCTAAGCGCGGACCCAGGGATCAAACCTGTGATGCTTTGTGTCGTCTTGCTTCTAAGGTGAGCAAGTTGCCCCTGAGCTATCCTCCTGAGATCACCTCAAAACCCAGTTTACCCCACCACCTGGCCGGGCAACCTGCTTATCCGTCCATCTGTCAGGAAGGTTCCCAGTTCACAAATCACTGCAGTAACTGTGCCCCATAGATCCCCTGCAAACCAATGCCAATAGCAAAAAGAGGTAAATACAGTGAATATTCATACTTTATTTATTTATTTATTTATATTTATATAGCGCGCAAGCAGCCCAAGGGCATTGAGGCACTGTTACTTGCATGAACTTAGTTACAGAGGTACAGACATGGTAGCAGTAAATGGCACATTGCATACAAACACAGACATAGGTATCATTACAGCTTATTTGATTGGTCAATACAGATTAAGCAGTGGGTCCTATGGTTGGTATTCATGCCGCTACGAAGGACCTTATGAGAAGAGGATGGTTTTCATTGCTTTACGGAAAGCGAGGAGGGAGGCCTCACTTCGGATGGTGGGAGGTAAGGCATTCCAGTGAGTAGGTGCGAGATATGGGAAGCTGGATCCACCCGCTCTAGCTCTTTTTACTAGTGGCACACAGAGCATGTTGGTATAGGGTGATCTGGTTGGTCTTGTAAAGGCGACGGGGTGGATTCTTTGTGAGAGGTAGTTGGGAGCAGTGAGATGGATGCACTTGTGTGCCAGTGTCAGCGCTTTGAACACAATTCTCTCTTTTATTGGGAGCCAGTGGGCAAGTTTTCTGGCCTCCGAGATGTGGTCTCTTTTAGCAATGCCTTGGGCTGCACGGAGAGCACTATTCTGGATGACTTGTAGCCTCTCCAGGTTTTTTTTTTATGTTCCTAGAAATAGTACATTGCAATAGTCCAGCCTGGAGCCGGGGATGGCTCTGGCTATGTTTCTGCAGTTCTCTCTGGAGAGAAAAGGCCTGACTGCGTTGATAAGTTTAGCGTGATATGCAGCTGAGGAGGCAATTGCGTTGACTTGTCTGTCCATGGATAGGTTGGAATCCAAATAGACTCCAAGAGTTTTGACTGAGTCTGAGACAGGTATTTTGATGGTGTCGATGGTGAAGTGACTGAATTGGGAGTCAAGATTTTTTAGCGTGTCGGGGGAACCTACCAGTAGGAGTTCAGTCTTGTCAGAGTTGAGGCATAGTCCATTGTCTGCCATCCAGGCTTGGATGGTGTTGTAGAGATTGATTTAGGGTCAAAGAGTCAGTGTCATAGTTGCCGATGAGGGTGAGGAGGATCTGGGTATCGTCCGCGTAGTTAGTGTAAGAGATACCCATCGCGTCGAGGGTGAGGAAGAGGGGTCGTGTGAAGATGTTGTAGAGGGTGGGGGAGAGGCATGAGCCTTGGGGCACACCACATAGTATGATGGTGGGTGAGGCAGAAGCTAAGTCAGAGAATACTTGCATGGTTCTGTCTTGTAGGAAGGAGGTGATCCATGCTGTGGCGTCAGGGGAGAACTTGGCAGTGGAGGAGAGGTGATGGCATCGGACGTCATGATCAACGAGATTGAACGCCGCAGATAAGTCAAGAAGTAGGAGAAGGGCTGGTTTGCCCATGTCTCTAGCATCGTCCATCTGGTTTTTCAGATCAAGTAGGGCGGTTTCCGTCCCATGTCTGGGGCGGAAGCCAGATTGGCGGAGTCCCAGGAGTTTGTTCTCTTCGATGAAGTGCTGAACCTGCAGGTAGGCTGCTTTGTCCAGTATTTTGAGGAGGAAAGGGACAGAGGTGATGGGTCTATAGTTGTTGGGTTAGGTGGGATTGAGAGTTGTTTTTTTTTAAGAGGGGGCGGACCCATGCTTCCTTAAGGGAGGCAGGGACTTTCCCTGTTGCAAAGGAGGCATTGACAAAGGCTGTCAGGAAGGGAGCAAGCGCTTCTGTGCAGTCCTTGATGAGAGTGGCTGGGCAGGCATCACCTTTACAGTTAGAGGGTTTGATATTCCTCATTATATTAATGATGTCTTTTTCCTGTATGGGTTTGAAGGAGAAGGGTTGAGGGGGGTCCGAGGTTGGTGGTGGGGCAGGGATATGCGTATTAGGCAGGGCTTGTTTAGTAGCTAGTATTTTGCTTTGGAGGCGGCTCAGTTTGGTTTGCATGGCTGTTTGAATTTCGTCGCACCAGGCTTTGCCTTTGGTGAAGTTCTGGGGGGTGGGCGTGGGAGTCTCTAGCTCCCTGAAAATGGCGAAGATTTCTTTTGTGCTAGATTGGGCTTCCAAGATTCTGGATTCAAAAGATTTGGCTTTTGCTTGGGTGATTGCTTTTTTGTAAACCGTAGAGCGGGCTTTAAAGATCAAGTTGTCTTTGTCAGTGTGGGATGTTTGCCACTGTGTAAGAGCTGCCTTTTTTTCATTCCGGAGTGTGAGCAATCTGGGGTGAACCAGGAGTTAGAGTGGGTGGTGGGTTTGGATTTACGAGGTTTAAGCGGGGCAATGGAATTGATAGCTGCTTTGAAGGCAACATCATAGGTTGATGCGAGAGTTTCTGGGTCGGAGGAGAAAGGCGGTCTGAAGGCTGGGCCTTGGAGGAAGGGCAGTAACCTTTCCTTAGTGAGCTGACGGGAGCTTCTTGCGAAGCAGGGTTGTAGGGGTTGGGGTGGCGGAGTTGAGGAGCTGGTGGTGAGGATGCTAAAGGTGATGATATGGTGGTCAGACCATGGGGTGGGAGTGTTTCCAGTGATGATGAGTGGGTAGTTGTGCTGAGCGATCCAGTCAAGTGTTCTGCCCTGGGTGTGAGTTGGGGGTGAAGGGAACTGTGACCTAAAATAAAAACTCAAGCAACCTCCTTATGTCCACTTCAGTCTCAGTGGAAGCACAGGCAGCAATGACATGAGTTCCTTTTTAACTAGGCAATTCTTATTCTTTCTAAGTTGGTTGGAAGCCTTGAATCAAGATCTTCAGTTATCTGAACAGCTTTTGTGATTGCTGATGGGTTCCTTTCAACGAGATTCTTGAAGAATGTTCACCAAAGGGTTCACTGTCCTCATGAAAAAACAAGACCCTCTTTCAATATACACTTTAAAGTAGAGACCTGCTACTACTTTTTGATCCATATACTCACATAATCTACACACGTCTGACCTCTAATTCATTTGATCATCCTGAAATAAGGACTTACACACACACACACACACACACCCCCACACCCTCCTCAGATAAAAGTGTCTTCATTAGCATACATGTGAGAAAGGAAAATGTAAATGGCACCAATGGTCAGTGTGTTTTGACTGTTTCATTAGGTAAATTGTCCTATTGTGTGCCGTTTTCTTTAATGGCAATGTATTGAAAGGTATATGCTCTCGTCTAACTGAAAAATAAAACAAAGCGTTTTCTTTTTGTGCTTTAACTGGTGCTTTCCGGAGTACTCTATATTACTGTTGTTTTGTATCGATGCCAAACAAGTTGGAATAAAGTGCAAAAAAGACTGAGAATATTACGTCCCCTGAAATGGAACACCTTAATATTATGGTATGTCACGCAGTGCCAAACCAACAGATAGCAGGGACATTAGAATGGGCCCAAACTAAGGCTTAAAAGAATATTTGGAGGCAAAGCAAGATGGAGAAGCTGACACAGTATTCCCTGCAGTTCCATCAGAGACTCATGACTGTTCTAGTCCTTGGATATTGTAGGGCTTTCCTTCTCAGCTTTCTCACTTCAGCAGAAGAATGCAATGAACATGTCCCTGCATTCTGTTGTACACATGCTCTGGAAATTGGTGTGCTGTATTGTGCAGTTCTCGATAACGGGATTATGATCGGTCTCAGTGTACTGACCAGTCCATAGCAAAAAAAAGAAGGGAGTGAAAAAACCCTGGATGTCAGGCCCCTCTGCACTGACAATGATCTGTGTGTGCCAACCGGCATGGAAGAGAAACATCTCAAACTTATCTGTGGGTTTCATCGTCATGCCACATGCTATTGTGGAGTGGGCTTCATATTGTGTTGTGTCTCCTGTCATAGGCTAGAACCCGAAATTAAGCTTGGAGTATTGCCCTGAGCACAAATAAGACAAGAGGTGGAATCATGGCAGCGCAGAGGGGTTCCCACATCAGCCGCTCAACACCCTCTGCACTAGGAAAGGTCGAGGAAAAGAGAAGACACCATCTCTTCCTAAACTAAACTGAGATGCTGTGACAAATTGGCTTCTGCCCTGCAGGTATTCAAAGATGAGTAGAGATTAAAACTCTACAAACCACGAGACAACACAATCATAAAGGTAAAACAGACACAGAGAAACAATATTCGGTGGGGAGGATAGCTCAGGAGCAACACATTTGTCTTGGAAGCAAGACAACGCATAGCAATATAGGTTTCAATCCCGGTTTCACGCTTAGAAACCAGGTCCTGGTATTAAGCGCGTTATAAAAGAACAATTATAATATTCCTCCTTCTCCTTTTTTGGTAACGTGGGCCGAGAGATGGCTATACTGTCCAGAGGGATGTGAATGTGGTTCAGTCACAACCCAACCAGCGAAGTAGAACAGGCCCAAAATAAAGTAATCTCTTATTAAGTTTCTATTAAACTATGTACTTTATTCCAACACATCATGTACAATCATAACCAACTGAAAAACATAGTAAAAACACACCCTTGTATAAGGAACACAGAATATGCAAAGATAGCTTAGATGCAGTAATGAGACAGGGGAGAAAAGGGCAATTAAAATGTTCAAAAGGGATATTTCTTGAGCTTGCAAAAGGGGTTAAATTACCTATACAGTGTCTAGGGCCCAAAGATTGACCAAAGGGGAAGATATCAGTCAGTAATACCTTTGCAGGTGACATCGAGCCGTGCTTCTGATACAGTTGGAAAGTTTGATTCAGTTTGAGGAAGCGACAGGTCCGTGAGCCACCGGCGAGCAGGTTTCGAGCCGGTATGGAACAGTAAGGTAGCTGTGTTTCGAAACTTTACCCCAGCAATGCCTGTCCAGCAGTCAACAGGTTCGGCTCAATAGTCGAGGTTCGACGATGACGAGATGGACTAGGATATGCAGGCGAATCGGTTGGATGCTGAAGCGTTAAGGTTGTGATTCGAGGGACATCAGGTTCGATGCGGTGCTGGTGCTGATGAAGCTGATGGTGGTTCGAGAGTGGTTCAAGCAAATGCGCTGGCAGCGATACGTCTTGGTTCAAGCCGAAGTGATAACACACTTCATCTGGCACAGTTCTATGGTGAACTTGTTTGAACGGGTGAACTTGCGGTTCATAGAACAAAGAATGCTGACGGCAACTCTGGAGGATCCTCTTGGTTCGAACATTGTTGAAAAAGCTCCAATGACGAGTCAAAGCAGTTCGATGGTGAAAACACTGGAACCCTTGCTGTTCTGAATTTCAAGTGCTGTGACATTCAAACCAGGGACAAGATGGATCCTTGTTCTCCTGCTCCCAAACCCGGGGTGGCTTGTACACAACTGCAGGGGTCTTCCAACATGGTGGGATCCTGGGTAATGATGTGACTGTCTGAGAGGCAGGGCTTGTTCTGGCAGCAGGTGACCCCCAGTGGTCCTTGAGGATGGTTAGGGGATGGAGCTCTCCTCTGCCTTGAAACACTTGCCTTACTCTGCAAAGGACTGCTCTTCCAGAATGGTCCAACACAATCTTCCCAAGCAATGATCCTAAAATGATTCAAGATGATCCCAAGAAGTAGCGGGAGACCCCTTCTTTTAACAGTAAAGTTCTGCAGGTGATTGGACTTAAGCTAGCTTGCCTTAATGGTCCAATCCCTGTCCTTGAAAGAAGTGGACTTTGTCCTTCTGACACCACACCCAAAGTGCTTTGCTCTAGAGGATGTGGAGGGGGCTAGAAGGAGAAAGAGATTTAGAGAGAAACAAGATGGTGGAAGTCTTCTTCCAATGTATAGAGCACTCCTCATTACGATTCATCGTTATCCATTTTGGCATGCTGCAGTGGCCTGTGTTTTTTGTCTTCTCTCTTAGTGTTTTTTTTTCATAGATGTTTCTGAATCAGTGTTTGATGTAATAATTATGGAAGTATTTATTTAGTATTTGTTGCTTTAGTTATTGTTATTTTGTCTGTGTTGGGAGGATACTGTAGATGTAGTCATTTATATCTGTTAATATGCAAGTTAGGTTAGGGATATTGGTTTGGCAATGCACTGAGGTTTTACATATCCCTTTCTCACTCCAAGATGCAGCTCAACCTCCATTCTAACTAGCTGAGAAAATCTCATCAATCCTATCGTTGGGACAGGCATGAAATGTGATTCCGCAGCACCTTGTGTAGGAAGCAGCCAATCAAGAATAGTACCTGTCCCGACTTATGACATCAGCTTTTGGATCGAAGCCAGAGACACACAAATGTACAGAAACTCTTGTTCCACAGATGGACACAAAGCCCCCTCTTCTGATCGCACCAAGGGTGTATATTGTCCTTATGTTATGATTGGTTGCGCATGAGGAGGATTTGGGTCATTATATCACCCTTCTGTCCAATAGGCATTGCTGGGAGAAAGGAGGTAGATAAGAACCTGATAAACAAATTGACATTTGGAGTCATGACTTTGATACCCCAGACTGTAGGGAACTAAATGGTCTTGAAGTGGAGGCTCCAACCATGACTCTGAGTCCTTAGGTGTTCAGGAATCAAAGGGAAGTCTTGAGGCGGGAATACCTTATAATGTTTGAATCTTGATTAGCAATATTTTTGGCTTTAGGTGAGTGTCTTGTAGGTACCCGAGGTGCCATGTGGACGGCAGGGAGAAATTAAGGACCTTCAAATGTTAGCCCACACCCGTTAATGAGGGACTTGAGGTATAGACACCCTGAGGTATGGTACCTTGAGGAAAAACGCACATTTAATAAGAGGCACAACAAGAAAAATATGCAATAAAGAAAAGACAAATTGAGAAAAAGATAAATTAAGGAAAAAGGCATGAAGTACAATAAAGGGATGGCAGGGTAAGGTGTCAGCTGCCTGTCCATTGATGGACTGAGAGAAAACATCACTCACTGAAATAGAAAAGATTGGGAAAGTGCATATTGGAATCATAACTAAGGCTTCAGATAGAACATAAATATGTCGCAAAATATACAATGAAAAATCGATCATTTGTAAATAGACTTGTGGTTATTATGGGAAATATCACATTAACAAAGATGGTGTGTGCTTAGCAAAACATTCCCTTTCAGAAGGATTAACAATGGGTGTCTTGGGACACCAAGCCTTGGGACTGTATCTTCATCAGGGAATCTACATTCTGAAAGCTGCCCTAACCTGGAAATGCTGTCAGTGTCACCCACTTATCCATACTATAGAACTGGTTGCGTATGGCCATTCAGTGCTGCTTCTTGGACACACTGGTGCTTCCATTGTTGGCTTGCGGACTGAAAGATACCCTCCACACTCCTCAGCGCTGTGAGAAGGCCTTCCTGTGGCACATTGCACTCCACAAAACACAATTTATGTTTACATCTAAGCCCACACATAACATATTTACTTCACTGCCTTTTGGAGCTAACAACATTTACCTCTCACACAACCTACTGTTGGATAGGGTGGCATTCTGAAATGTTATGTCATGTTATTTGGAATTCATATAGTGCCCTTTATATCCTTGGTATGATCTCAAAGTGCTTGTGGGTTGAACGCCTTTGGGGACCGTAGTCCAGGTCAGTCGAGAGAGTAGTGTAGAATACAGTACTTGGGTGCACTCAATATGTGTACAGCCAGTGTGATTGCATGGTGGTCGCTGCAACCTAACACTAGGTGCAGTGGTAGTGAGAGATCAGTTGAAATGTGTGCAGTCAGGTGGTTGGTCTTCGAAACTGCATTCTGGCAGCATTAGGCCAGTGTAGGACGTTTATGTGTGCAGCTAGGCCGATTTTTTTCGTGGGGTATAGCTGCATTCTAACAGGTTGTTGAGGTGTTCATCGAGAATTGTTCACATGTGTGCAGCTAGGGCAAAATTGATCGAGGGGTATAGCTGCGCTCTATTGTTTGTTGGTGTAAAGTGGCGAGTGAGCATAGTGGTAGGAGAGGTGAGTGTCTGGAGTGGATGATTTACTCTTAGGAGCTCACTGTTCCTGGTTACTTTCTGGGTCTGGATGAGCTGGTAGTAATTGTCCTTCTGTTTCATGCTAGCGGTACACTGTTGGTGGATTCACAGGTTGCAAGCCCCTGAATTATTACTTTGGAATTTACTTTCAGTATCATAAATAGACACAGCAGCTATTTTAAGCTTACACATCTATCAGGATTACCTGAGCTTGCTCCCAGGCGCCTCAAACAACTACCACAACTCAATCTCTATCTTTTAATTGTCCAAAATGACCTTAGATTCCTAGTGAATACATTTAATCAACACATACTCTTCTTTGTTGCCTCTCCCTAGAAGGTAGTCCAAATTTAATGGGTGGACACACATTCATACTAATAACATACATTTGTCGGCTTCTAAAAACCTTCCTGTTCTAAGTCCCTCCATTTTCTGATGTTCTCTCTGTGTCATGATGCTTCTGGCAAACGTGCGCTTTATAAAAACCAATAACATACCATAACATAACATAACATCATGTGCAATTTCTAACCATAGGAGGAAACATGGTTTCTAATGCATGGGGTGCGGCCAACAATAAAGTTAAACACCTTCTAGTCCTTAGGTCTCATAAAGTGAAACATTTCTGGAGCCATAGACCTGAACACACAGTCTGATATGGATATTGATATTTTATTTCTATTGCGCTCGTAAACAAGTGTTTCAGAGTGCGACAAGGCAAGGGAGGGGAACAGGGGAGAACAAAACAAAGATCTTACTAGGCCCAGTGGCATTGAGAACGCGCAAGTGCATGGGAGAGGGGGAGGGGAAAAGTGCATGTAAGGGGGGAGAAGTGGAAAGTGTGAAGCAAAGGAGAAACAGATAAATAATAATAAATAAATAATAAAGGCAACAAACAGTGGTAGTGCAGCCAGCAATTGGCAAGTACTAGGTTTAAGGCAGCAGACAAGGTAGGTCTGATAAGTGCAGGAAGAAAAAGGGGGGGCTGTATGGGTACAGATACAGACGCCAGTGCAAGGGGTGGCCCAGAGGCAGTGCGGGAGGGTGGCAGGGTGAGCAGGTACCTGGGCCCAGAGGACAGAGGGTGGCCAGGTGCAAGGTGCCAAGAGAGAAGAGATCAGCAGGGGAGAGGGGGAGCAAAGGCAGAAGAAAAGAGGAAGGTCTTGAGGTGCTCTGGAACCGGAGATGGTTCTCATCAAGTTTTAGAGTGGCAGGGAGGCTGTTCCAGAGGGAAGGTCCAGCCGAATACAGAGATCTACCCCTAGGTCGTTTCTTTGAAAAACGACTGACCCTGAGGGAGTTAGAAGTAGAGGAGCGAAGAGCTCGAGAGGGGAGGTATCTGCGGAGGGAGATGAGAATGATCTACTATGCCTTCGACATTCAGCGATTACTGTATGCTGTCTTCTGTCTGCATAAACATCGTTAGTCTGACTACAGATATTAAGGGGGAAGAAAGACAGCTGTGAACTCTCTACATGAAACCTGACTGGAGCGACAGAGAAGTTGGTTGCATTTTGTATACCATCTTTAAATAGCTGAACAATACTTTCCAGTCAAGGCAACAATTCCTGACATGACAGAGAGGGCATTCGAGACAATTCTATGAAAAGTACATTAAAAGCTATACTTATGCCCAGAAGCAAAAATAGTAAGGAATAATACCCAAACCCAGCTACACGCGAAGAGGCAAGGCTGGGTCCTAAGATCCAGCTGGACGCCGGTCTGTAAAGCTTATCAAAGTTGCAATTATTCCAGTGTTCCTGTAGGTGGGACCTACCTGTTTCTGTCCAGTGTGAAATTTGATGGTCAGGTTTGTTCAAGGGCAGGCACTTGCAACGCAACATAAGTCATTTAAGTAAATGTGGCAGCACAACAATTGCTTCCTTGAGTGCATCCCATGCCATTTGCACCTGAAACACCACTTTTCTAAGAAGGCTTGGAAAAGGCGAGCCTGCAATATTTGAGTCATCCATGAATAGTAAAATGGTGATGGTGTTTCTGGAATAATTACGCTGCATACTGCAGACATGCTCAAAGGTGTCCTATGGAAGTAGCGATTATGCAAACATCTTTGGTATTCTGATGCTGGTCTTTGTAAAGAGGACAGTTTGGTCTTTGGCCACTTGTGTCAAAAGGACAATTTCCCTTGGATCTGTGGAGCCCTTACTATTTATCTAGGGAAAGAAATGTTTCAGTGTGAGTGAGAGGTCTGATAAAGTGCACCTGAATATGTTATCCGAGTTATTATTTGCTTTGAACAATTAAAGAAATTCGCCATTTAGTCCAGCAAGTGGTCTTTCCAGAAGGAAGCTACTTTCGCAACTCTTGGTATGCACTGCCAGGGTCCATAGTAGCCACATTCAGACTCGGCATTAGTGTGTACTGTGCAGAAATCCTCATTGCTACTGGTTTGCATGTGCCAGGCATCATCATTATCATGTTCCTTCACTGGCTTTCACTCCCTCTGTGAAGCCTTGCATTTCTCTACCAGGAGAGGATCGATTTGATTTGATTCAGAATTTATATTGCAATATCCTTATGGAACCGGGCAGGAGATCGGCATCTAGGCGCAGATGTTCCATTCCTACATAGCCACTAAGACCCTTCCCAGCACACAAATTATTCGAACGAACATGTCTTCTATTTTGTTTTCGAAAAAGAGTCTGACTGAAGCATTCTGAGCTACTTGGAGTTGATGTAACTAGCTCACTGGTGCTCTTAAACGAAAAGGTCCACAATAATTAAGTCTGGAATGAACCATTGTCCCCACAACCACAGCACAGTCCAATTCTGGGACAAATGGCAAAACAGATTTTAGAACCCTAAATTAGTAATAAACTGATCTAATAACTTTAGTGACATCAGCATTATAATCCGGAGATGCTTGCCATATAGAGACTAAATTTTTTACCTTACAGGAGAAGGTGGTTGTAACATCAAAGATGGCAGGACAAGATGTGGTAGCATGGAAATCAACTAATGGAACACAACAACCTCGGTTTTAGAGGGATTAAGCTGTAGCTTGCTTTCAAGTATCCAGCTTTTTATTGCATTGACACACACCCTAACACTGCACTCCCCACCCTGCCCAGCTGTTTCCCCATATCAATATCCCTCCAACACACAGTGCAAGCAGAAATGGGCACATATTTCCTGTTTTCTCTGCATCATGTTATTCTTGTATGCTCTGATGCCTTCTATTTTTGGATATTATGTTGCTAAATACCCAGGGATCATTTTCAAAAGTCGACGTCTAAATGTGTGACAGCCTAATGTGGGACTGTTATAGGGAAAGCAGCTCAAAGATCAACAGATCAAAACAAACCTAATGGGCAAAAGTCAACCATAGCATAATCAGATTTATGGTAGGAAATGAACATTAAAGGCCGCGGTTAGAGCTTAGAGGTTGTGGTTCCAGGAAGGAGAGGAGGGTCGTCAGTACTGTGACAAGGAAGAGTAAGACCAGGAGTAATGAAGATTGCCAGTAAGTAATCAGAGCATTACCTCCACGTTCACTCTTCCTTGTCCCAGTACTTACCTCATGTGGCATACCATATCAGTAATGGAGAAAAAGGTCCCAATGAGACAGAGCCAGAAAAATGCAGAACAAAATTCACACCTTTAATAACTCCAAATTAACATCCCCACTGACAAAACCCCAACCCCCGAAGGAACCATCCCCCGAGTGGGAGACATTCAACCGATAGTGGTTAATGAAAGTGCTCTGATCTGCCCAGGTAGCTGCCCTACAAATCTCCTGCAGAGAAACCCCCTGTGCATTGGTCGTAGAAGCCGCCAAACCCCTGATGGAACGCCCCTGAACGTGTGCCGGCACAGGCAGACCTGAAGCCACGTAGGCCATGGAGTCAACAAAACGGATCCATCGGCTAATGGAAATCACTGAGGCCTTCCAACCCACACCAGCAGGACCAAAAGTAATCAATAGACTATCAGATGTCGGAAAGGGGCAGTCCAAGCCAAATACTCAAAATCTGCCCGCCGCACATCACTGGCATGCCAAGACACCTTTCCCGATGATTGTGGATCCTGAAAAAAGGTTGGGGGAACCAGATCTTGAGAGGTATGAAACCGAGACACGAATTTAGGCAGGAAGTTCGGATCACACCACAACACCACCGAGTCCGGCAGCACCCTCAGGAAAGGGGGGTGACACAATAGAGCCCCAATCTCTCCCCTACGGGCAGAAGTGATAGCGATAAGAAAGCAGTCTTCAGTGTAAGGTGCTACATGTCAATTTCAGAAATGGGCTCAAACGGCGGCCCCTGAAGGAACTGCAAGATGAGAGGGAGATCCCAAGGGGGAAGACCTTTATAAGTACAAGGATGGGAAGAAGAAAGACCCGGGATCAACTTCCCCACCAACACCTCCCCATCCAGGGGCCATTAGAGTCCCCCAAGAGGAATTTAATGAAGGCCCATTGGGAACGAAGCGTAGCGATCAGTAGGCCCTTGTCAAAACGCTCCTGGAGGAATTGGAGAATAGCGAGCAGACCAGAATGCAGGGGGGGGATCCCAGATCGCCCACACCAATCCCAGAAATGGCCCCAGTGCCTGCCATACGCCTTCAGAGTAGAAGGACTACAAGCATTCATGATAGACTTGACCACAGGACCAGAAAACCCATGAGACATCAACCTAGACTGTGCAATAGCCATACCGCCCATTGAATCTGTCGGACCCCAAACCCCTGACGCGACTGCAGTGGACAAGGCCACTTCGAAATCAGCCAAGGTTCCAGGGACTGAAGCTCAAACAGAGAGGGGAAGCAGCTGCGGCTGGTCCCGAATGAAGCAACCAACGACACAGTCGACCCGGACTCCCTGATGCGCTGAACCACCCAGGGAAGAAGGGGGAGAGGAGGGAATGCATAAAGGAGAACCTGAGGCCACTGCACAGTGAGGACATCCACCCCCCAAAACCCCATGGTCTGAGACCGGGAGCAGAGAGGTGAACCTTTGCAGAGGCTGGAGAGGCAAAGAGATCCAGAACGGGGGTCCCGAACCTGACACAAATACCCTGTCTGATAGAACCAGTTCCGCAGAGGAGGGCAACCGGGTGCTGTGAAGATCTGCTCGAACATTGTCCACCGCCCTGACATGCGAGGCCACCAGGGACACCAGATGCGACTCCCACCAGGAACCTATCTGAGCAGCCAGAGCATTCAAGGAGCGGCTGGACCAAAATTGCCCTGCCCTCCAGAAACACCCTGAAGTATACCAGATCCTGGAGAATGGCACACAACTCTCTCCAATTGGATGACCGATGGCCCTCCTCCAGGGCCCACAACCCCTGGGCCCCCAACTCCTTCCGCTGGCGTCTGTATTAAGAGTGGTCATAGGAGGACGGACCAGGGACACCCCTTCCCAGAGTTTTGTAACAACAACTACCACAGCTTGGAGACCCTCAGAGCTGGAGAATCCGGGATCAAAGCCTCATACACTTGAGAGGTTGGGAGCCAGTGGGAGAGTAGATAGGACACCAGAGGATGTAAATGAAGACGTGCCTAAGGAAACAGAAACATGCAAGATGCCATGTGCCCCTGCAGCATGTGTAATAGATGAGCTGAGACATACTGCCTCCTGAGAGCCCTGCCCAGAACAGCCAGCAGGCGATTGACCCTCTCCTGGGACAGAAAAACTCTCCCCATCCTGGTGCAAATCTGAGCCCAGATGAAAACCAGATCCTGAAAGGGCTCCATCTGAGTCTTCTGCCAGTTCACCAGAAACCCCCAGTCCTGCAATGCCTGGCAGACCAACTGGAGATAGTCAGGACTGTCAGCCAGAGGGCTGCCTTGACCAACCAGTCTTCCAGGTAGGGAAACATCTGAATGCCCCTCAGGCGCAGATGTGCCACCAGGGGTGCCACCAGCTTGTGAACATCCTGGGGGCTGAGCGCAACCCGAACGGGAGCACTCGGAACTGAAAATGCTGCTATCTGACTACAAAACGGAAGAACTTCATGTGACATGGGCGGATAACCACGTGGTAATACGCATCCTGGAGATCCAGAGATGCCATCCAGTCCCCCTTGTACAACATTGGGAGAATGTCCTGCAAAGTCTCCATTTTGAAGCGTTCCTTCCAGACGAAGCAGTTCAGTGCCTTGAGGTCCAATATTAGGTGATACTTCCCTGACGGTTTGGGTATCAGGAATGCCCACAAGCAGAAACCCCAACCCTGAAGCGGGAAAGGAAAGGCATGATAGCCGCATTCAGTAACAACTCAGAGAGAGCAGTTGCCAAAGCCAACCTCTTGATCCATGATCTGGGAACAACAGTCCGAACCATGCAATCCTGGACAGGTGGAGACAGGAAGTTCACTTGATAACCCCTCCGAATGGTGGCCAGAACCCAGGAATCCGATCATCACCTGCCCCATACCAGAAAAAACAGACAGAGACATCCGCCCACCTGTCCATCCAAACCATCAGGACTTCTGTACCGACATGGACGTGAAGAACGTGGAGGACCACGGCCGCCGCCTCGTTCCCCGAAAAGAGTGAGAGGAGGAGCCAGGGAAAGACCGTCCGGTTCCTGCACCCACCCCAGAGGAAGACTCCTTGGCCGTCGAGGTAGACTTGCACGAAACGCTTTATACACTTTATCCTTCAGTGAATCACCAAAAAGTTTGAACTCATCAAAAGGAAGTTCAAGGGCAGCTGCCTTCTGAGAACCTTCTGTTTTCCAATCGCACAGATGCATATACCTCTGGGCCGACGCACCAGCACCATGGCCATGGCCGAGCCAGGTAGAGTAGAGTTTGGCCATAAAGCAGGACATTGCAATCTTCTCCGAGTCACGCCATTCCCGAAAGATCTTATCCCAGATTTCAGACAACAAAGGCAACCCCATCTTCGGGGTATGCCTATACAGACAAATAATGGGGTCAGCCCCCTCCAGGGCTCTGAAAACCCCATGCAGTCCCAAACTTGAGCAAGCACTCCCTCCACCTCTTGCCTGTCCAGATATTTCCCTTCTGCATCAGCTGATGAGGAACAGGAAGCAGCCAAGGAGGACTCAGTGCAAGAAGATAAAGACGATAAAAAAGACAAATAGTGGCACTTGTGCCCATGTGTATGGCTGTGACTCCCTCCACTATGACGCTTTAGCAACTTCTTTAAATCTTTCCTGGATAAGGAAAAAAGCCTTGATTTCTTCTTTTTCCTTCTGCGAGGCTCAGTTGATGAGGAAGATCAGGAAGAAGACAGGGCAAGGTGCCGAGATTTGCAGAGTGTTTACCCATGGCGTGCATAAACAACAAACAGAACACCCACTTGCAGAGCATACATTTAAACTGTAAGCAAGGAGATCAACCCCACCAATGGAGGAGAACAAACAATGTATTCTCTCGGGAACAGGCCGTTTAGGCATAGAGTTTCATTTCCATAGGAGACACAACATAACTCACCTTGCCCTCCGGAGGCAGCTCCCACCCATCTCCGGAAGGCACTTCAAAGAGCTGGTATGCCGTGCCGCAACGGAACGCTGAGCCGGCACAACGGAGGAGAAAAGGAATGTCAGAAGTCACATAGCCCCCACCGCCTTACCGTACCCCTGGGCCCTGCAGGACCCGGGTCACGATACCTCCATGCCGGCCTAGAGTCAGGCAGAAAAACAGGCGAGACTTCCTGCTCAACTGGGAACCAAGCCCCACAGGGGGTCCGGGAGCATGCCACACCTGGAGGGAACAGAGGCCCCGCCACACAGCCCCATCGGGGGGCCAGCAACCGTAGCTCCCCAGAGTCACGCACCGGCAACAATCCAACATGCAGGCGGCAGGACAAATTAAACCGGATGACGTGGGTTAAGGGGAGGAGTTACAGGGAGTAAAATAAGTAGAAGAAGGTCCGGTGTCGGAGGCAGGGGCCTCGTGAAGTACATACTGTGACGAGGAAGAGTGGAAGTGGAGGTAATGGTAGAGTCTAGTGGCTAGGGGGTTACAGGTTGTAGTTAAATGTTAGAGGTTAAAGGTGAGTGGGATTAGAAGTTGTGGGTACAGGATGGGATTTGAGGATAAAGGTAGGGGTTGGGGTGGGGTTAGAGGTTAGGGTTAGAGTTTGGTTTTAGAGCCAGTGAGGTATGGAGGCAAACAGGGGAAGGATGAGTGCAAGAAGGAAAAAAGAAAGTACGCAGAGTACCCCATAATTACAATAAAAAATCACCATACAAACCATTAACAGGGTCGACTTTGGAAAGTTGACCTTCAGAAGTTTAATATTGGGGAATTTTCTTTGTAGAATAGAAAGTCCACTTTGGGAAGGTCTACTTTCAACACACCAACAACAGGCTGACACACAATTGACAATGGACCTTTGGATATAACAATTCCACTAATTACCCCGCTCTGGAGTCAGGCTCGGACTGACCTGTAGGGCAACAGGGCTATGCCCGAACCAAACACGTAAAATGCTACTGTGGGGCAGTTTTGTAGGTCAAAGGGGGCCATTTCTTGGCCAATGTGGGCCAGCTTGATGAGTTCTTCACAATGTGGCTAGTGGTTTTGGCCATTGTTGCTAAACACATATTTTTTAAATTGCACAATTTGCATTATATCTAGTCAAAACACCCCCTGTGGGTAATATTCCAACAGTCTGTCACAAAAGGAATGAATTGCCATTTGCAACAGTTGGTCACTTTTCCATTGGTGCCCGAGACAATTGTATGCCCCTGTCCCACCCTGTCTGGAGCTCGTCACCCACTCCTTGCTCCCCAAGTGCATCCCAGCTTCTCTCCTAGCCCCGGCACCCTTACTTGTAACCCCCCTGGGTCGGCCCCCTATGTAGAGCACCCCGTTGTTTCCCAGCTAGTCTTGCACTTTATGCATCCCATGCATGCTTTCCCTTTACACAGCCTCTACACAACAAGGATGCATCGTGGACATGACTGCTTGCTCTTCCCTTTGGCTTGCACGCCAGACATCATTCCAGATAAAAAATCCAATCCCCACTGCATCGCAATCAGACA
Source organism: Ambystoma mexicanum (assembly GCF_040938575.1). Classification (NCBI taxonomy): domain Eukaryota; kingdom Metazoa; phylum Chordata; class Amphibia; order Caudata; family Ambystomatidae; genus Ambystoma; species Ambystoma mexicanum. The sequence goes on along the minus strand of NC_090927.1, from coordinate 928,019,490 downwards.
CCTATGGCAATGTACACGTTCAAGAATATATACATGCATACTTGCGTATTTATCTAGGACAGTTCCCTCATTGTATTTACACAAAGCCATATGCAGTCTGCTATACTGCATGAATCTTAAAAAGCAAGTGGCAAGATGTCTTCTTTGTCCAAAAGCTGCAAAAGATGTCTAATCTCGCAGGAATATTTTGACATTGCAAGTCAAGCACACAGTGGATGAGACGCCACGTGTTTGCGTTGTGGGCTATTTACATGCCGACCTACAATGTCTGTCACAAAAAAGGACAGGTTTCTTGCCCAGAGGATTGTCTCATCTGGATGATTATGGCGCAGGTCAGGAGCTGCCACCGCTTTTCTAGACTTCTTATCTTGCTCCACTAATCAAAGTAATGAACTGTCAGCTGCTGGCTCTTTTTGGACCCGGCATTCGAAGCTGCGCAGTTCGTCTGCTGGCAGGCCACCGGATCTGAGGGAGCAAATAAAGGCGCAGCTCTCATCATATAGATTGCAATGCAAGATCTCGTGTTCTGCTTGCTGTCATGCACCCCAACCCCCTTTTCCGCAGCCCTTACACAGATTTCAAGAGTTACGCTTGTAGTGTGCAGATTAAGAATGGTATCGGGTCGGGTCTGCCTTTCTCAAGATGCGTCCCTGAAAGCAAAGTAAACAATGCCCTCGTATTCCCTTCAGTGATTGGTGAGCAGGTGGCCTTTCTGTGGCAACCCCCGATTCAGTGGAGTAGCCACGATTTCTTACCAGGGTGGACCTGCGCATTGTACACGCAGGATCAGGGCAGAGCCCCTGCCACTACATGGGCTACATGTATTTTACTAGAGTGTTTTCGTTGGAATGCTTGTGGCCACCGTACCAAAGTTTGAACCACTATAGTCCATTAAATGTTTTTAATTAGTAAAGACACAATTCAAACAAACGCCCACTTCCATTATCCCGAAACATAAAGAATTGGGAGCCCTTACATGTTCTTCTTTGAGTGTACTTTCAAGACAAACAACAGAAGAATCTGTGTGATAAGGGAACATGCGTGTAGTTATTAATTGTCAAGGATGTAGTAAAAATGCAAGTTCAGCACGGTAAAAAGTTGCAAATTCATCAGCTGTGGGAGTAACACTTTAAATGGGGAGGGGGCTTCCTTGATAGCAACAAGGTAATTTGCAATAAGATGGAGAATGCCCTAAATAAGAGTGTTTCAAGTTAATGAAACATAAATAACGATGGGTCACAGGTAAGTATATACGTTTTAGCATTATGTTGAGGCACTACAAATAGTCCTCAGATCATGTTTTCAGAAAAAGATGCTAATTTCATTAACTTGCTTACTAGCCGCAGCGGCTGGAAGCCCATCACAAATCTCTTGTTCCCGGAATCGCGCGGTAGGAAGTGAACAATCTTTGTTACTTTCGTGGTCATAAAACAGAGCTCATGGGTGCTTTGGGAAAATAATAAATGCACAATCATATTATAATTTCGGCATATTAATTTACAGAGCCTGATCTACTGATGGTTTCAGAAAGCCCATGGCTGTTTCAAATTGCCCTGAAGTACATCTCGGCCTGGGAAGAAGGTGGAAGAGTTCCTAATAGCCAACACTAAAGCGGTAACTTGTTCTTAGTTCAAGGCTCTGACGGTGTCATGATAGAAGACTTTCTCATGAGAATGTAGATGGAGATGACCAGGGCAGTTGAATAAAGATCTGCTGGTCATCTGAAATGTTTCAATTAATTGGCACTTTGATGTGGGAATTAGGGGTTGGATTGTGACATCACAAAGGGAAACTATGGTGGTGTGGTAAGGTTTTCGTTACCCAATCATAGAGGTTAATGTATGCCCCTCAATAGGAATATGATATGATTCCACCAAACAGCTTTGTGTGGAGAGACGTTTTGATGCCGCAAAGTGATCGATGCTAATTAGGTTGGAATGTTATAAAAGATTTTGTTTTTGAGGTGTATCTTTGACAGCACATTTCATGCAGGTCAGTTCTGCATTCTGTTTGAATTTCACTTTCCCAGCTGAAACTGGGCCCAGATTAAAGTTGTGTTACGTTTTGCCTGGCGTACACTTCTTTTTACTAGAGAGTTCCGAGGCAACCCCCTGAACAAGGACATGCAGCTTGTTGTTGTAGGTTGTCATGAAAAATGTGAAGTGCTACAAAAAAGGAAAGGGGGTTTAGTTTGTGATTCAATTTGTTGCTATACAAGATTAAGTTGTTAAATGGGAGCTGTGGGGCCTTTGAAAGCAGATGCCCCTACCACTGTGAAATGACTTAAACAAATGCACTTACAGAAAGAATGTCACAGGCATCAGAATGAGTACCATTCTCCGGGATTCGGCTCCTGCGATCACAGACTTTGGCCATGTGCCCTTGGCCTTCTCATTAGCCCCATGCCTTCAAAACATCACGCCTGGGTAAAGTCAGGATAAAGTCTCTATGCTGCTGTCTGCAGCTGTCCATAGATGGGAGCAAAGACCATTACTTATGAGTTCTCTATGTGTCTTATTTCCTGCTTCTGACTCAATGTGGCAGCTAAATCCCTAGCATCTGCTGGGATATTTTAACTTCCCAGCTTCTACGAATGCCACGCACCCAGCCCATTCAGTGGCTAGTTCCAAAGCTTGTTCCATCGTAGCACTGGCTACACTTTGACTTTCAATCTGTTTTTCTGTATTTTATGCTCTGCCTGATGCTGTTTTCCCCTTTCCTACTCGCTGTACATCTTATTCTTCTGGTCCTTGTCTACCTGTACGCAACTTAAATAATCTTACCTATCCTCTTTGTTCTCCTTATTCCACCTCTATTAACTTAGCTCTTTGGAATGGTCGCTCGCTGTGTAATGAATCTCATTCAGTTCTTGACATTTCTCTTTGTCTAAACATTATTTTCATGCGCATTACTGAAACATGGCTCTCATCTTCCATTACCTCAATTCCTGCCTCACTTTATACTCCTGCCACTGCCTTCTGGCACACTCCTCATCTTGCTCCACGTGGGGGTGGTGCTGGCATTCTTTATTGCTCATCCGTTGTCACCTCTCCTTCTCCTCTTCTCCCTACTTTTTCATCCTTTGGCTATTCCTTAACTACCTTTGTAAATCTTATTCTCATATTTTTCAATTTAGTTATCGCCCTCCGGTTTCTGCTGTTACTTTCTGTGAGAATATTAATGCCTGGTGATTTTAATCTCAATCTTTCTTCTATTCATTCTTCACTTCCCTTTCTTGCTACGCTTGATTCCTACCACCTCTTTGCTCTTCACACTACTACTGCCCATGCTTCCAACTCTAGTCTGGATCTTATCTTTGTTTCTTCCATATTGTGCTCTTCTGTATCAGCTTTACCTGTCTATTCCTATGATCACCATTGTCTATTCTTTTTATTTATCCTCCACTCACTTAACCTTATCTGGCCAGTTCTGAGGCAACCGCTTATTTCCTTCACGATATCTGTGCTTTTAATACTCCCTTATTTGTTTCATCTTGCATTTCTGCTTTTCCATCTCACTCTACATTCTCTGCTCTCTCTGCCAACAATGCAGCAAATTCTCTCGCCTCTTCTCTTGATACCGGCCTCTTCCTTCTCTCCCTCCAGCAAACCTCCTCAACCTTGGCTCTCTTCTCTTGAAGTGAGTTCTTCGTCCTCTCGAGCGTCGCTGGCGCATATCCCTTTCTGAGTCCGATTCTGTGTCTTTCTCATCCTATCATTCTCTTTATGATGAGGCACTTCTTGTAGCCAAACATGCTTAGTACTCTGATCACTTGCATACTCAGTCTGCACAACCTAGGTGTCTGTTTCTGTATCTGTCTCGCTTACTCAAACCTCCCACTCCTGATCATTCACTTCATTCTACTCTTACTGTTTCTGATCTTGCAACTTATGTTTCTTCTAAAGTTTCTTCTCTTCATGCTGCTATTGTTCTGTCACCCTTCTCCACTTCTTTTTCTTCCCCTGCCTCGTTAATCCCTTCCTTTTTCCCCATTACTAGTTTGGAGACCTCTTATCTCATTGCTCGTCCTCACCTTGCTGGCTCACTCTATGATCCTATTCCCTCTTCTTTAATACCCAAGGTTTATCCTTCTCTTGTGTCCTACCTTACCACTCGTCTTAATAACTCTATTCTCACCTCTGTTTTTCCTTCTTGCTTTAAGCATGCTTCTATTCTCAATAAACCACCGTTTGACCCCTCTCTTCCGACCAATTTCCATCCAATCTCTCTTCTTCATCACCTTTCTAAATTGCTTGAATGACTAGTCTATATTCAGGTTTCTACCTTTGATACTGATAATTCCATTCTTCCTTCTCTTCAGTCTGGTTTCCATCCCTGCCACTCAATCAAAGCTGCTCTTCTCTCTGTATGTGATTCCTTCTCTCTGCCCGCTACACTGAACACCTTTCTTTTCTTATACTTTTGGACCTTTCCGCTGCATTTGACACTATTGATCATACTTTACTTTTATCTTCTCTTTCTTCATTTTGGGTTGCTGATTCTGTTCTTGCTTGGTTTTGCTGTTATCTTTCTAATCATACCTACTCTGTCTCCTGGGTTGGTTCTTCCTCCAAAACCTTTCCTCTTCTTCGTGGTGTTCCCCAAGGTTCGGTTCTTGGCCCCTTTCTCTTCTCTCTTTGCACCTCTCCTCTTGCTGCAAGCATTTCATCCTTTGGGATTTCGCACCACTTCGATGGCAGCGACGCACAACTGTTTATTTCCTTCTCTTCATTTACACCAGCTATTCACAATAACTTAACTTCTTGTATGCTTGAAATCAAGTCCTGGATGTCAGATTACATCTTCATCCAGAACTCGTCTAAAACCGAAGTTCTGTTCTTCCCTGTCACCACTACTCCCCCACCTTCTCCTCCTCCCTCTGTCTTTTCCCCTGCTTTGTCCTCATCTCTTTCTAGCACTGCTCACAATCTTAGCCTCTACCTTGATACAGATATATCCTTTTCTCATCACATTTCCAATACCACTCGTTCGTGCCGCTTTTATCTCTTTAATATTCTGACTTTTTGTGCTACCAAACTCCTTAACTCATTTGTAATTGTTCTCGCCTTTTTGATTGTTCCACTATTCTCTGTGGTCTTCCTCCATCTCTGCTTGTCCCACTTAAGTTCACCTTGAATACTTCAATTTGCCTTCTCTATCAGCTATATCCCTGTGATTGTGTTTCTCTTTCCTTCACTTTGATGGCTTTCCTTCCCCTCTCAGCTCAAATAAAATGTTCTTTGTATTGTGTTTACATATCTCTATGGTCCTGCTCCCAGTCATTTGTCATCTCCGGTATCCTTTTATGCCCCCACTCGTTTCCTTCATTCTCAATCCCAATTTCTATTATCCGTCCCTCACCCTCCATGTGCCCAATCCCGATTCTGTTTGTTTTCCCTTCTTGTCCCACTACACCTGAATTCTATCCCCTTCCCCCTTTCTGATGTACAACTTCCATCAATCTACATTTTATTGTACTGTTACTTACTTTTGTTCAGCGCTTTGGAGTAAAGCATTCTATAAATGCCAAATAAATTCAAATAAAACCCCAGTGGTTTCACAGCATTTAAAATAATAATTAATCTTATATCATGCATGTAACACCAGAGACCAGTCTTTCAGCAGGAGACCAATATACGAACTGCCTTGCTTCCAAGACAAACGTGCACCCAACTGAGCTATCCTCCCATACATGTCAATATTACACAACCCAATGGTGTTAATTCTTCGACTGTGTTAAGATAAGTTGGTCCTGGCAAACACTTTTGGTATAGAATAGTTAAATGCATGCAAAGTAACTGCTGAATATATAAAAATTCATAAGCCAGCTGAAGGTGTATAAGCAGAAAAAAACACAATCCACTTTTTTCACCTAGCACCATTCCTTCAGGAACACTCCTGTTTCTTAGAAATATGCCAAAACAGAGTAATACATGCATGTTCTATAACTCATGGCGCGCACCCGACGCAAGTACTTCACTAAGTACTGCTTTGCTGCTTCGCTGCGCAGCCAGCGGCCGAGGTACTCCCGACTTTATTTTTATTTATTTTGTGTCAACTTTGTGCTTCGGACAATGAATAATGAACAAGGTTATAAATGTAACAATTTGAACTAATTTGTTTTGATTTGAATATCTTTGACGTGCCTTCCTTAAGTGCCTTCCCTGTTGACTTCCCTCATTGCCCCATGGCTTATTCCTTGAAAACTGGCATACCAGCCTCATTGCACCAGAAAGGCCCATCTATCTTGCTCACACGAGCCTCATGCTTGTCCCATAAAACCATTACTTTGTCCCCAGTGAATGCGGCAGCCATTACAAAAGGAGTGATCCTATCCGCTCGCCATTCATAAGCTCTGAAAACATGCATACTCCACGAGTATTTTTTCCAGGTGCTCCAATAGCCCCCATCCAACAGGAGCCTAGTGCGAATTTTTCAGCGCTCCCTCTTACAGATAATACTATGCTTCACACACCACTCCCCCGATTCTCTCTCCCACAGAAGGGAGCTGTGAATATAGCAATGCCTCAAACCTCTTCGTCCTGTTGTGACCCTGACCTTTCCATCTATGCTAGCCAGTGTGAGTCACCGACTTCCATGCTCCCTGGCCCCAATGGTGTTGTGGAACTGATGTAAGTTGTGGAACTTACATCAGACTCGACATCTTCTACGAGTCCCCCAACCATCTCCACGAAGAGCGCATGCTTTGTCTGCCCTTGCCCCCTCTCCCCTCACACAGGAACAAGATTCCATTTCATCGAACATTCAGCCATGTTCATTCACGCTGGATACTACCATCCCGGCCATCCCCCCCCCATCTTTGGTGTTACTTTAGCTGCTATGCAGTTAAACTTACAAAGCCTCTTCAAATTATATGAAGGCTTAGATGCAAAAATCTCGGACCAATCTTCTCAATTTCAGCAAGTGCTTTCTTTATTAGAAACACTTGTACAGTCTTCCAAGTCAACTCCCCATTGCAAATGATGTTGAATGCAAATCATGTTACAAATGATGATATTTCCATCATCACAGTGGGCTCTGCTAGTTCCCCAGGCTCGTGTCCCCTGCTCGCTTCAGCCCTCCGAGCAATTGCTAACATCATTACCCCCGAGGTTGGAACTAGCCCTCCCGATGACGCTGCTCACCCAACGTGTCGTGGGTTAGCTTACCGGCATCGCCAGTAAGGTCTGAACCAATGGCAATTCCAACTCCTCCACCAGCCACGAGCCCTACCAAAGAGGGGGATTCCACGTCCATTCCAAATGGTATTAGAAAGAAAAAAACAATTCCAAGAGTGTCTCATCCTCCCCCTAGGAAGAACTCAAAGCATATCACACTAAGACTTCCCAAACAAACGATGAAATCCTTTTTCCAAACTTTGAAACCAACTTCTCGGACACATGACTCTGTCGAAGCAATAACGTGTCCCTCAGTGCTGCCCATCGTAGAACCTCCATCTGGTCTACCAGCCACACACAACTCACAAGTGCCCGTTTCATCTGTGCAGGTGTTACCAATTCTTTTGAATCCAACTGTAATGCCATTGAAGCAGGTTTCCCCAGACCCAAAATCCTGTGATGTCTGCTTTGCTTACTCCATCTGCAGCCACCTCCTATCCCCCACTGGATGCCCTGATTCGAGAGCTAGATCAAGTGAACACCCAACAACCTTTTGTTGCTGTTCAAAGTCTCTCCGGTCAACCAAACACTACACCTCTCGTTAACTTTGAGAGCGAAAAAGAGGTTGATGCACTCGCAATGACCCAAATACGCTAGGCAGTTGACTCTTATCTATCTTATCTATCTTCCTGCATCCAGCCTTCGATACCCGCTCCGATCCAGAAGTCCAGAGAATTGAACTCTAACCTGCTTCATTGGCTTCTCCCTAATACGGTTTCCACAGACGCAGATGTTCTCCGTCCTTCCTCCCAACCTCTCAGAATGACCCATTCCCAAGCACCACAACCTACAGTAAATTTTTCCCAGCAATTGAATGATGTTGCCCTGTCTACAAATATCAAATCACAAGATGTTCATTCTATGTCCACTTGACCGCTCTCTTTAACCACCCAGAATTGTCATTCCCTAATTTTGAAATGTCGAGGAGGTAGTTTTGACACCTATGATCTTAACAGACATCTTCTCAGAGCTCATGGAACTCGTGGAACTCGAAGACATTTGTTCAAGCGACATCGAACAAATTGAATTCATTTCTGAATCCACCTGCTCGATTGTGCCCCTGTGAATTCCCTCGGGCATTGTGCTAAACACAGTCTGGAAAGTCAAAATGCAATTGTTCAACATGGGCTTCTTACTAGCGCAAGATCCTGCGCATATACAGGTGGGAAATGATGCAAATCAACTGCTACCCAACACCCACTCGAATGAAACAACACTGAATCATGCTTATCGCAAACAGCCTTACATGTCATAACCATCATTAACATCTATCGAATGCCATTTCACCATTGCTCGTTGGAACACACGAGGCCACTCGCATTTACAGACGTCCATTGCTAGTTTCCAGGCAGAGTATGACATCATAGCCTTGCAAGAAACTTGCCTCTTACAACCACCTGCATGGAATAACTATGAGGTTATATTACTTCCAGCTATAACGGGCCTCAAGGGTCGTCCGTCTTCGGCCCTTTTGGTGGGGGTGAACCTGACAAGGGGTTTTGCTGTCCAGTCTTGGTCCGCGGTCTCTGCTTTTGTACAGCTTGTGAAAATCTCATGTCCATTCCACACTATTGCCTTGATCAATATTTACCGCAATCCTCTTGGGCTAACTGATCCTGCCTTCTATGTAGGCCTAACTAGTATCCTTGACCTGGTAATTCTAACCCCGGGAATTACAGATACAATTATCGTGGGAGATCTTAATTTAGACTGCTTGCACCCCAAAGGGAAAACAACAATTGCGAGAGTCAAGCGGTGGTCTGCGTTTATGTTGGAACGCAACTTTCACATGACTAATGACTCAATACGTGGTGATATTCCAGCTCACCCAACATGGCAGAGAGAGAACACAAGCACCACTATTGATTACATGTATACCCATTCTAATTTAAATGGACAGATACAAACGTTTCAAGTTATTCCTCAGACCGATAGCGACCATCATTTGCTTTTACTAACAATAATCTGGAATTGTGCACCGCTCAAAACCTCCTTTTTCTTGCAGAATTTGGTTGTTAATAATGCCAAATCTCGTTTTCGATGGTCTGATACCAACTTGTCAACTTTGTCATGGTTAGTTATCTTCAACAATAAGTCTTATCACCCTACCCAATATACTCATCTCCCAGCTACATTCAAGAAACCAATGAAAAATTTGGGTCACCATGAGACTTTCCATACACATTCTTTTAATCCATTAGTTAAAGCTAGAAAGACTCAGTACCAACGCGAAAGAAGACTTATTTGTAAACTAAATGAGCCAAACCGTAACCAACAGCTAAAATCTGCTAAATGCAAATATCGCAATTGGATGCAACAACATAAAGCTCACATTGTGCAGCGGGATGGCGAGCGCATGCTAATAGCAAATAAATACACTGCTGAAACTTGGGCAATATTTAATCAATGTGCTCACCAGACCCAATCTGTCATGCAAGTTCTCAATGTGACAGAGGCGCAGTGGATCCACATTATACAAATTTGTATGCAGATCCGATCTTCTCCAATCTTGCTTGTCGACCTGAAGATCTTAAAATCTGGTATCTTGAATGTTCTCAATATATTCTTGAAGGTTATATCAAGCATATTAGCCCCTCGAGAGCCATGGGACCTGATGGCCTTAGTAATTTTATGTTTAAATCTAATCCCCCCATGTGGGCAAAAATCTTGAACAATCTTTTCCAACAGATCATTATTTCCCGCAGCATTCCCTATTCCCGGATAACCTCTATCATAGTACCAATCCACAAGAAGGGTGACTGCACCCTCCCCTGCAATTATAGGCCGATTGCATTACTGGATGAGCCGGGGAAACTCTTTTCCAAACTCATACTCTGGGATTTTAACCTCTGGACCAAACCACCCACACTAGAGACCCCTTTCAGATGGGTTTTCTAGCAGGAATATTAACATGCTCTGCCTCAACGCGGTTACATTTCAAGTGCAAGCGGCTAAACAGGCAATTTATTTTGCCTTCGTAGATCTCCACACAGCATTTGACGCCATTTCTCGTCCCCTACTTTCTGCTAAACTCGCTAGAGGCAAATGTCCTTCCACACTACAGCAAATTATTCACTCACTACATTGCAAAACTTCAATTCACATCAGGCTAACTTTAGGAGGATTATTATCCACGGCAATTCCAACTGCCCGTGGCCTAAAGCAGGGTTTTCTCTTGGCGTCTGAAATTTTCAATTATTTTATGCATGACTTCCGGCAGGTCTTTGAGGCGATACCATCTGACTCACCCAAAATAAACAATCATCTGATCCAGACTCTTATGTATGCCGATGATTTGGTATTAATTTCAAAAACCCTGAGTGGCTTCAAAGTCTACTTGATGCCCTCAACGGCTACATAGAACAAAACGAACTGCGGGTCAATACTTCAAAAACGCAGATTGTTATGTATAGACCTACCAACTTGGCTAAGCATAAACTCTGATGGACCATTAATCATATCAATTTGGTAGTAGTTCTGAACTACATCTATTTGGGAATGGTGTTTGATGGTAGCGGCTCAGTCGCCGGTCACTTAGATGCGGTACAACACAAGTTAGAGACAGCTATTTCACAAACTAAAATTATAATGCACCGTTTTAGTACTTTCACTATGAAACCAGCGCTGATCTACTGGATACAAAAAGCTACCCCTTGTATACTGTATGGCCTGGAATCTCAACTACCCTGGTCCCCTGCAGTGCTAGATAAAATAGAAGGCAAATTCTGGAAAGCGATCCTCCAACTTCTGCAATGCATTCCAGCGGTCTGGATGTGCTTTGAACTAGGCCTAACCTCACTTCATGCGCAGTACCAGTGGAAAGCGTGTGCTCTCCTTCGCAAATGCTTAGTGTCAACTAAGGAGACCAATCTCTTGCAATTTCTGTCCGATTATATTTTCAAAACGAAACACCACTTTGTCAAATATTGGTTACGTGCCATCTATAACATCCTAGTGAAAGCAGACGTCACTCTTAAAACGCTTTGTACCAGTCCCAATAAAGCAAAACATTTTATTTACCGATGTGATTGGACTGAGACCAGATCTCATTGCCTTCAATATAAAACTGCCATACCTGAAAAATGTAAACACAAAAGCCTGGTATCTATGAACCATACCTTCTCAGGTTTCCCTGTAAAAAAACACGCTCAGGAATCCTCAGGCTGCGCTTCAACTTGTGGCACACTCGCAAACTCTTGTGCAGACGTAAGTGCATCGAGTTGAAGACATCCTTTTGTCGATTCAACCTAGATACCAAGGCTCTTGAAACTCTAGAACACATTGTGTCCATCTGCCCAGCCCTAATTCATGAGCGATTGAAATATTTTTCTGGTCATTGTAATCATTTGAGAATTTTGGACCCAGTCGAGAGATGGTCCACATTGCTGTGCACAACAAATGTTTCTTTAAAAATTGCGACAGTTAATTTCCTTCATGCAGTGAATCTCACCTGTTGAGCTGTTTATGTATTTGTTTTTGTAACCTTTCTTTTTATATTTTCCAATTAGTGAATCAATTCAACGTCTTTGCAATCAATATTCTCATTCTATTACTGTGTAACTAGAAATATCCCTTGTTTGTTGAATTTTAATTGTACTAGATTTGCTTGTATTTTTCCTCATCATGATTGTTTTTAAACTGTAAAGTTTTGTATTGAAAAGTTGATTAAATTCAACTATATCAATAAAAAAAAGTGCATGCCAGTTTCCATAACTGTACTATTATAAATGTAAGACTATATGTACCTGAATGCATCATAAAGTGAACCTAAAAGCAGAATTGGTTTATTTCACTCCTGTGAATTCTATTTAACCTACTCTAAATGTGGCTGTTTTTCTTTCAGGATTATACACAATGCAGAAGGGTCTGTGTGATAATCAACTGCTTGTAGTCATTGTTTGAAACATGCAATTGTCTTAGTGTTATGCACAATATGATGTGATTATTGCATATGATTATAAAGATGAGCATAGCCACAAATCACGAGGGAGGGAGTTCCAGAGTGCTGGGGGTAAGGACTGAGAAGGAGCACCCAACTATGCATATAAAGTTTAATCTGGAAACATCCAGACGTCTCACATTTAAAGAATGCATGTTTCTGCCAGAGAAGCAAGGTGTAATGTGTTCAAAAATAAAAAGAGAGGACATCCTTAGGGAAACAACGGCATACTGTACACACGATTTTAAACTGCACTCGCTGCTTTATGGGCTATCTGACTTCGGTTCTTATAATGACATTACTGCCGTCACAGGGTGGGGGGACACAGCCAGCATGGACTTGTATTTTTGCAGTGGCAGACACCAGAGAGGCTCTTCTTACACTGATGTTACTGGCCTTTGCATTATCGCCAAAGCCAACATGAGTGTGTTCTTTCATGGGAAAACTGACAAATATTGGTAGAGCTACCATAGGCATCTTTTCTTTCAGCAGCATTATGAGCAAAGCCAACATGAGTGTGTTCCTATGAGGGACAACTGACATATATGTGCATTGCCAGTATAGATATGTTTCCTTGAATTACCTTTACTGGCATTATCGGAAACGCCAATATGAGTGATTTCTTACATGGCAATACTGGTATATATTGCATCAGCCAGCATGGCCGTGTTTTCTTAAAGTGGATGTACTGACACTTTGAGCAAAGGCAGCATAAGTGTTTTCGTACGATGGCATTATTGGCAATATGTTAAAAGCCAACATGAGTGTGATCTTACATGGGAATACTGGCATATATTGGCAAATCAAGAACTGACTTGACTTCTGACATTCATATTATTATTACAATTGGGCACAGATAACACAAGTTTGTTCTTACGCTGGCAGAATAGGGAAATATATTGGGGGCACAGCCAAAAGGATAATCTCTATTAAGAATGGCAGAACATTGGCATATATTTTTTAGTAAAGGCATCATGAAAATGCACTTGAAAATGCTCCTGTGCACTGTTGCTGACAGGCAGCTATTGGATTTTATCCATATAAAGCAGACTGTAAATTGTGCATTTTTTAAAAAAAGTTTGTGACAAAATCGTGCTGTAAAATGGACTTTTTGAACTGGTTTTTGAAGAAAATGTTACCGGGTTTAACCCTTAGATTACCCACTGGTTGGAGATCAGTCAATACACGCGGTCACTCATGCATATAGGCAGAAAACGTTAGCAGCCTTTTAATGAAAAGATCCACCAGCTACCAAGGGGTAAATGTGCAAAGGTCGAAACATGTGTCTGGGGTTGCTGATGGTACTTTTGTTCAGAGGAGAATTGCCTAGCATTTTGGTGCTCGACTGCCCTTGTGAGTGGCACCAGACTGATATGCAAATGGATGTTTCTCCTCTGCGAAGGATGCAGTGAGCTAAAACGTGGTTGAAGAACATCCAGAGTGGAGGAAATTACATAGAAAAGGGTATTTGACCCATGTTCATTCATACAATAACTACTTTATGTGTTAGCTCATGAATCTGGCATATCATTTCCCCAACAAAGGAAGTATCTGAATGCTAGTTTTTCTTTTAACAAGCTTTACAAAAATAAAAACAGCATCTTACTTTAGTATCCATAATATCTATGTAACATCTTGTAAAATCTTTCTTCAATTTCCATCAATGCTCAATTACTAACAGTGTGTAAAAAAAAAGAAATAATACACACGTACTGGTGTACTACAATGTTCAAACCTGTGTTTCTGTTTCATGACCAAGTATGAAATATCAATCATGACTTATATTATTCCATACAATTTCAAACATACCATACTTCTATGTTATTGTGCATTTAAATGATGTAGGTGGTTAACTTGTCAATATATAATGAAAACATATAAAGTGTTTGTGACAAATCAATTTCCGGGGCACCAGTGGTTCAGGGATGAATATCGGTTCCGAAACCATCAATCAGCCCCACATATATAGTACACCAGAAAGGATCTGAACAGATTGATAACACAAGCAAATTATAAACCTCCTTGTCCAATTTTGGTAACGTGGACGGAATGGCTGGCTTACCTCCGAAAGGTCGTGGATCATTGGTTAGTTGCATCACAAGGAAATACGATCATTACCCAATGATAAAAGCGACTGTCCAGTTAAGATTGTATAAAAATATCTACTTCATTATTATCACAACAGACAGTTCTAGCACACTACAAAATACAACCCACCCTTTAAAGGAATGCAGAAGCCAGTCAGTTTCAAAGAAGGAAAAGGGATACACTCTGGATACTGACAGGAGGGTAGTCAGTATAGTAAATATTTACAACAGTTCAAGGATACCTGGTTTCAAGACAAAGGGAGCAATGGGTCATAACATGTTACTAGGGGAACCACAATGTACCTTTTGTTGTGTGAGTTCTTGGTGCTTGACAGGGTTGAGTCCATTTCAGGGTGCATTGCAGCTTTTGCAACAGAGTTCAAGATCGGAGACGGTGGCAGGCAGTTCGGTGAGCGAAGCAGGACTGATGGCTGCAGGCTGGCCTACACAGAGGCACAGGGTCAGGAATCGTTTTCTCAGTATTGGTCGAGACATCTCGGACGACTTTAGCGACTGCATTGACTGGTTCAAAAATGTCCTAGCTTCTTCACTGAGCTTGTGTCATCCTTTAAGATGGATGGGCCAAAGCTGAGGAGAGTGTTACAGGCAGCTGCCTTGTCCTTGATTTGGTCCAGAGACTCTATGACACTTCCCACGTAGGAAGATTGCTGCAAAACCTAGCATGTCATGCTTTGTGAGGGCTGGGTTGTGTTTCTTTAGCTGCTAGAGGATCCTCTGCATTCAGTATCTCCCTGGAAGATGATAAGGGGAGTGATCTTACTTCCCTCTTGGAGGTCCTGGCCTTCCTTCACTGGCGGAAGATGTAAGGCAGACTGTAACTTTAGTAAGGGTCCAATGAGGAGTAGTTCCTTCTGTTTCTGGTGAAGCCTTCAGATGATCTGCCAAAAGGGGGGCTCAACCCTCTTTTAAAGCCAAATGGACCACAGGGATTGGTGTAGACTAAGCCTACCCTAATGAACCAATTCTGGGTCCCCATCAACAATCTCATTTATGTGTGAGGCCATAACCAGAGTGCTTTGCAACAGAAAAGGTAAAGGGTTGAAAACATGTAATACTGAGTCCTACCCATCTTCCTGTCTGTTGTGGATCTAAGGGTCTCTCTGGTTAATGGAGCTATCTGTGGTTCTTGATTAAAGCTGCACGTCTTCCTTGAAGCTGTAGCAAGACCAGACTCTCTGGCTCCCCCAATCCACATTCTCATACCTTCTGAATGAGTTCCCACTGCGGGCATGACTACTGTAATTCATTCAGTCCCATACATGACATTTTACTGTCAATCAATACTGAGGGTGGGAGCTGGCTTTAGGTTGACACAGTGCATGCGAACTGGGTGTTGGGGTTTCCTGTCTCCTTTGTTAGCCTCTGCAGCCAGGCCCCATGTGGGCCTGTTTGAATTAAACTCTGATTAATATGTGAATGCTGCCACCAGCTACAGGGCTCAACAAAAGGACACTCTGGATCCATGGAGCGTTTGTTAGATCATTTCCAAGCAATCTTCTTTAGTATTACAAAATAACCCAGGTGACTGCACACCCAATGTGTGGATGGTCGAATTCCTCACAGAGTTAATAGAACATTTTATTTCACAAATTACAAAAAAAAGTAACAGATAATATACAATCATGTTAGGAGGGATTAGATTTGTATGTTATAAAATGCAAGCCTCACATTAAAGGATACATCTGCTAAGAAAACAATGAAGACTGCATTTGTGATCCATTTCCTGATGACAAAAGCAAATCAAGCAAGTCTATCTGGCCTACACGCTCAGTTTGTCTAGGAGGGGAAGCCGGGAAGTAGATATACATTGACCAGTTGTGCCTGTATTCAAAGATTTTCAGTATGGTACTGGTTCTGCTTGAGAGCATGCACCCAAGTAGGGTTTTTCCTGAATTTGATTGCAGAATTGGTACAGAGAAGTACCTGGAAAGGACTATGCCAACGTGGTGCCAATGCATATTTCGCTGGTAGCTCATAATCAGAACGTAATCACCTGGATCCAATGAATGGAACATATCGTTATAGCAAACACGGCAACATCTGCCCCACCCCTATGATATTGTGTCACCCATGTGCCTTTTCATAGTACAGTTTGTTTATTTTATTTTACTATTGTTAAGCAACATGTTTACATTGTTGGTAATACTGTTTTGAATTGTCTTCGTCATCTTCATTAATCCGACCACGTCCTCACACACTGCTCGATGGGTGACCTTCTTTGTCATTGTCATGGGGAGATTGTGGGGACCTCAGGCGAAGCTGCAAATCACTGTGTAGTGTTGTTGTGTAGCAGGCAGAGGAATACCACTATACTATAGACCTTGTTTGAAGCATGCTCTTTTTACTGTATTCACGTGTTTATTAACTTATTTACAACAATGCATTGAAACAATACAAGAAGATAAACAAGCAGGCCAGGGGAACAAGGAACCAGACCAGAAACCACACCAAATCCCAAAACCTCCCCCAGAGGCCTTTCTGACTTGTGGCGACCGTGGACTGGTTCCTTGTGACTAGGAAGACTCTCTCCTTGGTACGCCAGCTTTGGATGTATGTCGAGTTTTACCTTTGCTTCTGGGCAGCGTTTTTTTGCACAATTAAATGGCCTGCTTACATTGGAGGGTTCGGTGTGCGTATGCCTCTCATCTCGATGTGCTAGAGTAGGTGGCATCTAATGTGCCATTGTGCGTATGGAAGCATGGTATCATGCAGTGAATGGAGTCCATGCTAGTCTGTGATCAACCTCTTTCCTCTGTTGCATCAGTCTGTGCACCCCCTCTTTGCCTTCATTCTGGATCGCTGCCCCAACTGGGTAAGCATCGGACTTAATGCAATGAAATATGTTCCTGTATCCTCTGTATTGCTGTCACAAATAGTTTGTCAGAATTGCAGTCTTTTCATAAAAGTCAGAAAAGAAAAATACACCTACCTTTGGGTTGGGGTTATTCCCCTGTTGTGTCTCATGTTGGTCCAAAGTTCATGACAATTTTCAGTGGGTTTTCCTTGTCTAAGTTCTACTGTAGTTGTGCTGTACATGTCACCATTATCCAACTGATTGCCTTTCCTTAAAATTTGATCAAAGTGTACTATCCGAAGATGGAGCTCTGTGTGTTGAAGACATGTTTTTTCAGAGCACACTTTAAACCTTCCAGCTGACTCCCCGACCTGTCCTTTACCCTTCACTTGCACACCATATTTAGTGAAAAGGAAACTGGTGAGCAGGAGTGTTACTAGTGCAAACATCCTTTGTTGTGCACTTTTTTGAGTAGTGGCGGAGGCAATGGTCTTTCTTGGGCATTTAGTGCCTTTTTCTTACAGTCCATTGTGCCATTAGACGTACGCTTTTGGACTACGGTCCTTTGCTTTTCACTGTGCAATGACAGGACCGTGGTCTGTTGGGTGTCAATAGAATGCATACGCATTATTCCTTCAATGACCAGGCTGGGGTCCGACCAAGTATACATGCAAGTAACATGCCGTTTACATACACGTGTAAGGTTGACCAAACCGTCTTGTGATATTCACCAAATATGCATGCGGTGTGCAAGTAAACTATTGCAGAGCCCTCAACTAAGTTGCTTAATATGTTGCTCGTTGCGCGCGCTACGTTTTATTGCAGCATCCCCATATGTGTTGACTGAGTCCCACGCCAAATTCGATCTGTGCCAGTCAGCACATATTCGTTGACATAGCAATCACACATCAGCTCACATCCACGGCATACAACTGCTAAATATAAGGTCGCAGTGTTAGTCACCTCTGCCAAAAATGTGCTCTGCATGCATGCAATTGTGAATATATATATATATATTACACGGTAGAGGCACTGTAGTTATGGTTAAGTTGCTATTCTCATAGGAAGAGCACTTTTTGGGTGGCTTATAACTTTGCTCCCCCTGGACGAATCCACACCACACTTTGCAAAAAAAAAGTATATGGCCCACTCTGAATTGGTTTGCAAAGTTTGGTGAGGTTTGGTCCAGGGAGGAAAAAGTTATAGGGGGGGTCCCAAAATGTCTTTTTTTCCCATAGACTGAATGGGGAAAAAAACTTTGCTCACGCCTAGTGCCCAAACCGCCAAATGGGTTTTCACCAAATTTGCGGCAGGAGCAGCAGATTGGTCACACAAGCGTGCTTTTGTAAATTTGGTGAAAATCCGTCCAGTAGTCTTTTTTAAAACGTCTAAGAAGTAGGTCACAAAAAATTAGTGATATCTATGTTCGCTCCGCGGAGACACTTCCCTGTTCGCTCCACGGTCAGGACACCGATTGGGTAATCGGCTTGCGCCATGTCCACGGACATGCGACGTGTTCGCTGATTGGGTGGGATGAAGCGTGAGGTGCGTCGGATTGTTTCGATGCGCCTGCCATCTTGGATCCGTGTTTGGTGTCCGTGGGCATTGCGGTAAAAACAAATAAAAAACACAACATTGCACTTTTTAAACTTATCAAATCTTTGGGGAGGTGAGGGGTGATGAGGATGGGATGGGATATGGCTGCAAGAAGCAAAACACAGGTGTTTTGTTGTCGCAAAAGTCACACGGTAGCTTTGGAGGTGTTTGAGAATATGTGCCTAAAGTACAGGCGAAAGAGATTGCATTTCGGCATTCTAGGGATGGAGATGTATAATCATGGAATTGTGGACTTGTAAACATAGATTGTTGCTTCTGCAGTCGGCAACCCCAACCTTACCTTGTGGTATTACAGAGTAATACTACATTCCGAATGCCTGTTCCTCTATATTGTTTATATTGGTTGCCCAATATTTATTAATATTAAATAGAAGCAATTTCAGGTTATTTTACACTCTTAATTAAAATGCTTGATGTCTATAAATTGATGTGCTTGTGCTACACCCAGAGCACGGCAAATAAAGGGCTAATGATGTCTGTGATAAAATGTAATTAAAATAATAATGGAGTCATACTGGCGTTCCCTAGAGCCTGGCATCTCAGGCAGCCACCTGCAGTGCCTGATGCACGTGGATCAGAATAACAGTTCTCATGGATGCAGTCAGGCAAGTTGTTGCATAATAAGAATGTATGTTGATTCTGAGTGAAGGTCACCAGCTTTGAATTTTCGCTTGCGAGCTAAGGAAGCCCACGCATCGGACGCACAGTATAAGGTTCAATTGTTTTTTGACCTTGAGAGAAAGGGACCATTCCAAAAGGAATTGAATGAAAGGAGGTTTGTAATAATGAAGATATGATAAGGTTATGCATTCCAAAACTGGGCTAAGAAACATGTTAATTCAGTTTATGAAGAATCGTTGGTGCGAACGCAGTGTGCGTAAAGGTCTGAGTTACGCCAAGAGAATGGAAATGGTGAATATAATGTAACTTTTATTTTCGACGATTGTATACCCAAACAAGCATTAACTTATTATTATCTGACCATTAATACTGGGTTATATTCTTTTAGTTTGTTCTGTGTGGTATATTGCAATGAAACGCAAGCACAGCCTTTGTGTGTAGTGGTCTTTCTAACGTGCACATGGGGAATCCAGCATCGAGGTGCATGTAGACCACCACTCGGTTCCCCCAGGTTCAACGCTAATATTTCATTAAAATGTCATGTATGACCATCTCGATTTGTGTACCACTTTCCACGTTGTTTTCTCTCTGTTGAGATTGTTTCATGTCTGTGCTAATTGTTAGTTTAAACTCTATGCCAAATTAATAAGTCAATAGATTAATTGTAATAAAGATAGGCTAGTGAGACACATTTCTGTTATGTTTTCGAAGCAGGTACATCCTGCCGTTCTGTGATTGTCATAGATGCACATAGTTGTGAACAACTGGATCACAGTGACTCTTTTTTGGGACGATCGCCAAGGCACATATGCCTTTACACTGTACTAGCGATTAGGAGCAACATAACATCCTTTACGGTGGTCTAGCCCCAAGTTGATGCAGAAGCACTGGAATTCACTGTGCAACCCAAGTGCCTCTTTTACCGAAAACAAACACCTTGTGTACGCAAAAAGAACAACGCGTTCCTCACGATAAACATTTTGGATCGTGAGCGAAGAAACAAATTTGCAATTTGTTTGAATATGGCAATAGTCGGATGTTCTCAGAGCGTTTATTGTGAAATAAAAGTACTTTACAAATTGTACAGTCTTGTTGTTTTCTTTTAAAGTACGGTTTAATATTCTGAATTGTGACGTGCTGTGTTGTGAGTCGATGTGTGTTGATTTTCGGGTTCTGCGTCACGTAGGTGATTATGGGCGCGTTTGGCTGCGCTGACGAGGAACGTCACTGAGAAAGGTGGAGAATATCACTAGGTTTGGTGATGTGAGGCTCAGGGACGAGGCATATGATTTTGTGACGTCGGGGCAGTTTACCTTAGGCCGATGCATCAATGGATAAGATTAGCACAAGATGGCCGTGCCCTGCTGCCAGATTTCACATGTTTACAAAAGAGGAAAACTAAGGTAAGGTGCATTGGAAATGTTTGTGCGATGGATCAACGTATGCATAAAAATACATGCCCGAACCCTCGGGACAATAATATTTTCTGAGCATTGCACTTGGGAAATTTATCAAATAATCTCTGGGGAGGTGAGGGGTGATGAGGATGGGATGGGATATGTCTGACCTGATTTCGAATGAGTTTACAAAGTTTTGTGGGATTCTGTCATGAGGGGTGAAAATTAGAGGGGGATACCAAAATAATGTAAAGGTTTATAAATGAGGTGCCATTTGACAAATCTATACTTCTTTTGTCAAACTGATAATAGATCTAGATATAAATGTTTTTGCGAAGTTTGGTGAGATTTTGTCAAGAGGGGGCAAAATTAGAGGGGGTGCCAAAATAATGTAAAGGCTTATAAATGTGGTGCCATTTGACAAATCTACACAAAGGTTGGCAAAAAAGATCATAGATCTAGATATAAATGTTTTCGTAAAGTCTGAATGGATTTTGGGATTGGGGGCTAGGTTATAGGACGATTATATGTGCATTCATTTGACACTTTTGAAAAAATAAAACGTGGCTCGATTTCCAGCAAACCTGCGTAAGGCGCATTGGCAAGGATCTACAAGCATGCTTTTGCAAATGTGCCAGTGTTTTATTATTTGACAAGTGTCATAATGTAGTTACAAAAAAAGCGGTATACCTTTAGTGACTGAGGGGTAGCCTGTGGCCATGAGCAGTGTCCAGATTGTCCGGTTCATGGAATAAGGTCATGATCCGGACAATCTGGCTACTGGCCATGACTACACGGGACAAAACATAGGATTAAAGTGGCCATGTCCACTTGGGACTGGCTTTGTGGTGAAGTTATTCGAAATTAGGGTAGATCTGAAAGGGAAGAAAAATGTGTTTGTGGTAATATGGTCACAGGGTTCTCTTTTTGCCTTCTGCAGGCTGCCATGTAAAGTGAAGAGGGCCCTGTATGGAACCCTCGCCTTCTCTTTCTCTAGTGGCCATGTTGGAAAAGGATTTTCCTTCCTACGCCGGGACGCCATAGGCCATAGGCGTCCTGGCGTAGGAAGCAAAATCCTCTTTTTTAGCACCTCGGGTTCCCATTTTGGGAACCTAAGTTGCTAATGGCCTTCATCCCATATTTCAGGGGCTGGAATGGAGGGATAATGGTCCAGAGACCTCGTTATCCACCCTCACTTCGCTTGGGCTGATAACTTGGGCTGCTGGGGGGGTATCCACCGTTCCAGTCCCTGGAACGGAGGATGAACGCCACAATATTCGCATTAGCATAACACAAAATGCAAATGGAAATGTTGGAAAATCTTATTGAGTCTATACTTTACTGAGAAATATAAAGTAGATGGAGTATATAGGTTTTTTTTTTGTTCTATTTTTTAACTGTGAAAGGTGGTTCCTAAAGGAACATTTATTTTGTTTTTGGATGTATTTTTTTGGCAGGAGAGCTTGGAACGAAAGGTGGGGAGGGAAATGAGGGAAGAGGCACCAAACACTAATTTGGAGGGGCAGGTGGACAGGGGAAAATGTTGCGTGTGTGTTATTTTCTAAGGTAGGGGGCAGTGTTTCTCATGTTCCATGATTACAGCAGTGGTGGTGTCTCTTGGGGAGGAAGGATGGCATTAGCTGATTCTATTTTAAGATAAATAGCAGTTTTGCTAAAAGTATGTACTGTGTACTAGATTTGTAATGGATGAGTAGTAATAGGTGTTGGAGCTGTGCAAGGGAAGTTTTGAAGTTGAAAATTCCTAGATCAGTAGAAAATGCAGTTCTGAACTGTCTGCGAAGCACAGATCTTATTGTGAAGTGTGTACGGGTTCTCGGACACGTTATCATGCTGCGCGCTAGCATATGGTCATGTGGCACTCTCCGGAAGTTCTGCAATGAAGTCAGATGTTCGTAGACATTATGGTTAAGTTGCACTAATAAAAACCTATGAAATTCAATGAAAAAACTTTGTTAAGGAGACGTTATGGTTAAGTTGCACTAATAAAAACCTATGAAATTCAGTAAAAAAACTTTGTTAAAGGGATGTTATGGATCAAAGTAAAACCGAAAACCCCCTGAAATTCACCAGTTATGGTACACTAAGCAACCATAACTCGCGCCACCCCTGTGCACTGCTAAGACTAACACCCAGGACATCAAAGATGACATCACAAATGTCATTGATGACATCACTGATGACATCACATGTGCATTTACTTTTCATGAAAAGCCTGTACATGGGATTCTTATTATAATGTTGACAAAAAAGTGTCAAGGATCATTGGAATAAATATCATGAGCTAATTAGTACATTAAGCAATGCATTGATATAAATAGCATTCTATTATGAAGTTCTATCCAGTATACTAAGCTACTCGTGTAGAAACATAGGCATTGTGTGCAGCATACATGATGGAGGTGCAATATTCATAATCTTGCCATGTTGAATAGTGAAATGATAAATGTTTTCTTATTAGAGTTTTGCGTACTGTGAAACATGTAATAAGTAGCTAATAAAACCCACTTACTGCATAATTGCATTATTACAGACAAAACACAAAGAGACAACAATACATACAAATATGAGTGTACACAGGGACAGTGAAGTAAGCAAAAAAGCAGCAGTAGTAGCAGAAAGTGTTCATACCTAACTGATTATCTTTATGCATAGAAATGATTGCTCTGTTTCAAAGCTGCTACTTACCCTATGTATATGTATCACATGATGTGACTGGACCCTAAGGAAAGTAGTGTGAGTACAATGTATACAAATATGAGCATATACAGGGAAAGTACAGTAATAAAAAAACAACAGAACTATCAGAACGTGCTGATAACCCTACTGATTATCTTCATGCAAAGAAAGGATTGCTGTCTTTCAAGCCTGTGTCTTCCCCTATGTATATGTTTCATATGATTTGACTGGACCCTAAGGGAATTACTGTAAGAACATACTTGAAGGATAAGTCTACAAATATAGTACCTATTCAATTTTAAGTTCCTGACTGTTACTGAAGAAAACCATGTGGCCTAGATATGTCAGTAAAGGAAAAAAGGGGGAGCCAGAAATGTGATGTCATCAGTGATGTCATCAATGACATTTGTGATGTCATCTTTGATGTCCTGGGTGTTAGTCTTAGCAGTGCACGGTGGTGGCGCGAGTTATGGTTGCTTAGCTTACCATAACTGGCGAATTTCAGGGGTTTTTCGGTTTTACTTGGAACCCAAACGTCCATTTAACAACGTTTTTTTTTACTGAATTTCATAGGTTTTTAGTAGAACAATTTAACCATAACGTCCCTTTAACAAAGTTTATTTTACTGCATATATATATATAAATCACGAGCAGTATGCTTTCAGAGGAAATGCAGAGAATCATGACCACCACTAACGACGAAGACCATAGTGAACAAAAATATCAACTTACAACCAAGGCATGTTAAAACTATTAGACCTCCATGCCCCTCTAAAAGAAAAGAAAGTCAGGCCCAATTCCAATCACCAAAAATGGTTCACCGCTGAAGCTATTAAGCTTAAGAAGGATAAAAGGAACCTTGAAAGGAAATGGCTAAAAGATCCCACCGAAATTAATAAAACAAATTGGAAGACGGCAGACCACATATACAAATCTAAGCTCATAGATTTGAAGAAAAACTACTATAACGATATCATTAGCAGTGCAGCAAACTCCACCGGAAAGCTTTTCCAGATCCTCAAATCCATAGACAAACCCATAACACTCACCCCACCCTTCCAACCAACTGAAATAGATTGCGAGAATGTTCAGACTGCATTCCAAAACAAAATTGCTAAAGCCAGAGAAACCATCATTAACTGCCTGACCACAAACACTTCATTTAAAACCCACCTTAAAGAAAACAAAAACGAGACAGAAATCCCAAAATTTCAATTCAGGTCCATCACATCTGATGTAATGAAGAAAACACTCTCTTCTATGAGGTGCACTTCATGCTCGGAAAATGTCTTACCACCTAAATTTATTCTAGAAAACCCTGACATCTTTGCCCCTTTCTTCACAAGAATCGTAAATGCATCATTCAGGGATCGAACTGTACCTAACATCATTAAAACGGTCACGGTCACTCCTTTACCAAAAAAACCTGACCTAAACCAACAGGACCCAGCCAATCTCAGACCTATCACAAACTGTAACTTTCTATTAAAGATGATGGATAAAATAGCTACTGAACAACTCCAAAGCTATGTAGATGGAAACAACTTACTACACCAACAGCAGTCCGGATTTAGATCCAGCCATAGTACTGAGTCCGCGCTATTAGACCTCCAGACTGAAATGCTGTCTATCTTGGACAAAGGCAAATCAGGACTATTAATATTATTGGACCTCTCGGCAGCATTTGATCTGCTAGATCACACAAAGCTCTGAGAGGCCCTTGAAAACTCAGGCAATTGTTCATCAGGGGCAATTGAATGGATTGCTACATTCTTGCAAAACAGGCAATCCAGGATTGTCTGGGGAGACAAAGCATCAAACACTAAAATGGTTGACTGCGGTGTCCCTCAAGGGGCCAGTTTTTCCCCTTTGCTCTTTAATCTCTACATGCGCTGCCTTGCACCATGCTATCTCAGATGGGTATTTTCTTTACCAATTTTGCCGATGATACCCAACTGGTGTTTGAACTCAGTGGGGACTACAAATTGGACAACGACAGACTCTCATCCCTATACAACATCATTGAGTGTTGGATGAAAGAAAACTGGATGTGCTTAAACGGCTCCAAAACCGAGCTTATGATATTCGGCTCTACACAGGCCAGAAAGAAATTGAGTCCATCTTACTCCTCGTTCTCTATCAAGAACATCCAAATCCCTATATCAGTACAAGTGAAGACCCTAGGAGTGTATCTTCAAGATTAACCAGGTGCGGAAGCTCACACAGCCTACCTTAAGAAAAACTGTCAGTACCACCAAATTCTCCTAAAAAAAATCAGACCATTACTAGATCAAAAAAACAGCACGATCATCGCTAGAGCCACTATACTGTCTAGACTGGATTATGGTAACTCCCTTCTTTTTGGAGCCAACAGTAAATGTTTGAAAAGATACCAAACAATCCAAAACAATGCCGTCAGAACGATCACAGGAAGAACTTCATCACGGGAGAATGGAAGGCCCTCCATTGGTTGGCTATGAAGGAGAGAATCTCCTTCAAGTCTCTCACCATGGTTCATCGTTGTTTATACGGCAAAGCTCCGGTCTACCTCAAAAAACAATTTAAGTGGTACGAGCCACCCAGACAGCTTAGATCTTCTAACACAGGTAAACTGCAAACCACCAAAACGCAAAAGCAGCACAGCCTTGGCAAGGCCTTCCCGACCCTGAGTATTGAAAAATGGAATGAACTTCCCACTTCACTGAAACTCAAACCCAACTACCTCCTCTTCAGGAAAAAAACTGAAAACACTACTCCTGGAAGCATTCCTTACTGAATTATAATGTAACACTGACCTTCACATATCTTGTCCCGTCTTAAATCTCTGTTGTCTTGTCTTCTCGTAAGCGCTCTGATGCCCGTGGGCTTTTAGCACTATATAAATAAATAAATAAATAAATATATATCATAAATGTATAATACTACTTACTCCAGCTATATGCTCACAAAGGCTGATGAGTATAGTAGTAAAAGATGCCCAAGCACACTAGACCGCTGTTAAGATGGATTTCTGAACTCTGTCCTGGAGGGGCAGAGGTTCAGAAGGCCAGCCTAGTTTCTTGGAACAGGGTAACCTCTGGACAAGCCAGAACAATCAGGGTAGCGATGGCGGCGGTCAAGACTAGGTCTCAAGAGGGGTGAGGGTGACTGAAAGCCTGCAATGAGCACAAAAGCAAGGACGCTTACAAATTACTCCAGACAGGTATTATATTAAAATATAGACACATTTATTACA